>NC_140486.1:106818599-107201099 GCF_964271855.1 Acomys minous | reverse complement strand
TCAACACAATGCTTGGGCTGAGCCACAAAGTCTGGCTTTAAGGCCGTGCTCTGGACCAGCTGAGTAAGGGGGAGGACTCGGATTCCAAAGAGTCATGCCTACCTTGCTCTTCTTGAGGACCGATTTCCATACATCATCTCCACCAAAGCTTATTGACACTACCAGCTCTCTGACTTCTTGCCAGACACTCCGTCTAAGGGGGATCGGGTTGACTCCGCATTATGAGAGTCTCCTGTAGGCAAGAATTGCACACTTGGCTGCATTGTCGTGTGAGTCTCTCGCTGTCTAGAGTTTGGCCTGTTCTGGTTCTAGAAACAGAAAAGACAAAGAAAGAATATAGTTTGAATGTTTAAAAACCATGGCTATATGCAACAGGCTGGAGTTCTGCGAATTACTGATTTCCAGTCTCCAGCTGGCACATCACAGTCCCCGACATAGTTTATACCGGTGGTTTCCAACCTGGGGTCAAATGGCCCCTTCACAGCAGTTGCCTAAGATCATTGGAAACCACAGATATTTATGTGATGATTCATAAGAGTAGCAAAATTACAGTTATGAAGTAGCAACAAAATACTTTTATGGCTGGGGGGTCATCAAAACCCGAGGAACTGTGTTAAGGGTTCAGAGTATTAGTAAGGCTGAGAACCACTGCTCTAGACTAAAGCTAAGAAAGAAAACTGAAGAGATGGAGGAGGGGGAGGGAAGGAAGAAAACAAGAAGAGAAACGAGGGAGGGAGGGGGAGAGAGGGAGGGAGGGAGGGAGGGAGGGAGGAGGGTCCTGTGCCCTTACTTTAAGATAAGCCAGCCTGTGCTTCTAGTCAATATTTTGGAAATTTTACTGAGACACTATTTTCTATACAATGTCTATTCCTTACTTTTTTTTTTTTCCTTTTGGGTGCTCAAGTAAGTTCTAACTCCACCTGTATTTTCCCAGAATTTCTTTCTTCGATATGTCTCTCAGCTGAATGTTCAATCAGGTTTATAGCAGGGTGGAGAAGAACTACCCAAGACAAGTCTTCCAGGAGTCCTGTGGCTTTCTCTGGACCTCAGGGAGGAAAAAGTCCCCTCCATATATTTCCATGTGGGACTGCAGCCCCATAGTATGTCTGTCTGCTGCCAAGCCAGAGGCTGTGAGGTAGGGAAACAGGAGGCTTGCTGTCCCTCTTTAATCAAACACGCATAACCCCCCCAGAACGTTCATTGTGGCTGGCAGGTACATGAAAAGGTCAAGAAGGGGAGACTGGCCTGTGGCCCCTTCCTAATAAGAGCAGCTTGTGTTCACAGGACCTTGTCTGTGTGCCAAGCATTCTGTGTAAACTACTTCTGTCCATCGTTAAAACAATCCCATGTGTAGCCTTTTGAGACTCATTAAATCGAGTGGCCACTGATGTGGTCCTGCTCAGTCTTGCTTGCACATAGGAATTATCCAGAAGTCCTAAAATTTCTAGTTCTCAGAGCCTGGAAGTAGAATAATTATGTCGGGATACCTTTGAGTGGAAACTCACAAAATGTCCGACAGAATCTTCTTCCAATCTGGCCTCTCTTTATCCTCTTTCTCTGAACCTCAGTTATCAAAATTGGGCCTACTTTTGTTGCAAGTAATACCTGCTTTTCCATTGAACTCTGTTAATCTTAGGTCCTAAACTCCTTGAAAGCAAGAGGCCATCACGGGAGCACAGCATAGAGCCCTGATACCCTTTCCTAAAGATTTGTTGAGAGCATAAATGCAAGAATAAAGCAAAGAAGAAACAACATGCCATCTCTTTCTTTAGATTTCAAGTTCTTTTTAATCTTCCTCTCTGATTTTCATCTTCATATATTTATAAACATATATAGTGTACACACATTTATACATATACGTTAGTATAGGTATATATTTATATATCATATACTTATAAATATAAGGAAAAACAGTGATTTTTATGTATTCTTTGAAATTTTCATGCATGTATTCAGTATGTCTTGATCATAGCTACCCTCTATTAGGCCTGGGTCTTCCCAAAAATATTTCCCTCACAATTTTATGGCTTTTGTTTTGTTATTTTTAAACAGCTGCCTGCGTTTAATTAGTAAAGCTCATTTGTACGCAGAGCTGTGGCCATTCACTGGGCATGGACAATTTACCAGTTGCCACAGTCCCAAAGAAAAAATGACTTCCTTTCCACAACCAGCCATCAACTGCCAATAGCTCCTCCAATGGGGGCAGAGGCTCGAGTTTCCTCCGCGTCTGTAGGGATGTGATGCTGATATAGATGCCCTATCCGTGTTTGAGCACTCATAGTCACGTTTTCACTCTTTCACTATTGTCTACTGCAAAAAGAAGGTTCCCTGATGTAAGTTGGTAGCAGCTCCAGTCTATGAGTATGAATATAAAATTATAAGGGAGTTTGCCCATATGGCCCGTGGTGACTTTCCTAGCCAAGGAATTAGGCCTCAAATCCAGTCAGAGAGCAGTTGGTTACCCACACGACAGTCATGCCACTGTAGTGTCAGTGTGCACTTCTTGCAGGTCAGTGGTGTAACTTGGTTCAGCGCTGGGCAGGACCATTTATGTGTTTTCTCCACAGTGGTCTGCGTAGCACCTTCCAGCACCATGAAATCTAGCCGGCAGTGAGAGTTTTATCGTCCGTGCTATTACTTTCTCTGTTCTACAACCAAAGTGTGTGGTGTGTTCAACAGTATGGTTTTTCACAATCTACTTGCGGCAGGCAACCAGGAGGAATGACAACGGCATGTGCCGATGTGAGGGACCCTGGGGCCTCCTTGTCCGACTCACAAGGGGGATAACCTGTTCCTGCCGTTGAGATTTTGATTTCATGAATCGCCACTTTTTCTCAGCCTCCTCCTGTCACAGCAGAATTTGCCCCCGACCCTGTTCCCAGTCCACTCTGCCCTCCGTTCTCTCATTGGGGTCTTTGCTTATGTGTGTGTTTTCTATTTGTTCATACCTGCAGAAAGATTTCCGAGCTACACCTCTCTGCATTTCAGACTTATTTTTTCATCCTCTTTTGGTAAAGAATCATGATTGAGAGCTTAGATCTGGTGCTCCAGAAATAAAGATGGCTTTAGACCCCAGCTTAACCACTGTCCTCTCAAGTTACATAATTTTTATAACAGAGCCAACTGTTTATATTACGAATCAGGACTCATAGACAGGAAGAGTAAGAGGCTAGGATCCCTTGACCCTCTCTGGGCCCATTTTTTTTTTTTAATGACACTGCTCTGGGTATCAAGACTTTTTAACACATATACTTTTAGGGAACGAGTACACAAATCAAAGCATTCTAATCCGTAACCCCAAACAGTTCATGTTGGGGGTCCTTAGACATATTGTTTGCCTGCCTTAAATGTAGGTGGACACAATGGTCTCTCTGGCTACTAGCTACTTCTCTCCTGCTTTAGAGTGGCCCATTTGCTCTGTATGTAATAAGATCGCTATCTTCCACACTATATTATCTCTGTGTACTCTGAATTTGTTTTTCCTGCAGAGACCATAAAGACTAGGGAGCTGAGGGGGATCCAGAGTGAGGCCCCAGTTACAGAACTGTGCCCGAGCTGCAGTTCTTCTTGCTTGCTTTGAATCATTCCCTTTTGTGTGACTCATACACTGTACAGAGGAAAAGACTGAGAAATTCTATATTTGGCCCTAGTTTCCATTTCTGGAAATGAAGCGTGCTTCAATAATGGTTTCTAAACCTCTAGTCTCACCTCTCTTTAACAGGCTACTGTGTAAATTTCTGCATTCTGTGATACCACACACCACATTTTCCCTTTTTTAAAACTTAGCCTTGGGGCCCTCACTACCTGCTCCTTGCTAGCCTACAGACACACTCTCCTGTCATGTACCCTCAGCCACTGAGATGCTCAGTAACATACTAGTTTCCTTTGCTGTTACTGTGATAAAACATGTGTGATATTCAAAGGGTACCTGCTCTTTGGACCACTGACCTGGTCCAAAACTGAGTCTTAGGCTCAGTTTAAGCTGGGCTAAGAAGGATTTTTAGGTAAAAGGCAGCATCTCTCAGGAACTTGTAAAAAATGTTCCCAAAAGGAGTCATTTTCTTTGTCTCTGGCAGAAGGGGCATATAGCTTTATCTTGACATGTGTCTCTCATCATGTCATCATGTCAAAGCCCACACTGGCCTCCATATTCACACACACTTGATACTTGTTGTGCATCTCAAAGCCCAGGTACCATCCTGGCCCTTCTCCCTTCCTCCTCCACTCACTTGATTCCAGTCTGCTGCAGTTGCCATGCTTCTCTCCTTCCAGAAACCCCTTCATTCTCTGTAGAATGACAAGGTTTTTTCCTCCTGCTCCCACCAGTCTCACTATTCTCTGCCATTCTTGCTTCCCTAGCCCTGGCCATGTCTAGTCTGCTCCCCCCCACCTCCCGCCCCATCCACTCTGGAAACTTCCAGATGCCTCTGGCTCTTTCTCTGTCTCTCTGTCTCTGTCTCTGTGTCTCTGTCTCTGTCTCTCTCTCTCTCTGTCTCTCTCTCTCTCCCTTTCCCTCTCCCTCTCTCTCCCTTTCCCTCTCCCTCCCTCCCTCTCTCTCTCTCTCTCTCTCTCTCTCTCTCTCTCTCTCTCTCTCTCTCACGCACACACTAAAAACCTTCCCCTAAATCATGGAGTGGCCATTTGGGTGATTTCTTTCCTGCACCCTCACATACAACACTGACCAAAGACAACTTGCAAGGGTATATTTTGCAAGTGTTATTTTACATTTTCAAATCACAATCCATTATTGATGGAAGTCAGATAAGGAACTTAAGGCAGTAACATTGCAACAAGAGACCATGGAGGGAGGCCGCACGAAAGCTCATTTTTTTTTTTTGCTCACTCAGCTAGCTTTCTTACACCGTCCAAATTACTTACATAGGCATAATGTCTTAGTTAGGGTTTTATTACTGTGAAGCGACACCATGATGGTGGCAACTCTTATGAAGAAAAACATTAAATTGGGCAGCCTTATATTTAGAGGCTGAGTCCATTATCGTCATGGCCAGAAAACATGGCAGGATGCAGGCACACACACTCCTAGAGAGGTAGCTGAGAGTTCTACATCAGGATCTGTAGGCAGCAGGAAGAGACAGTGAGCCAATGGGCTTGCCTTGAACTTATGAGACCTCAAAGCCTGCCCCCAGTGACACACTTCCTCCAACAAAGCCACACCTACTCCAAAAAAGGCCACACCTCCAAATAGTGCCACTGCCTATGAACCTGTAGGCCATTTTCTTTCAAATAACTTCACATGGTTCTGCCTACAGTGGACTGGGGCTCCTCACACCAATCCTCAACCAAGAGATTCTCCCACAGACATAGCCATAGTCCAATCCGATCTGGGCACTCTCTCAGTGGAGACTCCCACAGATAAATTGATAGCTGAAACTAACTAGGGCAAGTAGGAAGAACTGCTTTGCTGTCTTGTGTCTAGATAGTACAAATGATTGATGGGCCATGATATACGGCAGACACAATCTAAGTTGTCTGAATTTCATGGACAGCTTAGTAATTTATAAACAGGAGTGACCCAGGCAGCTGTTTGGGGATGATGAACACAACAGTGTTCTCTGAACCAGTATTTGCAAGAGATTATACTAAGATAGAAAAGCATCTATGAGGGCGGATGATGACGAATGGCAGTCATAGCTCTGTCTCTCCATGTTGCTTGTTGATCAGTCGGTTGTTATTTTTCTTTGATCCTCCTTCAGGGTTGTCTGTTACACCGTGATACCTCCTCTACTTTTAGTTGATAGCTAAATCTGATTTTTTTCCTCTCTTACAAATTCTTTCCCCCAAAAGTTTGGCGTTACTTGTTCAAGCGTTTGGAGAGTAAATTTACCTTTACACGTGTTTGTGCTCCCAGCCATACATATCAATTTGTAGAAAGTGAAATAGAGAACAATTTAGCCTCGGTGAAATGCCAGAAAAATACCCAGAAGGGACCAATGCAATACTTGAGTTTCAAATTTTAAGAATGGAATTAGGCCAGTAAATCAGTTTTTCTGCCTGTGTCGTGGACCATGGGGACATGTCCCAGTTCTTCAGAAAAAGGGCATCTTTGTCTCATTCAGTACCACTCAGAGGTCTGTGTTGGGAACCTGTGGGAAACCTTTGGGTATGAAACTAATTGAATCTGCATTGAAATGACCTTTTCCTTTCTTTATTAGATATCTGGTTTGCCCCACAACCTTTTTCTTTGGCTTGCTTGCAGTATTCTTTTTTTTTTTTTTAAGCTATACAGACTGGCCATCTTCCAAGGTTAAAAGAGAAGAAAATGGGAGTGATTCATACTTTTCCGATTATGGGTTTATTTTACTTTGGCGCTGGAGGTGAGAATGCACCTCTGCTGCAGAGGGCAGAAGTTCCCGTTGTCCATGCAAATTATCCTTGCATCACCAGCACTGTTGCCAAAGCTAAAACATCTCATATTTCAAAAGTGAGCAAGGATAGTAAGACACAGGGGATCCGACTGCCACCAGACCCACTGTGTAGATGCTCTGCCTCTGAGTTTTGCCCTGGCATGCTCATGGCCACGGTTCTTCTGCAGGGCAGATTGCAGTTTCTCAACAGTCTCCTTATTACCATGCTGCCTGTCTTTTCTATCTGCTTTCCATGCACCTGCTGTGACAGTGACTATTTGGGTATGCAGGAACCGTGCCTTCCAAGACTAGGGGCACATAGTGAGCAGAAATAGACCAATGGATTCATCATTGGCTGTACAAATCCCTCCCTTCTTTTGGACAATAATGGAATGATCTTTTGGGAAAACAATGTTTTTCTCTGGGAACGATGGTTTAAAAACAAACAAAGAAACAAACAAACAAAAACACCACTTAGGTTTGCCAATTTCTTTTCTCATAGACTCTTATGCTTGTAATTTTAAACTTCTTATTGGATCTCAAATCCAGAGAAATTAGTAAGAAGAATTGGGGAGAAGTTCTACCACTTGGGATTACCGAAATCTTCCTGTAAGTTTAGAAGTCTTACTGAACTACAGATTTACACTTCCCTACACGTCCTTCTAACCTTTATTCTGCTACAGATTTTGCAAACTAGAGATGCAAAAGAGGTCAAGAGCAAGCAACAAGGACGGTGAACTTTGCTTTGTCTTTCTACCCGCTGAGCATTTTGGAGGACACAGCAGGGGTCTTGCTGGAAGAAGTTTGGTTTGATTCATGGTAGTGCATGGTCTTTCCCAGATACAGCTCAAAACCGAATACTTTCACACTGACTCCGTGTCAGTCTAACATACAAATACTATGTAGAGAAAATTAAAAGGTACAGAGAGTTAAGCTCCGCACTCCACTGTAGGGGAGACAGAGTTACTAACCAGTTACAGGACTGCAATCACATGCTCTTTTCATTTTGCTCCTTCATTAATGGAAGAGAAAGACGAAAGCAGAAAGGAGGAAAAGAGGAAAGGAAGGAGGGCAAAACAGATAAGGAGAACCATGGAAAGACATTCTATTTTGCATGTGGCTTCATAACTGTTACCGAGCTCTTAATGATGAGCAGTGTTATCTACGGTTGCTAAGTGATGCCACTCAGGAAATCTACAGTCAGAGCTTTATTGCTACTAAGAATATTCTCTAAGTTTATGGAGGCATATAGATGCTAATATAAATCTGATATACTTATATACTCATATAATCTTATAACGCTAAATACTTATAGGCTTATATCATAGATTAGTATTGTCTGTATGGTTTTCTTTCCTTTCACACTCAGCCATGGTAAGTTTATCTATGTAGATCTGTATGACTCCCATAGAATATCAATTTCAGCATTGGTTTAAGAAGTAATTTTGCATAATACATGCATTCATTTAAATAAATAATCTGAGAGTTACGCCCTAAATGATTTTACAATAGCAGTACGTCTGTGGGGAGAAGACTCTAGAATATTTGTTGAAGGTGAGGAGAGGATAAAGTTAAATTACTGTTTTAGTTATCGGTGATAGGAAAAACTATAGATGCAGAAGATGCCTTCACTGGTGAGCCCTGGCTACAACTTTAAAAGGCTAGACCTCTTGGAAAATGGAAAGTAGGACTACTTTATTTTTTTTAACTGCTAAATTTTCATCTAAACTTTGTGGCACTATTATATATATATATATATATATAGTTTGTGTATTAATGCAAATCCTGAGAAACCCAGTTTTTTTGTTTGTTTGTTCTATTGTATGTGTCAGAACAATACTGTCCTCACTTGGCGGTGGTGATGGTCAACTCAACAGAATCTACGATCTCCCAGGAGACAGACCTGTGGTTTTTGCCTGTAGGGATTAACTTGGTTACATTAGTAAAGACAGGAAGACCCACACAGCCACTGTGGGTAGCACTACTTCCTGGCTTTGGCCTTGTTCTGTACACACTGAGCCGACAGCATCATGTACCTGTTACTCTTTGCTTTATTTTTTCTTTTAAAAAACAGTTTATTTATTTTTATTTTATGTACATTGGTGTTCTGTCTGCATGTATGTCTGTGTGAAAATGTGAGATCTTGGAGTTATAGACAGTTGTGAGCTGCCACGTGGGTGCTGGGAATTGAACCCCGGTCCTCTTTGCTTTCTAATTATGGATGTAACGCTATCTGCTGCTTCTTGTTCTTGCTACTTTCCCTTCCTTATGATTGTGATCCAAGATAAACCCCTTTCCCTTAAATTACTTTGGTCAGTATTTTCCCCTAGCAACAGCAAACAAATTTGAGACCAGAGTCTAGTTTTGTCTTTGCCTCACAAGTCTCTGGTGTCAGAGAAGTTCCTTCAAACTCCAGGGTGCCTGGCTTCCTAATATCTAGAGGCAATTAGTAGGCCTGTAAACAAATTCTTTTGAAGTGAAGGTTTGAGTTGTACATTGGCAGGGGTTGTTTGAATAATTGACCGGAATGTGTTTAATTGACTGTAAGGGACTGTTTTGTTTTTGTTTTGTTTCTTCCGAAGGTGTTAATTACTGCTTGTGTTGAGTTCCGCTGCAGGCATGATTTTGGTGTTGGCTATTTCGGTGGGTGATAAAAGCGTGCTTGGTTATCTGTGGATTCAGCTGGTCCTCCGTGGTGTTCTAAGTGTCCTATGACATTGGGAAGTTGTCATGGGATAGCTTTCACCTTACCTTAGTGGATACTTCTTTCTTCATAAGGAATTTTAAGTGAATGGAAAAGAAGAAGAAGAAGAAGAAGAAGAAGAAGAAGAAGAAGAAGAAGAAGAAGAAGAAGAAGAAGAAGAAAGGATATAACTGGTCCTGAGTTTCAGCAGCAAATAAATGAAAAAAGAAATAAAAAGGAAGAGAAATATGACTCCCACTAGGTATGGTGGAGGAGAATTTCTTCTTCTTCTTTTTATTATATTTTATTCACATTACATCCTGATTGTAATCCCCTCATTCTTATCTTCCTGTTCCCACCCTCCCTCCCTCTTCTGCCCTAGTCCCTTCCCCTAGACCTCTGATAGGTCCTTCTCCCCCACCCTCTGACCACAGTTTATCAGGTCTCATCTGGACAGTCTGCATCTCTTTCCACTGTGTTCCCACAGGGCCTCTCTGCCAAGGTACATTGTTCAAATCACAGGCACTAGAGTTTGTGTCAGAGGCAAAGGGAGGTAGACAGAGCTAGAGGTAGGGAGGGACACCTGGGAAAGTCCAGAGTGGACATGACCCTGAGCCTTATGAAGGGGATGGGATGGGATAGAGGAAGAGAGAGGAATCAGATTGCAGCAGCCAGGAGGCCCAAAGGTACAAAGAGAGTGGGTATCCAAAATGGTTGGATTATATAGGGAAGGGCAGCCCAGTCCCTTGGATTGGAGAGTTCAGGGTAGGGAGCATGGTATGCCAGCTATGCCCATAACAGGTAGGGACTGGGGGATGCTGGGAGAACCTGGCTGGCCACGTCCGCTTTGATATGTTAAATCGGCACCTTGGCCATTTGTCCCAGGTTTGAAACCTAACAGTAGGATCCTTAAGACGGCTGTTAGCACTGAGGAGTTTCAGTTATCACTTTCTGAGATTTCTCCTGTTGGGACTTTAGGGTTTCCTGTACTGGCTGGGCAGCCAAGGCTTCCCTTAAGAATATTAACTTGAGAAGTAATAAGGGGTTTCTCTTTCCTAACTTAAGAGGGGCTTCATTGATAAGAGTGGCAGTGGTGAAACTGAGTAAAGTGTCAGTGACACATTGGCAGCAACCAGTATGAGTGGGAACAGCAGACGGTCTCAGAACATGGTGCTGGAGCAGATGGCAACAAAGTCGAAAGCTATGCATTTAGCTTGAGGCTAGCCCAGCACAAGAGAGAAAAAAGGTTTCACTGTCTCAAAGGTGTTTTATTGTATTTTTTTTCCATGATGCCATTTTATGATCGTATAACATTCTTTCTTCACTTGGAAATCTCAAAATGCATTATAAACAATAGCTGGAGAACTCTCGGGCGTAGTTATGCAGCTTAATGATCAACAGTTTTGTGCTCTGTACAGATAGGAAAGAAATGGTTCCCAAAGGCTGGGCTTATTCCTATAGTCCTCAAGCAAGGCACTGGAGGAGGTAGAAATGGGGATAGCTACCTGCAGTGTACACTGGGAAGTTTCTTTTCTTTCTCTAAGGCATACAACTGACACTGTGTTTGACCATCTACAGAAAGAAACTGTTAATGCGGTACTTGGAGTAAAGTGTAGGCGACATCTGCTTTAACTAACAAACAAACTTCCCTGCGAAAAATCAAATACGTAGGATACGTGTCAAAGTCACGTAAAAAATCTAACCAACAGTACCTGGGAAAGAAAAGGTAACTTTAAAATGTCTTAACTTTTCACATCATGATTTGGCAATGTAGTGAAACCTACCTGCATCTCTCCTGAGAACAATGCTTTGAAATGTACGCTATAAAATTCAAAGGATAATCCCACCACACTGAAATGTTGTTATATTAATAGCTTAAAATGCTGCAGCACA
This sequence comes from Acomys minous, assembly GCF_964271855.1. Taxonomy (NCBI): domain Eukaryota; kingdom Metazoa; phylum Chordata; class Mammalia; order Rodentia; family Muridae; genus Acomys; species Acomys minous. The sequence continues at coordinate 107,190,158 of NC_140486.1, read as the reverse complement.
ATAGTATGTATACTTCTTATAACTGAACATAGTGTTGCAGGATTCAATCAAATAATCATTCTGAAGCCAAATAAATAGCACATATAGGTTTGTTTGCTGAACATGTATACCACTGCTATGGGAAATTTAAATTTATGTAAATTCTCCAATGAACCTGCACACACAGGCAACACTACTAAGGATGAGTTCTTGTGTTTATATTTGGATGAATATTAAATTTTGGCTAAGTGTTACTAAAAATAGACGGCAGGACACCTCCCACTCCTGTGTGCTCTGGTGTGCATGTGCACCCCAGTTCAGATTCATGGGTCTTTTAGAGTCTATTTCTCAACTTTCTCTCTTCAAGATCAAGGTTAAGACCTGTTTTGTTGGGTTTTCAAATCACCCTTCACTGCTTGCTTCACCAAGCTGTTGTTCAAATAGGACTTTCAAAATTGGGGTGAATCGGTGGGTTCTTTCAGCAGAAGATGGGGATAGATATGAACACAGGCTAGGTAAGTTCTGATCAAATTGTAAAGCGATAGACTTTTCGTCTGTACTTCCCAAGCATTCTTTCTCCAAATCCAGTGTTTGGGCAATTCTAAGTGATAGGAGCAAGTCCCTTAGTTGTAATTATTAGTGATGCTGTCATGGCCTTTGAATGGCCATATTAAGTCTAGGTATTTAAATGCATTATCCAGGGAGCTGTACTATTTAAAACAAAAGAATCTAGTGCCCATGGTAGAATATGGTTTTTGTTTTTGTTTTTGCACCTGGGTCATATATGAAGAGATGTTGTTGGTATTTTTCAATTATACACTTTTCACTCATCTCAATCACAGAGATGGGCTGTTCCCGTTACTATTGTCAGTCAACTGTAGGTCTCATTTGACAAAGCCCGAAAGTAGTCCTTTTCAGTTTGCTCTTGGCTCTACTTACCCTGTCAGCAACATCTCCCCAGGGTGCGCAAATACCCTTTCCAGTTGAACATCTCATTTGCCGCGCTGTCATTTAAGGTGATAGCCATTTGTAGTTTAGCGAGGGATGATTTCATTCGTATGAGCGAACAGATGGGTTAATAAAACTGTCTGAACTTGTAAACTGGCTCGTAGGTGTTCTCGCAGACGTCTATCATGGTGTCATGATGCCGGATACTGAACCACCAATAGTCGGCTACATTATAAGGGCCTTGGAAACTGAAGTTAAACTTAATCTAAGCCAGGCTCATGCCAATATGGAATAGAGAGCAATGGCTTATTTCTAGGCTGTAAGAAGCAACGATGGCTCCGGGTCTCCTCTTAGCATGTGATGATTAGAATACACAGAGAAAATACTCAAGCTATGATAAGAGGCTAATTTCACTAAAAGATACTAAAATAGATTTTGTGCCCTTTTATTTTGAAAATGTGTTTGTTCCCTAACTTTTGTGTTGACAAATGGGTATTGACATCTTGAATAAAAGGATCACACAAGAGATGCAAATGTACTTTGCACTTATATGGGCCCCTGGGTGAAGGATCCTTAAAGTTAACATGCAAAATATATCCCCATGCTATCTAGTATTGGCCATGAGCTTGGTCTTGTTGTACCTTCCTTCTGTCAGATTTACTCTGAGGGTGCATAAAATGAGAAGACTGGGAAACAGTTGGGATTGTAGGCCCAGCTCAATTACTGGAATGTCCTTGGCATGTGAGCTGACACCAGTAGAATAATTTGGGTTTTAAAATTGCACCAGTTAACTTAGAACCTCCTGTGGGAAGGCAGAACTCTGTCTCTGGCTTGTGTTAAAAGCACTCCCTGTGATACTGCTGAGCATTTCAGGCCTGGGACCCACTGGCTGATAAATGTGTATACACACACACACACACACACACACACACACACACACCCTACCCCCACCCCCATATACACAGATACACACACTACTAAAGTTGAATTCTTGTGTATGTGTTTGGATGAATATTACATTTTGACTAAGTGTTACTAAAAATAGACGGCAGGACACCTCCCACTCCTGTGTGCTCTGGTGTGCATGTGCACACCAGTTCAGATTCATGAGTCTTCAAGCTCAAGGTTAAGACCTGTTTTGTTGGGTTTACATACACACACACATGCACACACACACACACATACACACACACACACACACACACACACACACACACACACACACACACACACACTGATATCAGTGAGGATCAGAACAGGAGTCTTTGTTTTTAACCTTGACTTTGCTATTAATACCTATTCTTTGGAGGTCAAAGTTATTACGCTGAGAACTTTTGGGCATCAGAGAAGCTTCTTATTTTAGGTTATCCTTCCAGACAGATGCCAGTATCCCATTAGGAGGACACTTTGTCTCCAGTGGGGTGGTAAATGTGGAACATTGTCCTCTTTCTGCTTAGTCCATGACCAGGACTAAGGGATGCCACCAAAGGCAGGAACCACACAAGTCATGTAATAGTGTAAAGTTACACCAAAATCTATCAGGCAGATTTCAGACTACCTAAGTTCTGCCTGTCTCTTCTGGTTGGGGCAGATCTTATTTAAGCTCAAGGAACCTTTCTCCATGTTTCTGTCTTGCACAGTTGATCTATTCAGCAGGGTCTTCTTTAATTTCCTCATGGCAATTCAAGCTGAGGCTTAAGAAAGCCAGAATATATGAAAAGTATTAACTACCTGCCTGGGTAGTGCTCTCTCTCTCTCTCTCTCTCTCTCTCTCTCTCTCTCTCTCTCTCTCTCTCTCTCTCTGTGTGTGTGTGTGTGTGTGTGTGTGTGAGTAAGTGGAGATGAGTGTGGAAGTGTATATGTACATTTAATTGATGGGATAGTCCTTCTTAAGTGCCTTCTTTCCTCCATCTTCACCCCCACCCCGCCTTTGTTCTTTCTGCAAAATAAAAACAAATTGGTGAACTCCATATATATATATGCATATATGTCTCTCTCTCTCTATAATTATATATATATAAGTGTTCTGTCTGCATGCACACCTGCATGTCAGAAGAGGGCATCAGATCCCAGTATAGATGGTTGTGAGCCACCATGTGGTTACTGGGAATTGAACTCAGGACCTCTGGAAGAGCAGCCAGTGCTCTTAACCGCTGACTCACCTCTCCAGCCGAAACAACTTCTTCTTCTTCTTCTTCTTCTTCTTCTTCTTCTTCTTCTTCTTCTTCTTCTTCTTCTTCTTTTTCTTCTTCTTCTTCTTCTTCTTCTTCTTCTTCTTCTTCTTCTTATTATTATTATTATTATTATTATTATTTTATTATTATTATTTCTCCACTGCTAGATCCTGTTGTCACCAAAATGTCCTGACCCCATACCAAGGAACTCTCAACTATTTTTCACCTAGGTGTCTCACTGAGAAGTTCAAACCGCTGTGGGTGCACCCAGAGTGTCTACGGTACCTATGCCGTACAAGAGAATACTCTGTGTTCCCATTACATATTTTGCTATCCAACATATTAAGATGAATTTACGTGTGTTACTGTGTGTCCTTCTTCCTCTGTCTGGTTTCCTAGGATCTCTGAAACCTGCCTACTGTAGGAGGAGCTGCGACACCCCATCAACACTTCTTTTATATATATAAAAAATATATATATATATATATTCATTATATATATTTTTATTATCCATTCATCAGCTGATGGACATCTCGGATGCTTCAAATTTCTGGCTATTATGAACAGAGTAACAACAAACATGGATGAGCAAGTGTCTCTGTAGTAAGATGTATAGTCCTTTGGTCATATGCCAAATGGTGGTATATAGCTGGATCTTGTGGTAGACACATTTTCAGCTGTTTGAGGACCCCCATACAGATTTCCATAGTACACTCTAGGGGAAGTTTTCCCCTTTCCTTCACAGTATGTGCTATCATTTGTTTTTATTGATCATGACTTTTCTGATTTGGGTATGTCCATCAACACTTCCTGTTCCTGTTCTGCACAGGCCCTTAAATGAGACCCTCCTCTCACACTCACCAGGAATAAAAGCCAACAAAGATGTTAGCTGAAGGCTCCCATGTGCAAGGCACATCTGGATGTCAGTGTTCACGAATAGTTGGCTCTATATAAAGTAAGAGTTCTTGGAGGCAGATGCTGTAGGGTCCTGTAGATAACCGCCATGGCTTTGTTGAGTTTTTGCAGGGAGACAGGAAGAGCTGGAACATCCTGAACAGAGATGTGGCATAATCTATATAAGACCTAACCTTAGTTGAAACTACTCTCAAAGTGTCTTTCCCCACCTATCTGTTCCTCCAACATGTACCTAGCATGGTACCTCAGGACCTTGCTCTTCTGTGTCTTCTGTCTCTTCTGTGCCTGGCTCCAGCAAGACATGGCTCGGGCCATATCTTCTCAGTAACACCTTGTCTACCCACTGCTTAACACTTAATCTGTATTCTTCCTGTCTGCTTCATTTTCCTTCCCAGAGCTGATCGCCACCCGATACCGCATGTAGCTTATTTATCTTGTTTACTTTCTGCAAAGAAAATCATTCTTATTCCGAGCAACCGACCCAACCGAAAGGGAATGGCGGTCTGTGTAGCTAATCATCTCACCCTTTCTATTCATTAGTGCCATAAGTGCAGCAACACTTGCGTAGGCTGTAATTAAGGGATACGTTCTTCTCGGGTAATTCTAATTTCACCTATTTGGTCATTTTTATCTTTCACTCTGTATTAAGGCCCTATAAAGTGTGTTATTGTTTTATGTCTATTTTTGTTTCAAATCTTTTAAAAAGTTGTAAAAAAAGAGTTCATCTCTCAATGCTGGCAGCATTTGAGAGTGCAGAACTGATTAAAAGTTTAAATAAAAGCTTTTTGTGAGCTACAATAAAAATAGCAGAGATTCTATTCGTTATAAAAAGCATCTTTTTGAGAATACAGCTTGCATTTGTTGGCTTGGCTTGAGCAATTTTAGGGTTGGGTTTTAGGAAAAGAAGTACTGTACTCTAAGGGGAGGTAAGTCTTGGGTCCCTTTGCCTCTGCCAAGCTTTTGAGACTTTGAAACATAAGACTTGAGTTAGCTTTGTGTTTCTCAAAGCTCTGTTTGTTGTACTGCAGTTCTTCAAGCTTCCTAATGCTGCGGCCCTTTAATACAGTTCCTCATGGCACGGAGACCCTCAATCATAAAATCATTTCTGTTGCTACTTTGTAAATGCAATTTTGCTACTGTTATCTGATATGCAACCCTTATGAAAAAAAATCATTTGATTCCCCAAGGGGTCAGGAGCCAAAGGTTGAGAAACACTGCTCTAAATGTTCTGAAGCACTTCCTCCCAATTAAAACAAAAGAAAACCAAAAATAAAGACAAAGACAACTAAGCAAAAACAAAACAAAACAAACTCACAAATGAACACACACACACACACACACACACACACACACCCACACACACACACCCAACCGATTCCTTGAGCTTGAGTCCTAGACATTTTTGATGGTGAGGGTGTTTTACAAAATACAACATGCTTCCTTTGTACAGAGAGGCCACTGGTTCCAAAATCAGCTAAAGTCTTTCCCAGGAGACATTCTGTGATGAGGTGGAAAATTGAAGTCTTTTTAAAAATACATTTTAATTGAAATGGAATTACATCACTTTCTACTTTTCCTTTCCTCCCTTCATCTCCTCCTAGGCTCCCTGGCTTGAAGCTCTTTTATACTCCCTACCTTGATAACTTCCTTTATTTTATTATTCACAGAGAGAGAGAGAGAGAGAGAGAGAGAGAGAGAGAGAGAGAGAGAGAGAGAGAGAGAGAGAGAGAGAGAGAGAGAGAGAGAGAGAGAGAGATGCATGTATATATATCCCAACAGTAATTACTTGTATTTCTTTGTCCAGCTGTGAAAAGAAATTCTTTAGAACTACAGAGAAGTCTAGTTGGATGCTATATCAAACGCTGCCACTAGATGGCGCAGGCAATTCTTGGGAGGGAGGACATAGCGGTTGGGGTTTCCCTTTTTCCTGTGCCTTAAACTTGAAGCTCGGTTTAGGAAGCTTTGTGGAGACGCGTCACTTTAACTCAGAAGGTGTAGCTGTTTTGCTTGACAAGTTGATAGAGAGAGACTCATTAAATAAGCGTTCTAGCGTCTGAAGGGAGAGAGGTGAACCCTTTGCATAAATAGCGGTTGCCATTTTTCTTCTCCCTTCCAGCAGGTGCGGTCTTCCTTGCTCTTTATTGGTGCCTTCCACGCTCCCTCCTATTTCAGTTTCTGCCGTAACTAATATTTATAATCGGCGATAAAATGAACGGGTGAGTTCAATTTTAGTTTGCTACCTCCGCAATTGCTATAATTTTCAAGAACTTGAATATTTGACTCCAACTCAACATTCTTAGATGGGGGACCATATTCAGGTTTAAATGGTGCATTATTGTTCAGGACTGTTGCTGTGTGATGCTAATGTTTGTTCTTAGCATCTGAAGCAGCACAAGGCAAATCCAGGAAGGAAGAAGGACTTTTATGCCACATTAGGGGAAAACAACCAAAATCCTCTCTATAGAGCACAGTTCAGTTGAGGGCCAAAGCTCTTACTGAACACACACACACACACACACACACACACACACACACACACACACACACACACGGGGTTTGCACAGTAACAGGCTGTGCCTCTCTCACCTTTTCTTTGGGAGGTCTCAAAGCACATATATTGCTTTATTCTACAAAGCTGCTTTTCCCCCCTGAACTGTCAAAACAGGATGATGTTTCGCTATTTTTTTTTCTTTCTTTAGATTGAATCCCTTCCCTGGCTTTGTTCCAGCCCAGCTGTGGTTCTGGGAGATGTCACCTTCTTGTTGTCAGGCCATCCCACTGTGCTTTCCTCTTCCCTTAGTGACATCTACTGATGGGTCACTGCCTGGAAGGCTGGATCAAAGCAGTTGTGTGTCCACGCGTGAACATCCCTTGTCCGCTTTCCATCTGGCTGCATCCATTTCTAATCTTCATTAATACAAAACAAAACAACCATCTAACCAAACAACCCCAAAGCCTAAGCCACGTGAAAAACAAGCAAAATACAAGGGAAAACAGGAGCTTTTTTTTTTTTTTACTATGAGTGGCTAAAGTATATTGAAATCTCAGCATATGCCAAGTCCTTACAGCATGCCATGCTTTAAAACAGTTGACGTGTGTGTCATGGCATTTCATCCTCACCTCAGTGTCATGAGTTTAAGCCTACAATCATTTTCAATCTACAGATGAGAAAACTGACCACAAACAGGGGTAAATAAATTGCTCAAAGTCATGCAGCTAATAGGTACTGGGTCGAGGTCTCAGTCCAGGTAACTCAATGAAGTAACCCTGATTGCAAGGGTGATGCATCGAAAGTCACACACAAGGAAAAAATACGAGTCTCTGCTGAAGTGGCCATTAGAAGCGGGTGTAATTATTACCAATGCAGCTGTATTTCTACTTTAAGGTGGTGCAATGCTCCAAACCCGGTTCTTCATATTCCTAAAGGAGAGAAGCGCGCCGCTGTACACTCGTATCTCATCATCAAGAGGCGGTCCTTACTGTGACTGACATTTGTCCAACGTCTGTCCAATGGTAAGCACACTTAGCAAGCTGACGGCAGAGCTAGATGGGAAATGGCTACCTTCTATGATGTGCTTACGTACCAAAGGAGCTGTGGAAGGGCTCAGCAAGTAGGCGAAGCTAAGGTACAGCGTGCGGGAGCTTTTCCCACCAGCTGTGCCCCAGGCCCCTTAGTTAACAAAAGACAGAAGAGTCAGCCATGGAGAGGAGGGACTTGATATTATGTATGCGATATTGGGCATAAGAAGAGCAGCCAACAGCATTTCTTTCACTGAATGACGTTCACAGAAATCCTGTTTTGTAAACGGGGACACAACAATAAAGAAACTCATTCACTCACTAGGGCTTTGAGAGTTCTACAGTGAGAAAAAAAGAAAAGAAAAGAAAACTCCAAGCTTAGGGGGGAAAGAAAAAAGCTCACCTCTCACTGTAGTCTAACCCTAATGGGGTGAAGAGAACAATGGAGCAACTGAGAAGGGCCATCAGAGAAGCCACTCCTGGAACCACAATGCTGTGGGCTGGTGGCAGTTCACTAAGAGGAAGGACTGGAGGCTGGCCTAAAACATGAGTGGCGTGCACCTGCTATTCTTCTGGATTAAACTATTCTCGTCAGATGCGTTCACATCAGTGTAATCCTCCAGGTGAAGGATCCGGTCTGTGTGAGGAGGCGTTGTATCCCCAGTGGGAAGCATTTCTGATGCATCGCTCAGGTGTTTCCTGTCTAAGCAGATCATCCACAGACCCCCTCAGATTGAACCTCATCAAAGTGGAATTCCCCACCTGTCCCTCTTCCTTCTCCTGTAGCCATGTTTCAGAGTAAATAAAGCCAGCTGCCCAGGGCCCACAGTCTCTACTCCCTTGTGCTTTAAACACTGTCGTTCTTCCAAACGTCATTAAGTTTGACTCTTGTGACGTCTCATCAACTCTGTCTTCCTGCTGCCTCTCTCGTCGCATTTCTACATCTCCTCCTCTGATGTATTGGCTGATCCTAGAAGCCTATCTGATGTTCTTTCTCAGAAGTTACACAGAGATTTCAGCATCAGCTTCAACTCTGTCTTCTTCTGGAAAGCCGTGGGCTTTCACCCTGGCTCCCTTTGTAAGCACATCTTACTGAACCGAATGAAGCTTCCTGGGTGGACTGCAGGACGCACCTTTCCACATACTGCTGTTCTGTATGGTATGTATGATGGCATACATTGAGTTTCGAATGAGTGGGCTTGCTGAGTATAAAGCAAGTCCACGCAGAAGAATAAATAGCAAGGGGTGGGTGAATGGCTCAAAACATCCAGGAGAAGTTGACTAGGGAAGCGCAGTTGAGACAGTCAGGGCTAACAGCTAGTAGAAATCAATTGAGGAGGTTGAGTTCCTGGTTGAGCTTTCTCTCTGGGGGGTAAGTTTTGCACAGCTGAGCTGCCAGCTCCTTTCCCCCATGGCAGGCACTTTTTTACATTGTGGAAAAACAGTGATGCCATCCCTTGGAAGTGGTTTACCTTCACACTGCTCCTGGCCTCTGTTCATCTCGTCCCTCGATGTAACACACCTGGGTGGGGGAAAGCCCATCCCTAAGCAAGTAGGCTTGGAAAACACACTTGGAACAAACACACTTAGCCCCGTAATGGGGGTGGGGGACAATCTCATGTCCAGAGCCAACTTCTCAGTGATCTCAAAGAACACATGACAATTTCCAGCTGTAACGCACATCACAGTTGTCCTCTGTACTACCTAGCACTTGTCCTTTCAAATATACTCTAGTCACTTACTCTAGACAGCTTGATGATGGCCCACACCATCCATACACTGAAGACTGACTTCGCCAGTTGCCCACCATGGTTCATTTCTCTTCCACTCTTTTTATTTGGTTAGGCTTTTCTTGCTACTTATTGAGACAGTGATTTTTTTCACTCTTTTTAAGTGTTCTTTTTTCCATTCTTCATGCATATATTTATATAGGTTCATGGCACACTTTTGCCTTCTTCTCTTACATACTTACTTTATTTATTTGCATATTTGCCATTGTAAGGTCCCAGGAAGGAGAAAATACCCCGAAACCAATTTTAACACTACACTCACGTAAGGAAAACCAAGCAGAACCCACCAGAAGCACCGTGAAGTTTTCTGTGCGGTTCTTTTGTTAGTCTCACTGTAATAGCTCTGTTCTCAGCAGTTGAAGGTTCAGCTGTATCAAAGATTAATGCACTTTATTGGTGCATAATCTTCAAAGGGAGTCTTAAGGTCTCCTACTCAGAGTGCTTGCACAGCCACAGGGCAGAAGTCCAGGGTGCCCTCCTGTGCATGACTTACTGTAAGGTAAAAGTTTCCATTTGTTGGTGATAAGACAGGTAGGCCAAGATCAACCCCATTCATAAATTTGGTCTGGGTCAGGTTTAATTCATAGATAGCAGCCAACAGAAGTGTGAACTGCAATTGTTAGTGGCCTTGACCTGCCCCACCTTGGATCTTGGGAAATCAATGTGGCTTTGTTCAGCGGTGACTGCCTTGAAAGGGCCATAAATCAGGAGCTTCCATAGAAACTGTTTATTGTCAAGGTAATGGCAAAGAAAAATGATAGCAGTTATTCCATTTACACGCTATAGCCTTTTCACTCATCATTGGTGTTTCTTCCAATTTCTGTTTAGTTTCCATATCCAGCTAATAGGAACACAAGGCTTTTGAGGAAAACTTTCAATCATTTATTTGCTGACTCTCATCGTGGCTTCACTGCAGTTAGTCAACAGGCACTCGCCCAAATGGAGAGCTTTATGTTAAGGCACTGTGTCCATTTCATAACACAATTAAAAATCGGCGATGGGACAACACAGGATATTCTGTGACTGGTGCCTGTTCATTTGCCCATGAACAAAGGGGCTGGGACCAATAGGCTTCTGAAGTTATGCGATGACAATTTGTCACAGGTGTCATTCTGACTTTTTGATAGACCACAGCCTGTGTGTCTTGCAAGTGATTTGTCAATAATGAGCAGTAATGTACTGAAGACCTCGAAGGCTGTCCCGCTTTGTCAGTTAGGCTGCAGTCACGTGGTGGCAGCAATCATGCTGCTTGCTCTCTGTCTCAAGTGGGAGAGAGGCTGCTTCAGAGCCATTTGTCTTAGACACTTAATGCTAAATGCTAGCCATTCTCAGTGTGTGCTCTCCTCTTTATTTCCATAATAAAGTCCAGCACAAGCTAAATAAGTTTTTCTTTATAAGATTATCCTTTCTCAAATATTTCATTATAGCAATATAAAGCTCACTCTCCTAGTCGCTATGAATTAGTTGAGTTTATGGCATTTTATAAAATTGAATTATACACTATGAATTATTATTATTATTTTTGTGTGTGTGTCACCTCTTTCACCAAGCATAGTTATTTTCAGGTTCATCCATATTGTGGGGCATGCAATCACATCTTTTCATCGCTGGGGTTGTGTTCTAATATATGGATATACTACACTTTCTTTTGGTCATTCCCTGATGTGACTATCAATGTCCATTGTAGATATGTGTCCAAGTTCTGGTGATTAAATGGTGAGCTTCTAATTACTGTATCATGTCTCCTTATGGCCATATTATTTATGCTGATTAAAAGTCAAGAAATAGAACGGGTACCTTATGTGGTTAAGTGCATGCCACAATGCTTGTTCAACTCCAAAATGCTTACCAAAGTGACTGCAACTTTCTCCATGGCCAGTAGCAACACTTGGCTTCCAGTCCTTCCAAACCCTTGACTGTGTTCAGAATAACAGCCATTTTTAGCAGCAGCTCGTTGTAGATATAACTGGTATTTCTCTAAAGAATATTTTCTGCAGTCTGTAGCTTTGTTACAGAATTTCAGGCTGACAGGCTTATTTATTTATTTTTTTCCAGTAGTTTAAATATGTTGCTGTGTTTACCTTGTTTTTCAGGAGAAACCTCTGGTCATCCTTGACTTTGTCTTTTTCCCTCTGATGTTTCTTCCTTTTTGTTTTGATGGGTTTTCTCATCATTGAGTTTGAGTAATTAATGTTTCTTGGTGGGAGTTTCTTGTTGTTTTGCTTGCATATTATTGAAATTACTTTAACTTCGGGCTTACAGTTTGTATTAAATTTAGAACATTTTAGCCACGATTTTTCTGTTTTCCATGCTCTTTCCTCTTTGGGGATTCCAGATAATTGTATAGCAGACCATTTGAACTTTCTAATGATTCATGTTTTTTAAAATACTTTGTTTTAAAAACTTTGTGAGTTTCACATCATGTGCCCCAGTCCCTCTTGTCTCCCCATCCCCTCATATACACCCTTCACCCCTTTGCCCTCACAAGCTCCCCACACAACACACACACACACACACACACACACACACACACACACACACACACACACACACACACACACCCCAACACCAATACCACCAGCAGCAAAACAAACTATAGAAAAATGTCTCATCGTGGAAGCTGCAGCATGTCACACTGTGTCCCTTAGTATGTCCCTCTGTCCACACGTATTCACTTGCAAACATTCATTGCATTGAGTCATTGGTCTGGTTCAAGATCTCTGTCTTCTGTGAAACCATCACACTGGATCCTCATCAGAACTCTTCCCAGCTATCCTTTTGCTGCTCTGTGTCATGGAGATCCTACAGATTTGGAAGAGCAGGACTGGTCTTTTCATGCACGTCAACCATTCACAGGTAATATAGATCTTGGGGGTGGGCCTATTCAGACCCCTGAGGCTGAACCTGGTAGTGGCTGGGCTGGTCAGCTTGCTGGCTCTTCTTTATCCATACCACCCGGGCTAGCTCTCCAGCACTATCTAGGAAGGCCACCAAATGCTGACATCAGCCAGAGGCAGGAGCAGTTCTCCTGCTCTCATGCCCTCAGGCCAGCTGCACCTACACCTCCAGAGCCAGCTGTCCAGCCAATGTGCATGGGCCCACGCACCCAAGTGCTGCAGCCTGTGAGGGGCTGGGACAGCTCTACCACTCTCATACCCTCGAGGCTGGCTCAGTTGTCGCAGCCCCCCACAGGCTGCCTCACCCCTGCCCTTGTCATCAGGGCTAGCTCTACTGTGTTGCCCAGGGGAGGTGCAGGGCTAGCTTTCCTGAGTGCTACCTCCAGTGATGTGTCAGGGATAGCACTTCTCCTCTCATGACCCCAAGGGCAGCTCTCCAAGCTACAACAGTGGTAAGGGGAAGGAGAAGGCATCACCCCTACCCCACACTCTGCTGTGAGGGTAGGCTCACCCACCCCCCACCCCCCCACCCCCAACTCCATTGTCCTGCCTGGGTGAGGCTCAAGACTCACTCTCCCCTGAGATGGGAGATAGGGCTAGCTCAGAAAAGCGCCGCATCCCGTGAGAGGCTGGGCCAGTTGTGCACAGCCCCTGGATATCCACGTGGTCCCCAGCATCTGCCGCAACAAGGATGGTCCCCATGTTCTCTAGTGATAATATGATATCAGTCTCTGCCACTGCATAACCATGGGCTCAGCTTGGGCTGGGACCTCCCCATGGCCCTAGGTGCAGGGCTTGGCCACTCAGTCTGTCCTCTAGAGTCTCTAGTTCCGCCTTTCTTCGTAATGCTCAAGCTGCTCCACTTCTTATCCGACCACCACATAATCGCACGCTGCGGAGGCTCCTACTGTAGGCTGGCCACACTGGCCACTGGGCTTCAGGGTGAAATACTTCATCCTTCTGCATGGTGTGGAGACAAGCGGTTGTCTGTGGCCCGCCTGTGCTGGGCACCGGAGGGCAGGTCTGTTGGGTGGCATGGCCTTCTGCAAGTCTCTGTCTGTCGTCCTCCTCCCGCGCTGTGCTTCCTGGGTTTGACTTAATTTGACCTGATTTGATTTTCATGAGTCCTAGGCAGAAGACGGCTTTGGCCACCAAGCCAGGCATCAACTAGGATGACAAAAGACTGTCGTCGGCTCTGCTCCTGACTGATGTAAGAGCAGCATCACCCATAAGGTGTTTCTTTGTCCGTTGCTGGGGATGGATTCATTAATGTTTTAATAATTTCTTTTTAAAAATCTTTTTATTTTTACATATCTGTGGAGAGAATGTAACCTTGCCTTAGGCTGGGCCCAAGGCAAAAACAAGTCTTGGGATGCTTGACCACACTGAGACCTTGTCTCTACAAACTGATAAAGATCTTACATAGATTCAGAGAGTGAAGAAGTTTCAGCCCAAGACAAAAGACAGGCTCCTAAGATTCTCAGCCAGCCTTGGGTGTTGTATTGCAAAAAGGACCATCAGTAGGAGGAGAAGGACTTTGGTGAATCAGAGTGAGAGAGATCAGAGGTTCCTAACCATGGCGACGCAGAGTTGGAAGATTCACCACAGTGGGGTGAGCGCGGTGGATTTCTCCAGGTTCAGTCCATGGACGGTTCGCCTTCTTCTGTAGGATAGACTACTGAGATTTACACCAGGGGATTTGCCCCATGGAGCTGATACCCAGAAGGATTCATTCTTGTTCTCCTTAATCTCCTTTCCCTCCTGTTTAGGGTAGTTGGGTTGTAAGGGAGGTACATGCCTTTAATAAACTCCTAATAAAGTAGAATCATTAAGGAATCAGAGCCAACACATTTCATTTTAAACAATTTCTATTGCTTTCTATAATGAGTTGAACTCATTGATTTATTCCTTTCCCTCTCTCCCTCCCTCCCTGACCCCATGCCTCCCTCCCCCCTCCTCTCTCTTTGGTGCTGTAATGGAACCCAGGGTCTACAGTGATAGGCAGGTGTTCTACCATTGAGTTAAATCCTCAACCTTGAGTTCAATTGGTATCTTATTCGATGACAATCAATTTTCTATGCATCTAAAACATCAGGTATTATGCTTTTCATTTTCAAAAGTTCAGTGTTCCTACTTAATATCTTAAACTTAAAATGGCTATAACATCTTTAATTTTCTTGCCTGGTGATTCTGTTATCTGTGTCAGCTTTGATTGATTGGATTTTCTGTTTCTCAGCAAGCCTGATACATTAGCAACCTTTAGAAGCTGTTGTGAATAGCTAGGAAATGGGAACAACTTAAACATCTCACAACTGATAGTTGGACAACGCAAATGTGGCACACAGACAATCTGGAACATTCTTAAGAAGAAAAGAAAACAGAAACCATGGGGTTTGTATGTAAGTGGATGGTACTAGAAATGATCACATCGAGGGAGGTGATCCACACCCAGAAAGACAAACCTAGCATCTTCTGTCTTACTGGAGGCTCCTAGCTCTAAATCTTCAGGTGTGACTAACTATGGAAATCAGGAAAATAAAATGGAACTGTTGCAAGGTTGGGGGGGCGGGCAGGTGGGCTGTTGGGAGCAATAGAGAGGGGGCTGTGAGGTATAAGTAATCTGATCAGAGAAATAGGAAAGGGAGGGGCATAACCATGGAAGACATGGGAAGAGGGTGAGGGGGAATGCAGGATACAAGTGATCTGACCGGAAAAGGGGAAACGTAAGCTCCTTAGGCAGAGAGGTTAGTGCGGAAGAAATTGGGAGGATGGTAAAGGGGAAGAGCAGGATGCAATTGGTGAGTGAGAAAGGAGAGGGGGGCTTAGGGAAGGAGGAAGGAGTAAATACAGGAGAAGGTAGATAGGTAAAATAACAAAATGGGTAGTTGGGAAAAGCCACAAAGAATCATGCTATTATCTATTTCCCTGAAAAACAAAACAAAACAAAACAAAAACCCTCATAATGCCTATATATACATAATTTTAATAAACTTTTATCATCTGGTCTAATAGTGCTTTTTCCAAGAGTCAAAGATCACCTAACAAAAGCCCAGTACAAGATATGAGGAATCCTCTTTCATGTTGTTGGCCAAGGCTACCTAAGAGACTTCCAAAGCATAGTCTATTCCCATTGCCCTTACACAGCCTTGAAAAGTGGAAGGTAAGTCCCTATTGGTGAAGATACCATGTACTTTATTTTTATTTTATTTTTAAATAATTAATTAATTCATTCATTCATATTACATCTAAATTTTTATCCCATCCCTTCTATCCTCCCATTCCTCCCTCCCTCCCACTTTTACCCTATTCCCCTCCCCTATGACTATGACTGAGGGGGACCTCTTCCCCCTGTATATGATCATAGAGTATAAAGTCTCTTCTTGGTAGCCTGCTATCCTTCCCCTGAGTGCCACTGGGCCTCCCCATCAAGGGGACGTGGTCAAATATGGGGCACCAGAGTTCATGTGAAAGTCAGTCCCTACTCTTCACTCAACTGTGGAGAATGTCCTGTCCATTGGCTAGATCTGGGTAGGGGTTCGATGTTTACTGCACATATTGTCCTTGGTTGGTGCCATAGTTTGAGCAGAACCCATGGGCCCAGATCTGCCCATCATAATGTTCTACTTGTAGGTTTCTAGGACCCTCTGGATCCTTCTATTTCCCCATTCTCCTATAGTTCTCTCACCTACAGTCCCAATAGGATGTCCTCACATCTATCCCACTTTCCTGGTAAGTGAAGACTTTCATGGTACATGTCCCTTGGGCTAGTGCCTAGTTATAAGTGAATATACACCATTTGACTCTTTCTGCTTCTGGGTTAACTCACTCATTATGATCATTTCTAGTTCAATCCATTTGTTCACAAATTTTGGGAATTCCTTGCTTTTAATAGCTGAGTAGTATTCCATAGTGTAAATGTACCACAGTTTCTTTATCCATTCTTCTACTGAGGGACACTTAGGTGGTTTCCATGTTCTGGCTATTATGAATAAGGCTGCTATGAACAGACACCATGTACTTTAGAAACCAGACCCTGAACCCACTCCGTTGGTACTGACCTGAATGCCTATTCCCTGAGAATGAGGTTTCATGGTACTAGAAGGAGTGACATACAAACTTTTGAAGAAGGGAGGCAAACAACAGTACTAGCTACCCATCTATGATGCCTATAAACCACGTCAACAACCGGCATGGCAAGATGACCCTATGGGTACAGTAGTGGCACACACATCTTGGCAGTAACCAGCTGCTCTATAATTAACAGGAAGGATACCATGCTCAGTACTGGAAACCTAGCTTAGTAATCAGTGCCAATGAAGTCATGGTTATTGGAGAAGAATCTACAACTGCTAATTTACTAACCCAGCATAATCCCTGACAAGTGCATAAACATTTATCTTTATACCCACAGATGAGTGTAGTCTTCACCCCTCATCAAGGAAACTTACCTTTGCGAGTGATGAGGACCACTACAGAAAACCACAGCCAATCAAAATGGAGCGGATCCCAATAGATAGATCTACAAAACATTACTGTACCTAAGGCTTTACAAATATTGTGGAAAATGGGGAGGAAAGATCATAAGAACCAGAGAATCAGGGAGTTAGCTGTGAGATTGTGTCTTCTAGTGACATCTAAAGCTATACGTTTAAATTTTTGTCAACATGATGGCCAACACTTGAGTTGAATAAGGATGACACAATGAACATGCTAAACTGGATAAGAAAATGCCCATAAGGCCCCAACAAAGAACTACAAGCACCCAAGTAAAGTTGGGAGCAGGAGAGGTGATCCTCCCCAGAGAAGACTGTACCAAATTGTTGTACAGTGCCAATGGTCAGCCCTGAGACATGTTTACAAGTAACATTATATGGTCAAGTTATATTTAGGAATGTATATGAATACATAAAAACATATGTGCATGCAATGAAAGAGGAAATAAATTTGGAAAGAGAGCAGGAAGGGGTATATAGGAAGCTTAGATGGAAAAAGGGAAGAGAGAAATGTCATTCAATTACAATCACAAAAATAAACAAAACAATTGCTGTGGTGAAAAATATTGATAGATGCAACTTACAGGAAGAAAAATTGATTTTTTTTCTTATATTTAAAGAAGCAATACAATCCACCATAGCAGAAAGGCATGGCAGCAAGAGGGGGCGGGGTCTTAGGAGGGTAGCCATATGGTTTCTGTAATCAAGAAGCAGAGACAGTGCTGAATGCTTGTGTTCATATTGACTCCATTTTGGTTTTTCAGACTAATTGTGACCTTAGGACATGGGGTTGTGTTCCCCACATTCAGAGTGAGATTTCTCTTCTCCACTGGACATCTCCCCAGACACACCTAGAGGAGCGTCTCCTAGGTGATTTCAAATCCAATGAACAAGGCAGATCCACCAGAACCTGTGGTGATTTTTTTTTACTGGATGCCAGACATGTTCTGCTTAGTGTTGGAGCTCAGTGAACTCACATAGATACGCTTGAGTGTGCTCTAGGGCATTTCTATCTTTTTTGATAAATGCTTGGTACTTTCGGTGTTTGCTCTGTGATTTTTTTTTTAGGTCAAATTATAGCTTTGTTTAATCAGAGATTAATTATTTCCCACTGTTGAAGCAAGACCCTTATGACTCTATCCAATACACAGTGGACAGTGAGTCGCTTAGTCTGGCTATTTCGTTGATCTTTTCATCTTCTGCTCCCGACCTTGTGTAATGTCCTTACATGCACAAACTTACTGCTTGCGGAAACCCCTGTGTAGAGCTCCCAGGTTCCCTGGAGTGGCTCACTCTCCTAGGGCATTCTGAAAAAAATCAACTGCCTTTGTTTTCTGGGCTCTCAGCTTCACCATGTGAGACTCAGTGAGTCCGTTGGACTGGGTCTTAGTCCCTTCTTTCTGAGACATCTCACCTTAGTGTGTTGAGTTTCAATCTCTGGCTCAGAAAGCAGGCACTGTGATGCCATCCTTAGCTGCTGTTTTCTTAAATCTGGAAAAGAAGTTGTTTCTCCTATACACTTTCTGGGTGATGCTTCATGTGGAAAGAGGGTATATACAGTCCTTCTTACTCTTAGTGAAAAAAGGGAACTCTTACTCTTTGGAGCTTTATGTTGTAATTTGCACATCGTAATATCTACCCTTTCAAATGCACACTTCAGTGGCTTTTCAGCAAGCTCTCGTATTTGCACAGCCATCCCCACTGTCTGAATTTAGAGCATCGTCATCAGGCCCCAAAGGTCACACGCCCACTTCCAGTCCATCTCGGTTCTCACGTGCAGCCTGGATAGCTACAAATTTACACTCTACATGGAACTGCCTTTTTAAGCTTAAAACCATGTATATGGATGTTTTGATTGTATGTTTGTCTGTGCACCGCCTGCATACCACTACTCTTTACCCTCATCCTCCCCATAATGGACCCCCCCACCTGTAACTGATCCCCCTGTTCCAATCCCTACACCCCGTTCAGGCCCCTCCCCCTGTCCACCCAGGATGCCTATTCTGTTCCTGTCTCTCCTTCAGAGTGAGATTCATGCCTCTCCCCTTGAGCCCTCCTTGTTATTTATCTTCTCTGGGTCTGTGGATTGTAGCATGGTTATCCTCTAAAGCTAATAGCCACTTATAAATGAGTATTATACCATGCTTGCCTTTCTGGGTCTTGGTTATCTCACTGAGGATGATCTTTCCTAGTTCCATCCATTTGCTTGAAAATTTAATAATATCATTGTTTTGTTTTTTTATTTTTCATTTTTATTTTTGTTTTTTTGAGACAGAGTTTCTATGTGTTATCTTGACTGTCCTGGACTTGCTTTGTAGACCAGGCTGGCTTCAAACTCACAGCGATCGAACTACCTCAGCTTCCCAAGTGCTGGGATTAAAGGAGTGTACCACCACACCCAGAAATATCATTGTTTTTAATAGCTGAGTAATATTCCATTGTGTAAGTATACCACACTTTCTTTTCTTATTTGGTTGAGGGACATCTGGGTTGTTTCCAGTTTTTGGTGATTATGAATAAAGCTGTTATAAACATAGTTGAGCAAGTGTCCTTGCGGTAGGATGGAGCATCCTTTGGGGTATATGCTCAGGAGTGGTATAACTGGGTCTTGAGGTAGATTGATTGCCAATTTTCTAGGAAACTGCATGTGTGATTTCCAAAGTGGTGATTGTACAAGTTTGCACTCCCACCAGCAATGGAGGAGTGAGTGTTCCCTTGCTCTCCGTCCTCCCCAGCATGTACTTTCATTTGTTTCTGACCTTAGCCATTTTGACAGGTGTAAGATGGAATCTCAGAGTAATTTTGATTTGCATTTCCCTGATGGCTAAGGATGGTAAACATTTCTTTGTTTCTCAGCCATTTGAGATTTTTCTGATGAGAATTCGCTGTTTAGATCTGTACCCCATTTTAAAAATTGGATTATTTGGTTTGTTGATCTCTAATTTCTTGCAATATATCTATCTATGTCTCTATCTCTATGTCTCTATGTCTCTATGTCTCTATCTATCTATCTATCTATCTATCTATCTATCTATCTATCTATCTTTGGATATTAGCCCTCTGTGAGATGGGTTGGCGAAGATCTTTCCCCATTCTGTAGGCTGCTGTTTTGTCCTTTTGATGGTATCCTTTGCCTTACAGAAGCTTTTTAAATTGCTTTGGGTGCCAACACCGACTCTAGGGTTCCAAGTACCTGTGTGGCCTCTGAGGTTATGGGATCTGCTTGGTTTCTGGCGTTTCTAGTACAGAATAGGCCCCAGTAAAGCAGAAGTCTTCTGCCAAGGTTGTGGGAGGGAACGTGGAGCCCAGGAGAGAGGGTGCTGTTGGGGGCTGCTGGGCAGCCTTTAAGGAGTCTTAGAGGGTGGTGAATGGTGGTGCCATGCCTGGATCCTTAGGGCCTGTGTTGTCTCCAGGAAAGCCGAAGTGTTCTGCTAAAGCCGTGGAAGGGAACGTGGGGCCCAGGGGAATGGTGCTGTTGGCAGATGTTGGGCAGATTTTATGGGGTGTTAGCAGGCAGTGCCTTATGTGGGGATCTCTTGGATGGGCGTGGCCTCTGGAAAAGCAGTGAGAGGTGTGGGTATTTTTCACCTTCTTAACAGAGTCATTAGAGTGAACGTTTTCAAATTTTGATGGAGTTTAATTCATTTTTGTCATCTTTTAGGTAATATTTTTGATGCTTTTTAGACATTCATTTCAACATAAATATGCATAATAAATACACTTATATTAGTTACTAGAATGCAATTACGTAGATCATGTTTTGATATGATTAGATATCTCTCAGAGTGGATTTTATTTTTTGAACCCAGACAGATAGAGTAAATAAAGATGTGATAAAGTAATTATATTTCCATTTCAAGGAGTTTGAATCCAAATGAGGATTAAGATTCTCTGAAATCGTATCCATTAATTCTAACCTTGCTTTTGCTTTTGTCAAGTGGAAGGTGCTGTTGGCTCAGGGGCCAAGGTACTTTTCTGTCTGAGTGGATTGATGTAAAAATAAAAAACCTCCAGAGATCAGCGTGGACATTAGATGATGCTTCTTAGATGCATGGACCTCATTCTACAATTAGAAAGGACGTTCCTTCAGGTTGATTCATGAGTTCTCAAAGAGAAAAAAAGAGCATCTTGAGTTAAAGCTACTTAAGACACATACTTTTAGTCTCTGGGCTGTTGTAGAAAATGCAAAGCCAACATGAATCTGAGGGATCCCTCTCCAAAAAAAAGCCCCCCCCCAACCAAACCATTGGCGAATAAGTAAAGAATTGAATTAGAAAATGGAAGACACGGGTGAAAAACCAGCCCAGGACAAATAAGTTGTGAGGTATTGAGCATTTTATTTTGAAGTTTGAATTTCTCTTTTGTTAACTGTAAAGTAAACACGAACCTTTTCTAGACCTAAATGTGTATGAGGAAAACATCTAAGAACATTGCATTTTCTACACCAAGTATCTTAGGATAAGATCGGCTGGGTTCCATTTCATTAGAAGCCAGGAGAGAGGAGTGTCCCTACAAGGTTAACTGGTTGCCCTGTCTACACAAGTGAGAGAGAATGCTCCGCTAGGCACATAGAAAGTGTTTGTCTTTTCTTGCTGTGGGTGTGTTTGGAGGTGGAGCAGAGACCGGCATGAGATTGCTGTTTCTGATTAGCAATGTTGACACTGCAGTTGACCAGAGCCAATGGCCCCACTGTGCAAATGGAACGTGTATCTAGTGGAGGGTACCTCAGGTCAAGGGCCTCTTGTCACATGGCTAGGAAGCAAAAGAAGCCCACGCTCTGTGACAGTCATTACTTTTTACATACCTCTTGGAGTTTTGGCACCTCATTTTAATGAGGTAGCATGTGCAAACTGCTTACAGCAGCTGCCAGAAGGGAGCCCTTCCCTCCGCCACCTTTCCTACACCGTTTCCTGCATGGCTCTTTAACATTTGTGAGTCTCTAGAACTTTCCTGTGGCATTCTGTCCAGTTAAGGGTTTCAGTTAGAGTCTACTGAAACTTTTGTAAACTTTTGCTTTTACACAACATTTATTGGCTACATAATTTTTCTCCTTGGTCTTACACATAAGCCTTACACATAAGGTCTTATACATATCTATCATAACCATGGTGAATTTATTTAGAGACAAAGTAATATATTAAGTAATATTTATTTATTTATTCATTATGGTGCTAAGAATTCAACCTAGTAACTCACATGTACTAGGCAGTTGATCTATCACTGAGCTAATCCTTAGCTCTTCTAATGAGGAATGATTATTATAAGCTATGGAATATTCTAAAGACAAGGGTACAGTAAGAACAACACAAAATGTTCCGCCTTCATGGAACTTGTATTGTAAATGTTATAATGAAAAATATGGAATATGAATGAATAATGGATACTGTATCTCCAAGTTTGCTTATGCGTCTTCATTTTTGAATTGCCATATTCTGGTATTTCTGTGGAAAGCTTTTTGGACTGGTATCTTGGTGCGACAGTGCCTGACCTTATTCCAATTTCTTTATGCCAATTCATAGACACCTGACCAGGCTTTACCAATCAGACGCTCAGAAAAACTGAATATAATTGGACTGTGTTCAACTCAAAGATTGCTCTATGACAAAGGCCACCTACAGCCTCAGAGACTCATTTGCCCTCCCTTGTGTCAGAGGCCTCTCTCCTTAGCTGCTCCTATGGGCCAAACCTTCACTGTTTCTCCTAAGTTATTTTAAGTGTTATTTTGCATTGCTTGGAATCCAGTTATTTTAACACATTACGTTTGGCAAAGTGAAAAACATTGCCTGTCTTAATTTCTCAAATTCAACTCTTAGGCTTTACCCACTTGGGCTGGTAAGAAATTAAGACCAAGCTAAGTGGGAATTCCCCTTTTCTTCTGTGGATGAGAACCAGTAGCTAGTTTCGGAGGTGTCCACAGTTGCAGCCTTTGCTCTGTGCCAGGGATAAGGAGATCGTTAGAAAGACTGGTTATCAGGGAGTTAAGGTTCGGCTTCTACAGGTGTAATGTGCAATGCTTACTGTGTGTAAGTCTATATTGTGCCTAGGAGACTTTGTACCATCGAGCTGATTACTCGGGTGCACAGCCTCCCACTCCCACAGACAGTTAACTTATCTGAAATCCTCCGTTATCGTCCGTGAGCAGAGTGCAAACTCGTGTTCACTCCGTCTTGTTCACTCACCTGTCTCCTTTAAGCTGCCCAGGATTGCTATAAACTCAAGGAAACAATGAACTCATTCTTTTATTTAGTACGAATCTAGCAAGTGCTTGATCCATTCCAATTCCTCCATGAGCCTTTGAAAGGACAGAGGGAAACACCATACAGCTACTGTCCCACGGGAGCACAAAATTGGGCATGGAGAATTGGAAGAGATGGTAAGCTAGTGGCCAGACAAGAAGGCAGTGACAGATTTGACAGGAAAGATGTAAAAATAGGCAACATAGGAATAGAGACAAAAGCCAGGCGTAGTGACACACACCTTTAATCCCAGCAGTTGAGAGGCGGAGGCAAGCGGATCGCTGTGAGTTTGAGGCCAACCTGGTCTACAAAGTGAGTCCAAGACAGCCAAGGCTACACAGAGAAATCTTGTCTCTAAAAACCAGAAAAAAAAAAAGAGAGAGAGGGAGAGACAAAGCGCCGAATCTACTTGGGGATGCCATGCCAGGCACAGACTATAGAAGGAGAGGACTGCTGGGTGGAATCTTAGGAAAGATGTGGGAATTTGCTTGCTATACAGACAGCTAGTAATGGTATATCCCAAACAATGGAAGGAAAGGGAAAAAAGGAAAAGAAGAGCGGGGCTTGGGGGAAGCAGGAGGAGGAAGAGATAATATGGGAGAAAAAGAGGGTCCGAGAAGAGGCAAGAAAAAGAACAAGAGAGAAGGAAGAGGAGGAAGAAGAGAAGGAGAAAAGAAAGAAGGAAAAGAGAGATAGAAGAAGGCGGGAAAGAGGAGTCTGGGGGAGGAAATGCAGCCATTGCTGCATAAGGAGTGTGCTCCAGCTGGTCTGACTTGGGCAGTGAGTCCATTAAGAGGCGTGTACCAGAAGAGGCGTGTACGACACAGACCTAGAAAGCAGGTGGATGGGGGGCCCAGGAGGTGAAACAAGAACATTGCTGTCACACTATCATGTGTGAAAACCGAAGCTTTGCCTCCGTGACTTCAAGGAAAAGACTTACCTGTGTGCTTATCTGCACATAAGAGAAGGTGACAGAAACCCCATCTTAATGTTATCGAGAGGACAAAGCAGACTTATAAGCTGAAAGTACTTAGCATAGTACCCACCACGCAGCAGAAATCAACGGGTTTTTTTCCCATTACTCTTTTCCCTGAAAATCCACGACCAACTGAAAATCCATCACCAACCCCAATGAAACTGAAGGTTCCTTTTGGGGCTGGAGAGATGGCTCAGTGGTTAAGAGCGCTGCCTGCTCTTCCAGAGGTAGTGAGTTCAATTCCCAGCAACCACATGGTGGCTCACAACCATCTATAATGTGATCTGATGCCCTCTTCTGGCCTGCAGGTGTACATGCAGGCAGAATACTGTATACATGATAATAAATAAATCTTAAAAAAAATATCAAGACAAAAAGTGGACATGTATGGGATGTAGATGAATGAGAGATGTTGAAATAAAGATAAAGACTCTTTGAAGCTTGGAAGCAGGGTTGTTGCCAAATCCCCACAAAAATTAAATGCCATTCAATTGTAAGCATAATATTAAAAGAAAAGCAGGCATCAGTAGTACAAATTATTATAATCCTGCTACATAGTCAATCAAGACTTTTACTTATCTGTGATAATTCTACTTAGAATAGACCAAAATACTGTTTTTAATTATATAGATTTTCAATTAGATCAGGTTTTCACATCTGCATTTTTGCTTAAGCATTGTCATTCTTCAGTAACCGAACTCACTGGTTTGTTATTATTCTAAAATAGAAATTGCGTCTTTACAGTAATTATATCTTCAGTATAGGTCTCTCTTGGACCTATGTGGTGATATAAGGTACTTAAAGTCATATTTTGATTAAGTGGGCATAAAGAGGCTCCACAGAAAGATGATGAATTTGAGACATATTGTCTACATTGCTATGGGAGAAAACATTTTTATTCTACATCAAAAACAACAACAAAAGAATCCCATCAGTTTTAGTGGTACAATGGCTCTTTTTCATGTACATAGTTTTATTTTAGCCAAACACATTTCAGTGATATATACCACTTATTGTATATAATTCCTTTGTGTCAGGAGCACCAAGTAACCTTTGGCAAGTATGATAGGTCTGGGACTATCTCTCTCCTCTTATTATGGAATGATTTAACATGTTTTATTCTCAATCTTATTTACTTACATTAAGGCCCTTTTGACTGTAAACAACGGAAATCATTAAGTTAAAGAAAGTTCTTTACTGGAAATACAGCATAGTCTTTGAAAGAAGGAAAGGCCAAGCTCAACTGTCAGGTTGGAGTAGCACTATGTGGGCACATGCTTGGTGAGTGGGGAGCTTCTGAATTAGGCAGGGGTGGAGGGTGGGGAGTGGGGGCAGTTCTCACCATGGCTGACGTGATCTCTGTCACCCTGTTTACTAATGGCTGTAAAAGGAATCTGAAACAAGATGTGGTCAGTAGCAGGAGGTGAGAGGGAACTATTTTTATGGGGTTAATTCCTCAGGAAAATTTGGTGTGATTCAATAGGTAATTGAATATGGCCAGGAAATAAAGGGAATATTAATTGGGAGATGGAAGAAGTTAGAGGTACCCCAGGTAAATCTGGACTACCAAGTGCTTTTTTTTTTTTTTTGGATGGAGAAGAGATTATTCTGTGTTTGGCCTTACATGTATGTGAATGTATCATGCTGGTAGGATGTCCAAACAAAGCTTTTTAAAGTGATGTCATAGTTTCTTGTTAGTATGACAAAATAATCTGTCAAAAGCAACTTAGGCGAAAATGGGCTTGTTCTGGCTCACAGTTTCAAGCAGATAACAGCTTATCATGATGGGAAGATAGTGTTAGGCAGAGAAGGATGGGCGGCAGGAGCACAAGGCTGGCTGGTCACATTGCATCTGCACACAGGAAGCAGAGGGAGAAAACAGGAAGTGGGGCTGGGCTCATAAAACCTCAAAGCCTGGGCCCAGTTAAACACTTCCTCCATCATCAAAACTCAACCTTCTAAAGGGTCCAGACCTTCCCAAAACAGCTGGAGACTAACTGTTCAAAAACATGAGCCTATTGGGGGAGGGGCACATTTCATGTTCAAAATACATGGAATTATGGTTCAGAGGCTTAGAATAAAGGTGATATTAGGACAGCCTGGAATATGAAGGTGGCATTAGGATCCTTATGGAACAGAATGACATTTTCTATAGTGAATTTTATGCATCTCTTACTCTTCATTTCTTTGAACACAGGAACCATGTCTTGATAAATCTTTTCAGCCTTTTAAGATTTAGCACTTAGTAGATGCAAAAATGATTGAGCTGAGCCTAGATAAGAAAGACAGAATGCTAACAACAACAACAACAACAACAACAACAACAATCTCCGCTTTCTTTAGAAACCAGTCCAAGGTTTTGCCTTTGTTACTAAGGCTCTGTCAGAACCACCTGCTTTAGAAGCCTCCTCTTTGACTAACGAGAGAGCGCTCCCTGCACCATTGACTTTGCATAGGTAGATTTGTCCTCTTTAGAAAGTGTCTTTCTGTTTGCTTCTATTGGTTGTAGAACTTAGCGCAGCACACGTGCTTAAACCTTAACATTAGTGTCTTGAGAAGAAACAAAAAAAGATATTTTTTTTTTGTCTAAGATTTCTTTTGACTGTACACAAAAAAGAAAAACAGCACTCTGGAGTGCCAGCATTCCAGAATAGTCTTGCTTACACCTTACTGCTTAATCAATACTTTTACCAGCAGCGAGATACAGATTGTGTTCCTGCGCAGCTCAAGAAGGAGCTAGGCTAAGCCACCCTGCTAAGCGGCAGCTCTGTGGAGGTGGGTGAAACAGAGGTTCCAGTTGCTTTATCTTCACCGCATTGACTTTCTCTCCATCCTTTTGCTCGCTCATCGCTCTGTGTCGGTTCAATTCTACTTCAGCTTGAGACACACGCATGATGCTTAATACTATGCCGGACACTTTCTGTCAAAAACACTTTCAGATCTTGTCATCCACTAAGTCTTTTTTTCCTAGGCATCTACAGTTTAGTGAATGTAAACCACTCATTATCTCCAACTTTAAACATTTAATCAAAAGAGTAATACAGTAATATCCTCAGAAAGGCTTGCTACAATATAATTATATTCATTGATAGGAAGACTGTTTCCTAAAGGCAATTTAGTGACCTACATCGGGGCATGAAAAGGCTTAGCTAAAAGTTGGGCAAAATTAATAAAATGGTCTGTTATGCTATTAATTGTAATCTTTTTTCTTTTTCTTTTCTTTTCTTTTTTTTTTTTAGGAGGGGTGGGGGTTGAGACAAAGTTTCTCTATGTAGCCTTGGATATCCAGGACTTTGTAGACCAGGTTGGCCTTGAACTCACAGAGATCTACCTGCCTCTGCCTTTCTGAGTGCTGGGATTACAGGTCATGCCTGGTTTGTAATCTGTTTTCTTTTAAATTTTAATTATTTACTTTACACCTGGGTCATAGTCCCCTCCATCTTCTCCTCCTGGTCCCACCCTACCTCCCTCTCCCCTACTCCTCAGACGCCTCCATTCCTCAGGGAAGGGAAGCCCACTCCCTGCCCCCACAGCATATCACACTGACTCTGACATGGACTCCGTTCCTCTCCAGGTCACAGGGGAAGAGGATGCACTCAGTCCTGAGGACATAATATGTGTTTTACTGTGTAGCGTTACGGCATTCTTCAGGTAGACGGGGGATCATATTTATGATAAATTCCAACCACCTGATTTCCTAAAGTTTCACTGATCTTTAATAAAGTTAAAACTTATATTTTTCTTCTATGTTCAAATATAAAATAAAATTATTCACTCTTCTCCATAAAATCCAGGTTTGTTTGTTGTAAGAATTAATCTGGTGAGCAGTCTAGGACACTGGTGCCAACTTCACAGGAGCCACAAATCTTATTTTGCTTTAATTAATTAATTAATTAATTAATATTTTTTATTTATGTTTTTTTTTTTTGAGACAAGAGATCACTATGTAGGCTGGAACTCACTCTGTAGCCCAGGCTGGCCTGAACTGAGATCCATCTGCCTCTGCCTCTAGAGTGATGGGATTAAAGGCACGAGCCCCGACCACCTGGCACTTTGCTTAATTAAAAAAGGAGGGAAACAAATGACATAAGCATCAGTTAACTTTACAGATAACCGTGGGGTTGGAATTTAAATTCAGATGTCACAACTCTGAATCTGCCGTTTCCCTTTTAAAGCCAGACTTGCATCTCGTTTCTGAAGTAATTGTGCTGGGCTCTCATACAGAAGTCAGGAAGACAGACATCACTGTTCCTGAAGTAGAGTAAGTTATTGGTTCTGGCCTGCTGTCAAGGGGCTCCCATAGGAGGGGCAGCTTTATAGCATCTGACCTCTGTTGAGTTTTCAGTGTCTTAACCTCCCCATAAAACAGTTGTTCCAGGCAAGTAAGCTCATACTGAGGAGCATTACACAAGTCAAGGCGGTAGGGGAGTGGTAGTGGTCGAGTCAGCTGTTAACACAAGTTCCAAAAACATCCAGCAGGAGTCAAATATTAACAAAAGGTGACCTAGTGGCAATTGTTTATTTTATTTTATTTTTATTTATTTTTCTTTTTTTTAAAATTAATTTATTTTTGTTATAGCTCAATGGTTATCCCATCCCTTGTATCCTCCCATTCTTCCCTCCCTCCCATTTTCCCCTTATTCCCCTCCCCTGTGACTGTTCCTGAGGGGGATTACCTCCCCCTGTATATGCTCATAGGGTAACAAGTCTCTTCTTGGTAACCTGCTGTCCTTCCTCTGAGTGCCACCAGGTCTCATAGCACATTGAAAAAAGGCTATGTTATTGATCGTTGAGATACCTATCGACACCATCTCAAAGAGGTCTTGTCCTGGAAGAGAAAGACTGTGCTCAACTATAAAACCATCATGAGCAAATAGGAATTTATAGGTGAGGAGCACTGTGGGATACCGAGTCTAGAAAACCAGTAGGGAAGTCTCAGGAGTAGGAGGAGACTATGTCAATAGGGACCCCAGTCTTCTAAGGTAGGTTAGCATCACTCGGTGTCCCCTTAGGGATGGGGGAGAATAAGGAAGATGATCAGGTAGTAAGGGTGCAGGGGTTTGGTTGAGGTGATTTAGCCAGGCTCTTTCTAAAGCAGGATTTTTATAAGGAAGTGCACAGACAGGGCTAGCTTGCAGAAGATTCAGAGGTCTAATTCACGGTGGGTCATACAAAGAATCTTTGTCACAAACACCATCTCTCTTTCTACGTAATTTAACCTCTATTTGGTTTCTAGCTCTATTGAATTTGTAGTAGACAGCCAACTCCTTTGTGATCATTTGGGAACGCTGTTAAAAATTTAAAGTCCCAAGTCAGCTGTCATGTCACATGCCTGGACCGGGGGCGGGAGGGTGAGATATGAGATCTCAAGTTCAAGACCAGGTTCGGGTGCACCATGAAATCTCATCTCAAAACAAACAACCAAGCAAGCAAACAAACAAACAAAAAGCCAATCAAACACAAAAAGCATAGAAAAAAGTAGATTCTTGACACTACTGCAAAAGTAGTTGCAGTTTAGAGTCAGTCAAGACAATGTGTGGTCCAACTATTTAACATTTCGAATAACCACTCCTTGTAGTTATTATGTATTGTTAAGTGTTTGAACTGTAGCTGGCTTTGTTACTATCAGGATAGGATCCATGAGAAAGTCTGGCAATGTATACTTTAGAACAAAACTGATAATCTTGTGCCGCAAATGTTCCTCACGTCAGCAATGTAACAAAACTATATAAGGACAGGAAACTCTCTGGGACGTGACTTACATTTTCTGGTTTCTGATTCAGAAGGAATGTTGACAAAAGGAATAACTTATCTCCAGGTTGAAAGATCATGGCCTTGGGGCTGAAAGCCCTGGGGAATCAATTTTAGCCATAGCAGGAAAAAACAGAGTGGGGGAAAGAAACTACGAACTCTGCAAAAACAGGTAATTCTCTGATCAGTTTATAAATTTGAACAAACGCTCTCCTGCCAGCCGTTACCTCCCGTGGTTTCTATTTAGCATTGTGTAATGGCCTCTCAATTGTCAAGTGATTTCCTGGTTATTTTAGGATTTCTATTTCTTTTGGTACTTATCATTCTGTGCCTACTGAAAAAGTGAACAATAAAAGTAATCAACTGGGAACATGTTAATGAGACAATCCAACCAAAGCTTTGCATTCGACTATTTGTTCGAATTTGAGGAGGTTGTGCCTTTAAGTTCTCTTTCACTTGGCCTAACCAAAGAGGAAAGATAAAAAAGAATTTCTGGTAACATTTTTTTTTTTTTTGGTACTGTTTGGGCATTGAATCCAGGGCTTTGTAAAGCCTAAGCAAGTGTTTTCTCATTGAACTACACCCCAAGCACAGAAAAAAGGTTGCTTGCGAGGTAGAAATCTGTAGCACAGCGGCCCTTATGCAAGTAACTTTCTTAAGTTTTTGTAATTCACTGAGAAGAATGGGGAAGAATGTTGTCAAATGTTTGTGAAAGGTGAGGATGATCGGAACACTAAAATTTCTGCACAAGCAGATTGCTGTGCCCTATTTCTCTGTTTCCTTGGACGGCATAGGCCTATCTAGGATGTACAGTTCTTGGGAAATGGACACACTAGGTTTAATTGCTTTTTAAAAAATATATTACTGAGGAAATGTGTACCTCCACGTTGAATTAGCAGTTTTAAGTTCATAGGACAGTAAGAGGATAGGTTCCTGGTTGCTTCACACAGAACTCATTCCATAGGCAGTGAGGGGTTGGTTTCTGTGAATACTGGAAATCCTACCAGCCTTTAGTAGTTTTTAATATCTAAGTCTCACATTGTCTTGATATCTCTGTTTGTACCTTGCATTCGAACCTCTTGGATTAAAGCACAAGCCTTTATCAAGACTGTATTGGTGGGGCTGGAGAGATGGCTCAGAGGTTAAGAGCACTGGCTGCTCTTCGAGAGGTCCTGAGTTCAATTCCCAGCAACCACATGGTGGCTCACAACCATCTCTAATGTGATCTGATGCCCTCTCCTGGTGTGAAGGTGTACATGCAGGCAGAGCACTGTATACATAATAATTAATAAATAAATCTTTAAAAAAGAGTGTATTGGTGACAAAGAACCTTAAGGCAATATGGAGAGTATTGAAATAATTTTAGTGGGTGATAAAAGACAGCTTCGAACTTAAATATGATGTAATGAGATCTGTACTATTGCCAAAATTCAAGAGAAAAGTTATTATTATTATTATCATTATTATTATTATTATTATTATTATTATTATTATTATTATTATTATTACTACTACTACTACTACTACTACTACTACTACTACTACTACTACTACTACTATTGTTGGACTTGGGAGTCATTTAGAAGGCAAGATGTTACTTTAAAGGTATTAGATTAAAAATATTATGAAGAATCAGGAGATATCTGGATAAACTTCTAAGCAAAAACCTTTACATGTTGTATTTTAAAGTTCTGAATTAGTTTATTACTGAAATAATTGCATTTATATTCTGAAGTGCAGGTAGACTTTTCTGTCCTCCTTCACTATTTCCTTTTAAAACTAAGGCGATGACTTGAAGGGATGCTTGGCATGGTAGTTGGTGGATATGTGGGCCTTTTAAAATAGAAGGTTGCTAGGTCAAGAAAACCAAACGCTTGAGCATCCTTATGTGGTGGTGTGCTCATGATTCTAATGCTTATAATGTCGTATTTTTCTTTAAAATTAAATTGCTTAAGATTGAATTCAAAATTATTTAAATTTTCGGTTCAGAAAATAACATACATGTCTTCCAATGAGTTTAGTATTAATAAGGCCATCCCGATTTGTTGTGCCTTATATTTGGCAGTTTTAGGACCTTGATCAAATGTTAACTTGCAGTCTAGAAAGGAAGAATGAGATGATGGTTTGGTTAGTGTAAAGGTCTCAGTGGTGTGTGTGTGTGTGTGTGTGTGTGTGTGTGTGTGTGTGTGATGTGTGCCTGTGCACACACATGTATGTGCAGACTAGGGAATAACATACATTGAACTCAATTACTTCTTTTGAGCTAGTGTTTCTCACTGGGACCTGGGGCAAAGCACTTAGGCTAGGATGATTGGCAGGCAAGCCCCAGGGATTGTCTTGTCTCTGCTTTCCTAACTCTGGGATTACAAGTGTGTGTTACAACTTCTGGCATTTTTATCTAGGTTCTAGGGGTCAAATTCGGGTTCTTATGCTTGCAAGGCTATTGCAATCCCAACTGTCTGCCCTCAAGACTCAGCCTTAAATAACTCCTTTTTCTGGTTGTGATTTATAAGTCTTTTAGCCTAAAAACAATCTTTGTTATCATGGAGCTCATGTGTAAGAGCAAGCGGTCAATTAAATTGAGAAAATTTGGAAGCACAGTGCAAAGAGGAGAAGAAAGTGACTTCCTGTTGGCAGGCTTCCTTGGAGAGCTACACAACCATGAAAGACAGACAAGTGGTGTCTGGTGAGGACGCCACCGTCCTCCTCACGTTATCTTGTAGAGACTGGGGACTGTGGAGAACTCCGTAAACATGGAAAAGATACTTAGTTTTCCAGATGCTGAGAGTTAGATACGAGGCTGAAAAACTGGAATCCCATGACAAAGGGTCTTGAAGTCTGCAAGACTAACAATAGCAGCAGTAAAGAGCTAAGACTCCAATGGGACTTCCTGTTCATTAGGCAGCGTTGTGCTCACCCTGTGCAGATGTCATTACGTAGTCTTCATTGAGACTTTGATGTAGGTAAGTTCATATTCTAATTATACAGACCAGGCACACTGAAGGACATTAGCCAATTTTTCTAAGTTCATATATTTAATAAATGGGTGAGCCAGGATATAGATAGATAATCAGGTTATTCTCTCTCTCTCTCTCTCTCTTTCTCTCTCTCTCTCTCTCTCTCTCTCTCTCTCTCTCTCTCTCTCTCTCATTTTGTGTATATGCTATGTTTGGTTTCTTTTTGTGTCTGCATGCACATGGAAATGCATGCACATGTGAAGACGTGTGTGTGTGTGCGCGTGCGTGCATGTGGAGTCCGGATATTAATGTCAAATATCTTTGTCAATGCCTTAGCTAGGGTTATTATTGCTGTGATGAAACATGATGAGCAAAGCTACTTGGGGAGGAAACAGTTTACTTGGCTTATGCATCCACACTAGTGTTCATCATGGAAGGCATTCAGGACAGGAACTCAAGAAGGGAAGGAGCAGCCGGGCGCACGCTTTTAATCCCGGCACTTGGGAGGCAGGGGCAGGCGGACTGAGTTCTAGGCCAGCCTGAGCTACAAAGCGAGTCAGGACAGCCAAGGCTTCATGGAGAAACCCTGTCTTGAAAAGCCAAAAAAAAAAAAAAAAAAAAAAAAAAAAAAGCAGGAGCCTAGGGGTAGCAGCTGACACAGAGGCCACACATGAGTGGGTGCTGCTTACTGGCTTGCTCACCATGGCTTGCTTAGTCTGCTTTCTTATAGAACCCAGGACCATCCACTCCGCAGTGGCCCTACCCTCGACGGCCCGAGTCCTCTTGCATCGATCACTAATTAAGAAAGTGTCTTATAGGCTTGCATACAGCCCAATCCAATGAAGGCCATTTCTCAATTGAGGATCACTCTTTCCCGATGACTCTAGCTTGTGTCAAGTTAACATAAAACTGGCCAGCACACTCCAATACCCTTCCCCAACACTTCCCTTTTTAGTGTTTCTCACTGACCCTGGAGCTTGCTGATTTAGCTAGACTGGCTAGCCAGCAATCCTCAGGGGTCCTCCTGTTTCTACCTCCTCAGCACTGAGATTACAGGCTTGTGCCCAGTTTTTGTATGGCGATTCAAATTTCGGGACCAGCTCCTGCTCCTACCGCAAACACTTTCCTGACCATCACCTCCCCAGATCAAGTTTCTTAAGAAGTGTATGGATCAATTAAATTTTAGCATGTCTACATTCATAGTAGTGACATGGTAGAACAGATTTAGGGCTAATTCCCGATAAATTAAGTGCTGATTTTTTTTTTTTTGTAAATGAATGACTTTATTTTCTAGCTTTCAACGTGGGGGGCTTCTTAGTTGTGCTCTACACATCCGCTTCTAGAAGAAAGCCCACCTTGCAACAGATAAAGGCTTGGTAAGAGAGCTTCATAGAATATATGTTAATAAACACAGGGAACTATCTCATTTCTGGAAGCAACCATCCAACCTTCTTGTTCTTTGAGGAGAGCTATTGAAGAACAGGTAACCCGCCTTTAGCACTTGCTCCCCCTTGGTTTGATCAGATGGTGAACTGTTCAATTAAGTCTGTGCCCTTTGCTGTCTTTTCCTAGCTGCTCCTTGATTAGTCACAGCGTAATTTGAGTGGTAGAGCCGTGTAGGATGTTCCTGCCACATGTTCTGATGAGTTAGCATGCTGCTGTTGTCATACTGCCTCTTAAAAGGAGCATCATGGTATCCTGTGGGGAAATAAGCCATGTTTTGATTGCAAATAGACTGCTCATGGAGGGGCTGCCTGTGGTTACACATGTTGTGTAGGCACGCAGCCAGCCTGGGGGTGATTGATGGGTACTCTGCTCCCTCCAGGTGTACTTTCCCTCGTGCTGGGAAAGGAATGAAGGGCACCTTTGGAAGAGGTGGGAATGTGGTAATCATTTCATTTCTCTTCTGAAGCATCATGGAAGCCCACTCTTACAGCAGCTATCAAAGACTGTCATTCCATATGGCAGACTGAACTTGTACATTTTTAGTACTGTTTAACAGTGACAATTATTGATTCTGTATATGGTTTGGTTGCATGCTTTTTTAAAAAATGTAACTTGGCAGTACTTAAGAAGGATCAGATAGTAAGATTTTTGTGGGTGGTTTACCTGGAAATACTGAGAGGACATCATACTGGCTTTTGAGCTTAAGTTGTAACTCATGGGTATGGAAAAGAAAGTGTACTTTTTTTTTTTTTGTAATCATTGAAATTCTCTCATTTCCTTCTTTGTTTGGTTGCCTAAAAATAGTCACTCTTGCCACTGTGACTTGATTTACTGATTTTCAATTTGTCCAGTCACATGCTAAGGTCTCTTTTTTTGTCTCCTGACAACCTTTAGAGTAGACACACATTGCCAGGTAGCTTGCTGGCCACACTGGCATTAGGGAAAGTGTGCTGTTCTTTTGACTTCCTCTGCATTTTTCTGACTTTATTGACTTATAGAACTTCTCTTGCATCCTCCGAGCTTCATAGGCAGCATCCGGTGGTGGGATTTTTTTTTTTTTTTTTTTTTGTGCCAGTAAACTTGGCTAGGTCTCTGGGCTAGAGATCACACTTCATGCCCAAACTCTGTCTTTTGTGGACACATCCTGTGCATTCTCTCTTGTTTTTTCTTAAGGAGATTTGGGAATATGTGGTTGCTTTTGGTGGAGAAAGTGAACTCTGGACCTCCAAGAAGCGTTCCCCAGCTCATGTGTTCGGGGCCTTCTTAACTCTTGCGGTGGCTTTCATGCTACAGTGCTCTGAAGCCACGCTGAATGGGCAGTTTCCCCAGGAGCCTGCAGTACCCTCTGCCTGCACTTTGAGAAACAAAGCACTAGAGCCCTTTTCTAAGTGTTTGACATGTCTTCAAATCTGGGAGGGGCAAATGTGTGCACAGTAGCCAATATCTGCCACATTAGCATGCTCCAATATACCCAACCTCTTTAGCAGAGCCCAGGTCCTTAGTGCCTCTCTCTGTAAAGGCTTTTATGCAATTGTTTAGTGTGTTGGACCAAACTCCCTTTTCTTTTTGCTTCAAGTTTAATGCTAAAAATACCATACTGAGTCATTTGAATTCTGGCCAATTGGAATTTCCAAGCCCATTTCTTGTAAAAATACTTGAAAGCCTTGCTTTCTATACTTTTAAAATCTTAGTTAAAGAGTGAGATTTTAATGTCAAAGCTATGACAGGACACAGCTTTATTTACTGCTTTAGTTACTCTCTTCAGGAAAAGAGTATTGTTGCTACTTCACTCATTGGGTAGATTAGGAAAGATGACACTTGCTGGGGCTAAAGCACATTTGTTACTATGTCAAAAATAGCACTGGAGCTAGTGCGATGGCTCAGCAGTTAAG
Source organism: Acomys minous (assembly GCF_964271855.1). Taxonomy (NCBI): domain Eukaryota; kingdom Metazoa; phylum Chordata; class Mammalia; order Rodentia; family Muridae; genus Acomys; species Acomys minous. The sequence continues at coordinate 107,154,185 of NC_140486.1, read as the reverse complement.
AGCATTGTCTGCTCTTCCAGAGGTCCTGAGTTCAATTCCCAGCAACCACATGGTGGCTCACAACTATCTGTAATGTTATCTGATGCTCTCTTCTGGCATGCAGGTGTGCATGCAGATAGAGCACCATACAAAATAATAAATGAATGAATCTAAAAAAAAATAGCATCCAGCTATAAAGAACATTTTTTAAAACTGCATACAGTTAATAAAAAGAGTTGAGTCTCTTTTCCCTTTTCCGTGTGTGTGTGTGTGTGTGTGTGTGTGTGTGTGTGTGTGTGTGTGTGTCCAGAGGAGATCATGGCTATCTTCTTCTATAACTTTCATCTTATTCCCTTGAGACAGAGTTCCTCCATGAATCTGGAGCCCACAGGTTTTTGATTAGATTGGCAGTCAGGAAGTCCTAGCAACTCTCCTTCCCTTGCACCCCAAGCACTGGGGTTACAGGCATGCCCACAGACTCTCCCAAGTTTTGTTTTTAACATGGAGACTGAGGACAAAATTCATCTCTTCATGCTTGAGCTAGCTCTTGCCCACTGAACCCCAGGCCTGTCTTTTATTTCTTGATCACACTGGAACTTCTTCATTATTGGCTTAACTCTTTCCTAAGTCAGATCTCTACCCCGCTGTAGACTATCCAGGGTGGGCTGTTATGATCTTTATTTTTTTCAACTGAGAAACTGATTCAGCTGAGTTTCACTTACCTAGGGCCAACCTGTGTCTGCTGAAGCGACATTGCCACCTCCAGTGTAAATCTGTGCCCATCCTGAATGAAGTTACCCAGACACATCTTGAATGTATCCCATGAAAGGCAGTTCGCACAAAGAGTTTTGTGTGCACATAACTTTCATATTTGAAAGAAAATTTATTCTTTAGTGCTACGAACCTCAATTAAAAAGACAAAGTAAATGAACACAAGAAGAGAAGTGTTTACAAGGCAAGCTCTCTGCGTCATCATTTCATGGTAGAAAAGGTGGTAGTTGAAAGTCTGTGATAAATCTAAGGCATATTGATGAGCACACCAGAAACCCAGAAAACCCAGCATTCACTGCTCTCACTAGTGATACCAGGAGCATTTTGGTGGGAATTTCTTCAGCTTCTGACCTTTGAAACGCTGATAAGGTGCCAAGGTGTATTATCTGTTATCTAAAGGTGAATTATCAGTTTTGGATTTTTATTTCCTCAAGTCACCAAAAGGTTCAATTATAGTACTTTGCTAAGGGGTTAATTTTCAAACCAATGAGCGGTAAAAAGGGCTAGTGTTAAAAGAGAGAGAGAGAGAAAAAAAGAAACAATTATAACTAGTAAAAATCTTTCTATGTGAGTGCTTTTCTTTTATATTTTCTATGTATTCTGGAGGAATGGAAATTTCCTAGTTCAGTCTGGGTGGAATGATAGGCAAAGCCTGGATGTCCAGGCTGGTGAGCCTCTTGTAATAGGATTTGCCTGTCATATCCCACCATGCTGTCTGCCACACATAAACAGCACAAATAACACCTGCCGAAGCAGCACTCTGAAGCCCTGAGTGTTGGCACATCCCAATATTCTCTGTGTCACAGCATCATCGCTGTTCAATTGCAATCTTAATCACATATGATACCTTGATTCAAAGGTGGTGTCTATGTCACCAATTTGTGGTAAGCTGCCACGCTTCCATAAACACTGTGACATTTTATATGGAAATTATTAAACAGCTGTGATTGTTTTCGAATCAGAAGTGATATGATTCACCAGCTACTGTTTGCTGATGAGTCTGGCCTTGCATGGAGACTAAAGCAACTCACCTGTCTATCAAACATCTGCTGTTTTTCTTCCACATTTCTCTACAGAACAACTCATCTTTTCTGGCTGGAAGAAAAATACTCATCTATCTATCTGTCTATCTATCTATCTATCTATCTATCTATCTATCTATTCATCTATATAATCTACCATCAATCTATTCACCATTTATCTACCTTATCTATCTTCTACCTATCTTATCTTATCTTTCTGTCTATCTTCATCATCAATTTATATAACATCACTTATCTATTCCATCTCTCATCTATCTATGATCTACCTATCTATCATCTATCTATCTATCTATCTATCTATCTATCTATCTATCTATCTATCTATGTATCTATCTGTCTATCTATCTATCAATCTATCTATCATCTCTCTTCTGTATCTCCTTGCAATACAGACCAGGCACACTGTTAAAATGTAAATATATAACCCTTAAGAGATCTTTTTTTCCACAATGAAAAATGTATTTTTTTCCCATTTGCTACGAATTCTTTGGTCTTTCTGGTCTGAGAGATGGTGCTGTTATTCATTATCTTTCATCCATTAGCATTTTTCTTTGTTTGTGGTAGGACTTAAAACAGAAATAAAGTTGATATAATTATGCAATAAAACTAGTTTTGCAATTAGTAAGGTGACATTTTTAAATTTTCTTTCTTGTTCTAATATATCATTCATATTTTAAAAGACATGAATTTAGTAAGAAATTTAATTTTATAGTAAAGATTTATCTTTATTTCCTTCCATTTTGTGAATAAATTCACAATTGTATCATAGAGCCCATATAGAATGAGGGCTCAATTTCTCTCTATGAGAAATCAGAACTTCCGTTTTGAGACACAGTCGCTGTGAAGTTCAGGCTAGCTTCAAACTCATGATCCTCTTGATGTAACTTCCCAAGCACTGAGATTGCATACATGTACCATTCTTCCTCATGAGAAATTAGGAAAATGTAATTTTATAAGAACAAAATGTATTCGATACACTACAGTGAGTTATATTTCTGAATTATTTATAATAATTGACTTTCTATTATTTTATTTTTCAATAGAAATTATTGTGTCTGTAATAACTACGTTGTGTTAGTGTTCTTGAGACTGACAGTGGTTCCTATTTAGATATTATTCTATAATTAGACATCAGTTCTTTGACAACCACTGGGAATGTTAGGGCAATTAGTGTGGCACTATTTTTCAATAGCATCCAATATACTTCCCCTTGTTTACTTATATTGCTGTAATATAAACATATTCCAAATAAAGTAGAAAATAGTACTAAGATCACCATACTCTTGGGTGTCATTATTTTAGCATCATTTATTTTTTTTCCAATTTTAGTCAAATGATTAGTACATTGCTATATTCTCAATGTGGAATAATTATCAGGGCTAAGGTTACCAAAAAATCTGCCTATGAAACAATGATATTTCCAAGTACAGAGGAAAGCATCATGATTAACCCTATAACATCTTTTTAGATTTTTGTCCTAGTCATTTATAGATGAACATAAAATGCGGGCATGTGTCTGCATGTCTTACTAACGTTATACTACACACATTGCTCTGTATAATTGATGTTTTTTTTTTCTTTAATTCATCAATGTGCTTTAGAGCTTGTTCCATTCAAGCCCCATGATAAACACTTAGGAAAACCTCAAGAAGACAACTTAACTCAGTCTTTGCTTCAGTTCCCTCACGTATATGTTATGAGAATAAGAACAGTTAATGTCTGAGAAACCCTCAGAACAGAGATGTCATTCAGTAATGCTGTGCCAGTGTTTAAGCCCACTCTGATTTTGTGAGATGCTGCAGCGGGGGTCTCTCTCTCTCTATGTATATTGCCTAGAAATATCTCTATTGATTACTTCGAAGCAAGGTTTGGAATTCCCAGCAGTCAGCTCAGACGTGCAAAGAAGTTGGAGGTCTTTTCAATAATTAATCTGGTCTATTCCATCGACTAGACACACATCTTTTATTTACTGTGCTAAATCGCCTTCTTAGATGCAGCGCTGCAGTCAAGTGCTCCTCTTAGGTGAGTGGCTCCCGACTCCCGCTCAACAGAGCTGTTAGCTCATGAGACTGGGTGGCAGAGAAGGGAAAGGTGCTGGGGACCATGGCCATCCATGATTCCCATAGAGAGATGAGCTGTTGAGGGCCCTGTGTTGGTCCTCAACGTGTTGTCTGTTGTTCAGCCTGTTCTTTGGGGGACAGTACTGGGACCTGGTTTGGCCGTGTGTTACTCGTGTGTGTTTGAAGTGATCTGCTCCAGGAGCCCAGCTTTTTATATCTGGATTCCAGGCCTCTTATTTCTTCTTATTCTTTCAGAAGCTCTTTGCTGTGACACCGAGGATGGTGTCCGGCTGTTGTTATGGTAATCCTGCACTTCACTGAAGAGGGGTCCCTGTTTGGGGGCCTGGGCTCAGGAGTGTATATAAAGGAACTGATCTGACACTTGTGTTTCCATCTTCATCTCCCCTCACTGCCTACACGCGGTGAATTTGCACCATTGGTTCCTTTATGTCACATCTCCTCCTATCTTCTAGTCTATTGCTTTGCAATGGTGATGGGACAAAAGTAGCTGAGAGTCTTAGTGATATGAGAGAATGCGATATCATCTGAATTTTCTAGGCTGCATCATAAGAAGTTAATAACATTTTAAAGTACAAAAAGTCCTCTCTCCTTGGATGTGTCTGATTATTTAGAACTATTGTCTTCTTGGTGAAATGCCATTGGTAAACTAGAAGAGAAACACAAACAGTTTTAATCTTGTTTTTCAATGATAACTATTCTTAGTTGGTTCAAATAAATGAGCATGTAGGTTGATGGGCCAGTTAGACTAATTTCAAAACAGAGAAGAACAGCAATACATTTAAACATTATCTTCATAGTTTCATTGACAGCACAGTGCATATATATTTATACTCCATATACATCTATAATTTTGTGTACACATTTTTGTATCTCTTTAAGTTACATATTGGGAAGTATAATTACCATAGGATATGCATATTTGACATTTTACTATATAATGAAAAATTACACTAGGCCATTTTTATTACATTTTATTTTATTTTATTTTATTTTATTTTATTTTTTGTGTGTGTGTTACACATATGGAGGTTAGATGACAACTGTGACCTTTGTGGGTCCTGGGGATCAAATCCAGGTCTTAAGCCTTGGTGACAGGAGCTCACCCCACTGAGCCAGCTCACTGGCTATGCTAGACAACTTTGGTACTCTTACTACAGGTCACAGGGCTCCTTGCTGGTTTTGGACATTTCATACAGTTGCTCCACCGGAAGTCTCTGGGCAACCCTCCCTGGCTGTGGCCATCATTCCAATTCTACATGTAAAGAGAGGTCTGAAGAGTTAAGGCAGCTAAAGCAGCTTGCTGAAGGTGGCCAGTTTGGGGACCTTTTTAAGCCAAGCATAAGAATTATATTAATTCGTGTACGAGCTCGAAACACATTTTCATCTTGAGCAAATCCCTATAATGTTGACTCACATCTTAATGATTTAGGATAGAAGTAGAAGAGTATATTGTAAATAATGGACAAATGATGCTATGTCCTCCATCAGCTCGGTTTAAATAGCTATTTAATGGTCAAGGGCAAACTGTTGGCTGCGTGTGTTTTTGGCCCACAGCCATTAAGTACACAGGGAAGCGGCACAAAACTCAGTGGAGCTGGGTGTGAGATCAGTTTCAGCACTAGGGACTGTGCCGCCTCAGGCATTGCCCTGAGACTTGAGTCATCAGGGTTACACTCGGTCCAGAGGGGCCCATGTTGTTCGAAGCCAGCCTCATGTGCTACTGTAGACATTTTCATTGAGACTGACATGAGTCAATTCTTCAAGTCAGAAACAGAGGAAAAACTCTTTGAGCTGGGCCGAGATATTTAAAAAAAAAAAAAATCTCTCTTTTGGAATCTGTTGCCTGGCCAATCAAGCTTCTCCTGGAGAAAACTGTCGACTAATGAGATGCATGTACTGCAGCCCAGAGTGTGTCCCATTTGCAGCGCTGGCTCCAGCCCCAGGCACATCTCTGGCTGCTCTGTTCTATCTATAAGTTACAGCCGTGGCCTCTGCAGGCGGTACACCCTGTTCAGCAGCTGTAGCTCGTTATCGGCTTTATCCAGAATAACAAACAGAGCAAACACGTTTTGCAAGGGTTTCTCCCCTCTTATGTGGAGAAGCAGGGGTGGAGCAATCAGTGAAATGCTGATTGATCAGTTGTGCTGGCTTAGAGAAGTCCAAGGCCACATTCGTACTATTAACCCTGTAAAACAAGCCAAAAAAAAAAAAAATCCAAAATTGCTCTTAGAGTTTTACTGAAACTAATATTTCTATGAAGTTCAAGAAAAAAACCCTGCCTTATTTATTATAAATTACTCATGTAGATTGCCTTGTAATATCATAGTGGTTCTTTTTTATAAATAGAATTCATAGTATTTGGCTAGTTATTTGTTGACCACAGACAGGTGAGAGAAACTATACATTGAAAAGAGATTGTCAGCAAACCAGCTTAATTAAGTGTCAGAAACTTCCACAGCTACACTCAAATGTATCCTTACCAGGAACTGAGCCATCTTTAAATTCCAAACATCTTTATTTTCTTATCCCTTTCCCTATTTTTTTTATTTTTAAAAATATTTTATTCATATTACATCTCAATGGAAAAGTATTATTTTGTTTTGTTATTTTTGTTTGTTTGTTTTGAATCAGGATTTCTCTGTGTAATAGCCCTGACTGTCCTGGACTTACTTGCCTTGTAGACCAGGCTGGCCTCGAACCCTGACTGTCCTGGACTTACTTGCCTTGTAGACCAGGCTGGCCTCGAACCCACAGAGATCCGCCTGCCTCTACCTCCCATGTGTTGGGATTAAAGGAGTGCGCCACCACCGCCTGGCCCCCTTTCCCTATTTTTTGAACTCATGTACTCACTGTATGAATCTTTCAGAATCTGCCTCAATAGTTCTTTGACCATCTTTTTGTGTGTTGGGGTTATGTGTGTGTGTGTGTGTGTGTATGTGTGGTGGGTGGTGTATTTGTGCATGTGTTTGTATGTGTGTGTGCCAATGTGTATGGTATGGTATATGATATGGTGTGTGGTGTTTGTGTATGCATTTACTCTTCTGTCTACTTGCATATGACTTCTACATCCCTCACTTAACCTAGGCATGTGACTGGTCACAAGGTTAAGCCTGGGTACTGACACAGAGATGGATCTTGAGTACAGACCGCAGGGAACAGCTGCCATATGATGGAGGCGCTCAGCCTTTCTTGCCTTTGGGACGGAAGAAGGAAACAGTTTTCTAGGGAAAAGGTGCCATGGGTTCAGCAGCCACTATTCACAGCGGCTTGGAGAGGAGCTCACTGGCAAAGTAAGGAGACCTGTGTAGGGCGCCCAGACAGCTCTACCACAGCTGTCCTTTTACAGGAACTCACCTTGTGGCAGGCACTGTGCCACTACACAGCCATCATTACTTTCTTCTAAAATGTTATAATATAAATAAAACAATTTTACATTCCAAGTTAAAACCCTTTAGTACCTTCTTACCAACTCTGAATGATGTGTCAAAGTCCTAATTGTATCCCATCAGCCCCTCTAGGATCTGGGGCCTGACTCCTCTCAGATATGTCCTGATAATATCCCCCGCCTTGTTTGACATCTCTCTGTCCTACCAAACAGTTCCTGGACGGTGCCATCAATTTTCAGTTCAAACCCTTCACACAGGAGTCTCCTTTCCTCTCCATAGTTAATATGTTAATGTCTCTAGCCCATTTCAGCTGCCTCCAGCTGTTCATACGACGTTTGTTCCCACTACCATTTTTCTACCAAAACACCCCACTTTTCCCAGCAGTGTTTATAATCACATATGATATAGGGTGTAATTTACTACTAAACTCCCTTGATACACTAAAATCCCATATGATACTGTTTTCTGTTACTGTAACAAAATATCAGAGGTAAGCCGGGCGTGGTGGCCCACACTTGCAATCCCAGCACTCGGGAGGCAGAGGCAGGTGGATCTCTGTGAGTTCGAGGCCATCCTGGTCTACAAAGCAAGTCCAGGACAGCCAAGGCAACACAGAGAGACCCTGTCTCAAAACCAAAACCAAAACCAAAACCAAAACCAAAACCAAAACCAAAACCAAAACCAAAATATCAGAAGTAGTTTATAACGAGAAGAAATCATTTCCCCGATGGTTAAGGAGGTTCAAGAGCATGGCCTCAATGTTTATTCTGTTGAGGAGCCCATGTCAGACATCATAGTGGGCATGCAGATGAAAGGACCACACATGGTGAGTCAAGAATCAGGGATGAGGGGAGGGGGTAGCAACAACACTCTTAGCCTCTTAAAGGCTAAGCTAAGACTGAAACATTGCACACCAAGTTTCTAAATTATGAAATGGAGAAACTTAAATAGTATCATTTTCTGATTCCGGCCCCCAGAACTTATGTTCTTACAGAGTAAAATGCGTTTTTTTTTTCATCTCCCATAGTCATTAAAGTCTTAGTATATCTGCACATCACTCAGACCCACAAGTTTAATGTCTCATGTGAGGCTCAAGGAAAACGATGTTAGCCACAACCCTTTGTAAAATGCAAACTCAAGTTACATACTTCCAAGAGGTAATAATGTGACGGGGACAGGAACAGCAACAGGAATTCCTGTCCCAAAAGTGAGATGCAGGCAAAGGGAAAGGGATAAAATTGCCAAAAATGTAAGAGTGAAACCCAACAGAGCAGACATTAAATCCTGAAGGTTCAAGTCTGTAACTGCGAGCACTCTGGTGAAGGGAGTGCCACCAGGGCCTTGGGAAACTCTGCCTCTTATGGCTTTGCTGGTTGCAGTGTTCATGACTGGAGCCTGTAGTAGGCTGCAGATGGTTCTCTCACTCTAGGGTCCCCACAGCCATGGCTCACTGGGGATCCTCTGCAGGGCATTTGGCCCCATGGTAAACCTTCTACCTGGCCACCCAGACTGTCCTCTGAAGTTAAAATGCGAACTGTCCGGTCCTCATGGTTCTTGCTTTCATCATCCTGTAAAGTCAGCACTATGTGGACTGCACCCTGAGTGCCTGGTACTGTTGGAAGTGTGGATACGCGGAACAGTTTGTTGAAAAACCAGGAGATGTATCTTGACATAGCTCTGGGGCTATGAGCCTATAGAGGATGCTTAAAGGCTTTTTCTAGACACAACTATGCCCTGGGCCTAGGATTTGAGTGGAACCCTTGAACATTTTTGAGATGCAGTTGATGCCTTTTACAGTGATCCTGAAGGTTAAAGATCCCCTTTTATTCTGTGCTAATTTCTTTATCACACAGGTTGCTCAGATGACCAAGGTTTCATTCTCCAGATAATGTCACCCCCCCCCTTCCCTAGTTAGGCTGTGACATTGTCAAATGTTTCTCCTGTTTTCTCTCACTCGTGGAGCTTACTACCAGTCTACCAAAGCATGGTCAACAATACCCAGGTTGATATCCAAGAGATTTGTTGCCCACTCTGTTGGAAAAAGTACTCGACTGCTTTTAAGTTTGGCCTTCCACAGAGTCTTTGGGCATGGGTACGATGCAGACAAGTTATTTTACAGTGGGGCTAATAAGCGTAGCCTTATTCTCAATTTTCAATAGGATACTCATTTTATGCGTTGTCCCAGATCTCTAGCTTCTGAGTGGTCCACTGAGAATCTCTGTATTGCCTTTTCTAGTCCTCTCTTCTAGACCCTTCCATCTACTGCCCAGCATATAGCTCCACAGCTGATTCCAGAGTTTTCAGGTGTAGTAAGAGCCATGACTTTACCGCTCGAGCACCCATTTTCCACAGAACTTGGTTTTGTTACTACAATGAAATGCCCAAGATTGAATACTTTATTATAAAAGAGGTTTTTATTTTGTTTTTTGTTTTGTTTAGCTCATGGTTTTAGTGGTTGATGGACATGGCACTGGCATTGGCTCTGGTGATATTCCCACATTGATAGATATTATGGAGGGATCCAGAGTGGGAATGTGTGATAAGACAGGAAACCTGAGCTGAGATGGGCCTGAAGTGCCTCTTGTCAGTGTCACTTGTTACAGGCCTCAATGCCTCCTAGCATTGCCCTGTCAGGGACAAGCTTAGAGCACGTGAACCTTTGGGGGATGTACTCGAGCCATGTCCAAGCTTAGCATCCTCATTTACTTATACTTGTTAATTCTCATGAGGTGAGAGGCGAGAGAGTGTGCCAATGTGTTTCCCCTTTGAATAATGGAATATCTGGTCTATGCTAAAGGCTACTCAAATTCCTGAGTGAATAAGTCAACGAGCGAGTGGGAGACGAGAATGAGTGAGTTAGACAAACAAAATAAAGGATCAAAAATGTTAATCTTCACTGATAATTCCTTAGCAAGTCTATGAAGGAATTCAATATAGATTGTACCAGTTGAGGTCTGATCGAATTGGTTTTTCTTGGGATGGGGACACAGCTTAGTGGTTAGGCACTGGCCTAGAATGTACGAGGTACAGGGTTCAATTCCTAGCAACTCAGAAAGTTGGTGTTTCTTTGGTATTTTCTCTGGAGGCCACGGGCTGTGATGGCCGTTGTCTCTGCAGTCTATGTTCCTCTGCTGTTTTTGTGTCATTGGCTTGTTCAGATTTTAGGGAAGCTCAGCTCTATGCTGACGAGCTGGCTTGGCTAAGAGTAGGATGATGTTAGGAGACACCAGGGTTAGAGCTGATCTCTATGTTTGGACCAGCATAGTATGCACGCTTCCTAAGTATTAGTCAAAGAAAGCATCTAGGGACTGACTTTATATTAGATTTGTGACACTGCCAGCTCCATTCTGAAATGTGCAACTATAGTCATTCCTTCTCTGCACACCCAGATGTGCTGAGATCACTGTTAGGTCACAGCCTCTCCTCCATAATCATTGATCTTTCTCAGTTTTCTTAGAAGGTAATATCTATCTATCTATCTATCTATCTATCTATCTATCTATCACCTATTTATCATTTATTTATCTATAATCTGTCTATCTATCATCTATCTATATATAAAATACCCCTACCACACAAAAACACATATATATGTTACATAACACATGCACAGACATATATATGTTAAATAACTCAGCCACTGTAAGGGAATGAAAGCTCAGGTTTAGGATGTATGGTTGATCTGTATAAGTACATGGTTGTGCTTTTATCCCTCATTTTAAACATTTACTATTAAAACCTCATAACTACTGATCACTAAGATTTAAAGATAGCAAAGAGAGATTAATAGAAACCAGGATTCTTTGCTTCCTAGAAGAGAAACTTTTATGCAACATTTTACTTAACTATATAGCACATATACATGTAAATATTACTTAAAACGGTTTTAGGACCATAAATTATTTTCAACTACAGTTAACTAGAATTCTTATATTAGTATGAGACTGTAGACAGTCCTTAGGTGAAAAATTTTTATCAGGTTTGAGATAAAATTGCAAGTTGTAGCATACTTCTGCTAGCTAAATCATACTTAATGTGGAAGCATACTTAGTGTGGAAGCAATAGTTGCCATTTAACAGTGACATTCTGTGAGACATTTGTGACCATTTTTACTAAAGAAATATGCTAATTTTGAATTTTTAGTTGAATTTAAGTGTTCAGCATATTCCTTCCTATAGTAATTCTAAGTCAGGTGATCCATCAAGGCCTCTGATCCTATTGGCACTGCAATGTGGCTTGTCTCCTGGACTTTGAAGCCATTTATTTTCCTCAGAGGAGATAAGGAAAGGTGTCTTATCTTAGGTCTGGAAGAACCACGGAGTCCAGTACCAAGGTAGTGGAGTAGTTATTTTCCCAGACATTGCACAGAATTTTCAAGCCTGAAGAAACTGATTAATCTGCTATTTGAAAGGACGGTCCTGACTTGGGCCTGGACATGGCAGTCTTGTTTCCAGCCATCCTGAGCCTAAGCTTTAACGATCAAAAATTTGCTTGCTTTGATTTTGATGTGGCTCATCTTTTCTTAGCTGCTCACAGTCAAGATTTGGAAAAGAAGGAACAGTGCTGAACTGAGTAATTCGTTGGATTCTGATGACGAGTTCTGGAGAAAACTGATTATTCCTGAACTCATACATCCTTACAAATTGAATATAATTTTGGTATGAACCTTTGCTTTTCTCTCTGCCATTTAGTAATTACACTGTAGTGTGTCTGTTGGGTGTGATAGGAGCTGATGATTTGTTGTTTCATGAGCATTTGGGGTTTCATTTAAAGATTTGTTGTTGTTGTTGTTGTTGTTGTTGTTGTTATTTTTAGTGTTTTGACTCATATGTTTTTAGCATTGACTCTTAACCTAAATTCTTGCTGAAATACATTTTTCATAGACTTATCTTTCAAATATCTTTAGAAAACACCTGTTCTTTAAAATTACTCATATGAGATTTCATTTTGTACATTATCTTTTAGTCCTGCATGTGATAAAAGTTTAAATTGCTCAGTAATAATAATCAAAGCTTTCAGCTACAGTTGTCTGCTTTAAGAAAATCTGATTCTTTGTTGTCTGAGAAGTTGAGGGATCTGAGGGGCTTCCTAGGGTGTGGGTCATGAAAGATGACATGGGGGCTTTTTATTTTGTGTGAAGTGTGCACACATGTGCTCACACTTCATTGTCGCAGGGCCGCCGGAGAGAAACATTGATTTGGTCCGTTGTACTTGGGTCTTGGGGGTCTTGAGCTTCTTAGGTTTACACTTTCCTTTGTCTTTCTTTAGTGTTCAGTCTTGAGACTCGAAAAGATGCGTCTGTTTCTAAGAATAAACTGTCAGGGTTCTGTGAGAGTGAGCTTTTGCAGTGGCAAGCCTGTCCTCCATTCTGATTTTTCTTTTCAGGATTTTTAGCACCACGGTTGGCATGTAAAAGACTTCTAGCCAACACTGAAGGTGGGAGGGATTAAAGATCCCCCCCCCCCCCCCCGTTGGCTTGTAAGAAGTAGTGCTTGCTACTATTTCCTATCTGTTGATACTAAACAGAGGCAAGGAAGAGATTAATTTAGGATCATACAAGCAAACTGTGGGAGAAATGAGACTAAAGCTTCGGAAAGCTGAACATACTACATTTCTAAGCCTTGCACTGCAGTTAAAAAGCAGCATGGAGATGCTTATTGATTTCATTCAGGATGGGGACAGTTATTGATTTGATTCAGGGTGGTAGTGTTAGTGTAGGAAACAATGTGACAATGTGGTGACTGACAGAAGCAAGATGTTCACAAAGAAAGCATCTCAGAAACAGAGAAGAGAGCGTTGCAGGAATGGGAAGATTTGATGGGACACAGGCAAACAAGTTTATCATCGTTTAGCTTCGGATTTCCTCACAGGGCAAAGCATTGCATTCATTTATGTTGGCCAAGGGAACTATGCTCCGCTTTATTTATTTTCCCTCTGTCAACTCCATTTTGTACAGAGGAAACTTTAGTAAACACAAGTTGGATGGTTTTTTGACACAGCTAGTGTCAAGCCACTGTGAAGAAGAGTCAGTTATATATTTTAGCCATAGTAGTTTATAATCATGTGCATTTCCTTGGGCTTTTTTGTTTCTTCTTTGCCCCTGCTCTTCCACACCCTAAGTATTTTCTCTGGTGAAATTTGTATGGCAAGAGGAGAAAAATACCATCCTGGATCTTGAGCCCTCAGGCAGGTTGGAGTCCAGCCATTTGCCCTAGTGAGGTGGGTGAAAGAATTTACAGAACTGGACTCTCCCCTGCCCTAGTCTCTGCCAGGAATCTGTCTTAACAGCTATGCTCAAGAGTCGTTTTGGTCTGTCACCATCCCTGCCCATACCTAGAGTATGAGCCCAAATGCTACTCACAAACTCTGAGGGCTGGAACATAAACATAGAAACGATGCTAAATTAATTTATTTGCTACTTTAAAAATATCATATTATATTAGCATTTATTTCAATGTAAACATTATTTAGGAAAATTCTTCCTCTTTAAATTATAGACGTTCATGGTACTTATTCTGGCCTCAAAGTGAAGCAGCCACAAAGGCAGTTTGTACAGGTAGACAATTCACAACTTAATTTTGAGATATTAAATGTTCTTATTTCCGTATCTGCACCCTTATTTCTCAGATCACCATAACATTTTAGTTTTCTCTTATCAAGACAAGTTGGGCTGCAGCTTCCCAATAAGCCAATGTATTTCCCTTACTTTGGATACTACAAAGGAAATGAAAATGGACTTAAAAAAAAATAAAAACAACCTAAGAAACAACAAATCTTTTGTGTTATATTCAAAGAGCACTTGGGGTGTTTAGATTCACTTGTGAATCAAAATCCCAGTCCTGGAAACTGCCTGGGCAGTGTTCTAGCCTTACCCTCTGGAGAGGAAAACCAGAAAACGATTAAGTGTCAACAAAAGACTTTATTTAAAGTATTTTTGTTTCCTATAAAGGTTTGTCTGGGTCAATCTGTCTGCAGGATGTACAGTTGTATGTGTTGAGGATTTGGAGATGAACTGGATTCATTTCTTACAGAGTCCTCCGTTTCTCTGAGAGTGACAACATTGTAACCCTGGGCCTCTGCATTCTTGTATAACAAGTCCATTCCCCTAAAGGCCCTTCACTCACCTTTAAATGTATATGGATTGTAACAAGAGAAATGTTGCCGAGTCAATCAACTAAAAGTAAGTTGATTAGGCAGCAGCAGAAAACCAGACATAGGCAAGTGACTTGTTGAGCCAGAATATTTAATGATTTGGAGAATGCACTCACCATCGTTAGTACAATTGTCACTCACATTTGAAAAGCTTTTCTTTTTCCAAGTGACACATTAATGTGCCTTCTAGACTAACACAATACTAGTTAGACTTTGACCATATCATGTCTCCTGCTCTTTAAGACATGTCTAACCAATCCTAGAATAGTCGTTCAACCTCAGCATCTCACCACAATGAATTAAATTTATTTTTCTTTTTTGAGAAAAAGTCCAATACAGCCCAGGCTAGCCTTAAACTTCTTAGGTAGCAGAGACTGGCCTTGAAGCCGTGGCCTTCCCATCTCCCAAGTGTTGAGAGTTTATAGGCATATCCCCAAATGCTTAGTTAGTCAGTTAACTTTCAAACACAATGTTTTCAAATCTTTTCATAGTTTTTAACTTTTAAAAAATGATTCATTTGCTTTTGAATTTCCTGAAATTCAAACATTCTTTATTTTCTAATTCATGAGCAATTGAAGGGAATATATATTTCCTTCTTGAGATGTGAATGAGCTTAATGAAGACAAGCACAGGTTAAGGTTGAACGACATTGAAAAGACAACGCCAGAAAAGCACACTGAATCTTCCAACCCTCGAAGCCATATCAGGAATTTGAGACCCAAGGGGGTTGGTTCTTTGACCAATTGTTAGCAGTTAGAATTCAAAAATCAGCATGTTGGCTTCTCTTTCCGTTTCCTTTTGCTGTCCTTCCTCTCTGTCTTGTTTTCTTTTTCCTTTCGGAGAATCTATTTCCTCAAAAAAGAAAAGTTAGTCCTTATAAACAGCAGTAGCACCACTACCACCACCGCCACCACCGCCACCACCGCCACCACCACCACCATCACCTCTACCACAGCCACAACCACCACCACCTCCACAACAGCAATAGCAACACTCATGCCTTATAATAATGCCATCCACAACCTACAAGACTGGAGGGAGAAATAATTGTGCGTTCCTTTGCTGGTGAGTTGCAATAACATTTTAGAACAGTGGAACTTAAAGTTTGTGTGAAAGCATTCATCCAGTTTCCGAGAAGCTGAAACACATCTTCCTAGAGCAAATTCCCCTGAAAGTAGGAGGCCACAGATGGTGTCAGATTTAATTTATCAAATGTCCCGTTGAAGGGAGTGGATTAGAAATCTGCGTAGATGACCTGTTTTAAAAAAAAGTCCTCAACGTCATTCTAAAGTAAATGTCCCTCTCTTGCTTCACTGGGTCGGCGCCTTCAAGGCCATTACACAACAAACTTCTAAACTGTGATCATCACACATGTTTAATTTAAAAGGGTCCAGTACTGTCCTGGCACATGACCCGAGTTACCACCTCTTCTCCTGGTGAAGGTTGCTCTTTCGAGTCTTGCAAAATCATTTGTGTTTACTCTTGACAAGTTGAAAAAACAAGTTCATCAGAGCAGTTTGTTCTGTTCAGCACATTATAAGATGGGAGGTTTTTGGCAATAATAATCTTTGTGCAAAGAAGGCTGCTGATGAATTCGTTTTTCTTTTTTTCTTTTTTTTACATTTTCGTAGAAATATTTTACTAGTTAGAATGAGCACATACCCAGTGATTTAGTCATTGTACTCTGTGAAATTTACACTGTAAGCATGTTTAGGTCAAGTTTTAAAAAAATGCTTTGACCAAGCTTAACTTGACTGACGTAGTTATTAGCATTTAGTCTAATTGCTTTATCATTCACAAAATTATTTTTGTTTAAAATGTGGCAATTATTTGGAACTCTTAAAAACTAAACTAAATGCTTTTACTAAAGCCTTATTCAGTACTAAGTAACTCACGAATAATGAGATGACTATATATTTACCTAGATGCCAGTTTTTTTATATACATAAACCAACAAAAAATCAGAGAAATGATTTTAAAGTTTTTTTTAATAGCTATTTAAAACTATATAATTTAGACTTTTTGCCTTCTAAGAATGTAGCTGAAGCCCTTATATATTTTCACCTTCCTTGGAATCATTTATAGATAAAACTAATCCTGTTTTCTCATATATGTTGTTTGATATACTGGCCTTTCTTTTTTTTAAAAAAATCTAAGTAATTTATTTTTATTAAATTTCATTTGTTGATATACTGGCATTTCTTAATAAATACTTTCTGAGTTATTCTAGATCTTATTTCCAAACAATTATGAAGAGCCAATGACGTCAAGCTACTCTGATTGAGTGGCTCTGGAATGAGGAATCACAAGCAGTAATGCATATGATAGAAACTGTGAAAACATGATTTGCTATTTCAGATAAGTCTGGCCAAGTCTCAGTCTGACTTACCTGATCTGAATTAAAAAAAAGAAGATTGCTAGGATAATTCTACTACTATTTTCATATCTTTTTAAAATTTAAATTTAAATGTACTACCAGAAGTAAAGTCACAATTCCTTCACTCCCTCACTGGTGTGAATGCCTCCGAGCTCTGAAATCTGTTCTCTGCACCTCCACTCTCAGGCATGCCTCTGTCACTGGATCTTGCCCAGCCCACTCATTCTCTCTAACTCACTCTACCCTGTCACACCTGCTGTTCCCAAGTATGACCAACATGCAGGAAGAGGATGGACGCTGGCTAGGAGCTGAGTTCTGGTCCTAGCTTCCTCATTTGTCAGGGTGCTGTTAGACAAACCCCTTACAATGCCAAGACACACTGTTAGCCAGGAGACAGGAACAGCAGTTGATAACCAGGAACTGCTTCTAAGCTGGACGGAGAAGTCATGCAGGTGCCTAACGAGGAGAATAAATGGCAAATTGCTCAACATTATTCACGACTGGAAGTATTAAAATGAGTTTACTTGAATATGTATTTATACATATATATATCTTTATATGAATGTATGTAATCTGCTAAAATATTGTAATCATAAACCAGTGCCTTAGCTTCTTATGTGAGATCTTTTAAATTTGTTACTGAATACTTTCCTTTTGTATTTGATCATCAATACTACATGTCATGATTTAAAATTTTAATAGTCACTATCAAAGTAGTACTTTTTACATTTTTATTCAAAATTTAATTTTCTAATATAGGTTCAGTTTCTTTTCTGTTTCTATGCTAGCTTCTGTTCTCTAAGGATGCTTTATGTAAGCATAGTCAGCTATGACTAACTTAGGACCTCTTGCTATTCAGTATTAACAGTATATATGCCTTCTTTCAAAAAAAAAAAAATCAATCCTCCACAGCTTTTCTTTGCAGAATTTTTCTCCAGCTTTTGGACTGACTTACATCTGACCCCACTTGGGTTTTCACTTCACTGTGTTTATGTTTGACTGTGTCTTCATTTTTCCAAGGTCACTTGGATTCTGAATCAACTTTCTAAGCAATTGTCTACTCTCTTTTCAATTCACTTGTCCTCGACATACTTGGCTAACTCACTGGCAACAGCCTACTTCTGTACGTTCTCTGCAAATTGTATGTGCGCCCAACGTCAGCCTAGAATATATGTGATACGCTTGTATTAAGGTAGATTGCAGCTGATCTTTTTATTTCAACTAGCAACAATGTTTGAACACAACTCACTGTTGTTGATTAAAAATATATGCTGTGCATACTCGTGAACTTATTCTCTTTAAAGGTGTTTTCCAATAGTTGGGGGTTTATAAGTGACTGCTTTTTTTTTTTTATTATCATAGGCTATAAATCACATGTACCTTGGGATTTTATTGAGTGAAACCAGTTTTACAAGGTCTCTTCTCCTGGTTCATTTTTCAACTTCTTTTATATAACTTCAACATTTAAGTTATCAAATGTTAAATTGATGAACACATTAATCATAATCGGTTCCTTACTTTCTAGCCCTCAAAATGTCAATGGGATCTTAATGGACATGTCTTACTTGATTGAGTTTCCAAAGACACTGGTTATCATAAAAAATCTTTCCTCAAATCACTTAATATCTGTCCATTGTCATTACCAACATCTGACATGTTAGTAAGCTATCAAGACAGTTGAAACCTTCCTATTCAAACTTGAGGAAAGCTTCTATCAGTGTGCTCTCACTTTGGAGCATAGGAAATATGTGCTGCTATGTGGGGATATGCCTCATCTTCTTTCAAAGTGTAGCCTGCCTTGTCCACATCCTCAGCGTGACAGTGTTCCTGTTATGTTCTTTGGCTAATAAAACCCCGGACTTGAACTTCATCACGTCACACTTGCATACATCCCCCCTTAGCACAGAATGGGGCTTTCTTCAGGGAGTTTTTGCACTTCCTTTACTCTGAGTTCTTTTTGCCTTCTGGCCATGTCTTGCTTCTAACTTAAATTGTTTTCTTTTCTAAAGATAGTACTTCCCCCCCCCCCCCCCCCCCGATTCCTAGGCATCTTTATTTCCTCCTGGATTTGTTGACAAAACTTAGTTGGCTACGGCTTAAATAATCATCACAGATCACCCAGGAACTCAGTATATATAACTTCATTCATTCATTCATTCATTCATTCATTTCCCCCAAGCTTCTATTGCATGCTTGCTGTGTAGGTTGGTTGTTCACTTTCTTAGAATTGTTTCTGATCCTTACCTGGCCAGCCATGCTTCAAGAATTCACATTTGGTAGTTTCTGCACCCTTGAAGAGGGACTGCAATACCATTATTTATTCTAAACCTTTGGCCTTTGTTTTCCACAATGAATAGTTCTCAACTTTTCCAGTTGGTAGGAGCCCTCCTCTTTTGACAGACAAAGAAACTACACACTCAATGTATATACAGTGGCAGTCAGGGTTGTTCTATGTGGCCTCGTTTTGAAATGTTTACCATGACTGGATTAATGGAAATAAAGGTTGTGTGAAGAGCTGTGCTCAGTCTCAGTGATAACCTACATGTTAAGTGATACCAAGTCCTCTTTACTACATTGAAGGAAAGATGGGGACGATTGCAGTGAGGGTAGTGGTCACGTGCATTGGGACACTTCAGTTGTAATTGGTAGGTAGATGGACACATTCTTTTGGAATGAAACTTAGCAATGTTGATCAAAATGGCAATGTTAATATGCAGTGCAACAGTAATAAGAAACAATAAAAGTGGAAGCATTGCAGCCTTTTCAAGTTAAGGCTTATAAAGGATTTTATAACAATAATAAACATGGTTTTGATATGATTTTACTTCAGAAAACACTATTCAAGTTCACTGAGGTTTTTACAGTTTGAAGCTATGAAATTTACATAGACAGAAAGAGATATAAGAAGAAAATATACAAAACCATTGGCTGCGGTTATATTTTGGGGTAAAACATTTATTTTTCAAATTTTTTAAAATATAAAAATTAAACAAAATTTATCATAGTATTCATTATAATACTATTACAATAACAGATACCTCAATTGCAAATTTCTAAACTGAAATACTTTGGAAGACTGAATGCTGCTATTTTTTTTTTAAAGAAAGAGATGATAAGTTTTTGTATTAGTCAATGTATATATTACACATATACTCTTATTTGTTTGTATGTGTGTGTTCCTGTGTATGAGTACAGGTATGTGTATGCCACAGTGCATTAACAGAGGTCAGAAGATGATCTCACGCACTCACCTCCACCTAATCTGAGACAGGCTTTCTTGCTGTTTTCACCATGTATGCCAACGTAGCTGATCCATGAGCTTCCTAGGACTCTCACGGCTCTGCCTTCCATCTCACCTTCGGAACAGTGGGATTGCAGATGGAAGCTGTCCTGCCCTGCTTTAGATGTGTTTTGGGGATCTGAACCTAGGTGTGCACAGCAAACACTTTATCCATTGAGCCATCCCCCCCAGTCAGGAAGGTCAAGACTTTCCATTTCAATTTATGGGAAAGAATAAAATGCCTTTTAAACATTTAATTCAGAGATACTAGAATGTTTCTAATGATTACCCCAAACGTGAGAAGTGTCTTGATTTTATTTCTCTGCGTGGGATTATATGAAGAAAATAGCGAAGCTGTAGACAGCTATGGTAAGTGATGAATAAAGGAGGGCAAGTCTGTATAAAAATAGTTTTACTTTTCCAGACAAATGGCCCCACTCATAAGGAACAACTTTCCTAAGACAATTCCCATAATCTGTGTCCATGATGGATTCTGCACACCCCTTCAGCAGAATGTAGGCAGCTGAGGTGAGGAAAGGATCACAGCAATGCAATAAAAATATTCAAAATATCTTGAAGACTGTCTTTGATGAGCGTGTACTATTCTTTTAAAATCTTGTTGCCCGACTTTCCTGTTCCCTACCTATCATGTCCTAAGCCCCACCCCTTTGACCTGCCCAAATGTAAGTTCCCTCCCTCATGCCATGATGTTTGGTAGTTCTAGTCTACTTAAGCACTACATCCCAAAGGCACTCAGCATTTTATCCATTTTTTCAATCTTGAAGGTAGTTATGGAGTCCTAATGTATGGATTTTTCCACCTTGAGTTTAGAATATGTAATCATTTCCCCCCCAAAATTTGACCCCAGAGGATGTTTACACATAAAGACAGGATTTAAACTCTGTTTTGATACTTATTTATTTACGGACTCACATTCCCCATTCCAGCATTGATACCATGTCGGTGAAATTACCATGTCATTGTGTCATCACCTTCATTGTGGAAATCCCAATGAATAAGTCTTGACTGCTTTCGTTTCTTGGCCTTCAAGGCTGTCTGAGCATGATGCTGTGGCCCTTTCTGCTCTTTGTAGACCTCGGCTTAAGTGAGGCACCCTGCCAGCCAAAGGGACCCTGTGACTCCCTGTTTTTACTTGTGGCTAAAGGATGAACTGAGTGATTTTTACTTAGGTCAAAACATGACTGCCCAAGTCTTGGATGATCTTAGGTGAATACTTAAGATTAATGTTTATAATGGATTGTCTCCCAGTGTTCCATCCACATTTTACAGGCTTGAGAGAATTAGAGGCACTTAGCAGGGCACTTCGCTCCAGTTGTGTTTCGATTAGTGTCGTTGACAGCTTTAAGATCTGGAAGGTGGAATGATGTTACAATAAGTAGGGCAATCATGGCACATGACTTCATTAGTGACCCTCTTCCCAAGTAATTCCATCATCTTTTTCCAAGCAGAAAGCTTCCAGGTTTCTGCTTTCTTGAAATCCAAATATCTTCTGAGTCGAATCTAGCATCACTCACAACACAGGAAAGGGTTTGATCTTTTTTTGCATTATTAGAAAGGTACTGGGCTTTGAGGAAGGAGTACACCTAAGGCTGTTTACCACGCCTTGGTCATCTTATCCAGCTGTATAAGCAGCTCCTTTGATGCCTGGCTTGCTACAGCAGTAACATTATTTCCACAGGAGAAGGCGGCGTTTGTGGTGTTGCAATTTGTACTACTTGTCCATTGGAACATCTCAGGACATCAGCTTGGGAGGAGGGGCTAAGAAGGGGAGGGGCTAGAATGGGGAGGGGCTGCAGAGAGGACATTTAATGGCAGAATGAATGGGAAGTCAAAGATCGCTGTGCAGTCAGCCTTCAGCCTGTCTCCCACGCAGCTTTCTTCCACATTAATTACAAACCAACAGGATAACAAAAATCTCATGAGATATTTGTGATTTAATTTTAGTCACAAAGCATCTTCAAAAATGACGAGGATTTTGACAGCTTGCAAAGTGGTGAAGACACTGAAGAGTGGCTTTGGTTTTGCCAATGTGACTGCGAAGCGACAATGGGACTTTTCCAGACCTGGCATAAGGCTCCTTTCTGTGAAGGTAACACCCCTGTTTCTTGTTTCTGATGACAACGTACAGGGCACAGGTTAGCAGTGAAGCCAAGGGTCACTGACAGAACATACACCACTTCACAGACAGTTCCAGAGTGTTGTTTACTAAAAATTGCTTTACCACAGAATCCACTAGTTTTCTCTGAGTAAAATGACAGTGATCTTTACCCAATATAAAGAATAACCTCAGTGCCTATAAGCAAATAAAATTTCAGTGTGCTATTAGAAAAAAAAAAACACTTTAAAGAGTTATCATAGTCCAGTTTGTGCCTTGATTTTATTGCTAATAGTGTGAGTCAAAAGAATGGGGCAGGATCTATGTACGTAAGGTATGCCCCACACATAGCGTGCTAAGCCTTTGTTATATAATCGCCTAATTGAAAAAGATTTCTCTTTTGAAATAATAAGATTTTAAAAGCTTAGAAGGAAAAGGTCTATGAATTTAAAAAAAATTGGAAGTCATTGTACAGAAAGAAATGTACCATGTTCATGCTCTCTCTTAACCTTATCAGAGGAAAAATTTATGATCTTCATTTTTGCAGAATCAGATTTTGAGGCAAGCTGCAGCTGACAATCTGTCTGTCCAGGCATATCTATAGCTGAGGGGACAAGTCCAGAGTGGAACAGTAAATAGTTTCTCTTCTACCCCAACCTCTGGTTATGAAATCTCTGTAGGAGCCTCTACCCTTTCCTATCACGTACAAGATATTTATTCCTGGAGAAGTCTGCATTACATCATGGGAACTTGGCCAGTGAAGCTCTTCTTTACTGAATACAAAGCTTAAGGACTCACAGTAGCCTCAATATACTGCTTCTTTAGAGTAAAGAGCTATAAAAAAAAAAATAAAAGAAGAGGAAAAATCTCCTCATTAACTGTTGTGTATAAAGAGGTCAGCGCAGCATTGGGCATTCTGTTTGCACTGTGTAGGCACAGTGGGCTGATTAAAGAGTGTCCTGGTGCTTCTTAGATTCTCTTGCTTATGTTGTTTTGGTCAGGATCCCAGGGGCTTTGGTTCTGGCACCTCCCTGTGGCGACAAGCAATTTCCATAGCTTCTTATAGTTTCCAAGGGTAGGAGATGGGTAGGAAAAGAAGGAAAATTAAAGAGAAGGGGGAGATAAAAAGATAGGTGGGAGAGAAGGAAGGAAGGAAGGAAGGAAGGAGAAAGAAAAAGGAGAGAGAGAGAGAGAGAGAGAGAGAGAGAGAGAGAGAGAGAGAGACCTGTAGTTAAATCAATGCTATGTTAACAACTTGAGCCTGCCACACTGACAAATTTTTACAAAGCCTAAGAAATTAGCATTTTGGATTCACTTTGATTACAACATGGAAGCTAGCAAGGAGAGTGGATACTCTAAGCAGTCAACAAAGACACAGTAACTATTTCAAGGATGTATAGACTGGAAGTGATGATTTGGTTTTAGTTAAGTGTTTTCAGTGCCTCGAAGACAGCCACATGTCATCTTGAAGAGAAGAAACTGTAGTGACAACATTATTATCTATAGTTTAATTGCTTTATCATGTCTTAATATTGGGTCAACTGGAGCATTTTTTTTTCTTCTCACAGAAGTGCACATCTAAGGATGAGCACGTCCCTGCTAAATTCCAGAAACAGCAGTGAAGTGACTAGTTAAAACAGTGGACACAACAATGATTAGTAATCAGTTCCCCAGACCCAGAAAGCACTCCTTACAGCAAACCCCACACAACAACAGGAGCTAATTATGTAGACAGACCCTTGGGAAAGCAGTTCTAGCTCATGGCCGTAGATCTGTTTCAAGGGTCTCCCATAGTTCATAACTAAGAATGACAAATTTTCAGGAGGAATAAGCCATCATTTCAAGGTGTACAAGCCATTACTCACATATAGTCATTACTGGTCAGAATTTTGGAGGAATGCCAGGCATGAAAAATGGAAGTTCTTAAGCTTCACGGTAGTGAATTAAAATCCCACAGAGTCCAAGGAGGATATGTGTTATTATTCACTTATTTTGAAATAGTCCTCTATATATGTTTTTTGTCTTCTCTTAAAAACTTAGTTCTCTTAGATATACATCTCCAAATTAATTCTTTTAAGGTGGGCACAATACTTTAAAGCTAGTTAAAAATCATTAGAACATATTTACATAATTGTCACTGAAGGGCATGGGAGCAGTTTTTAAAGGTTAGTAACACTACAGCCAGTTACAGACAGTAAATGGATTGTGAAAGACACTCATATCTGAAAGCATTGCTTTGTAAGCCAGGTTGCTTTTCCAATGTCAGTGGAGGTCACTTTTTTCCTCTCTGTGGTGAGAGAGGGAGGTGGGTAAGCAGTGACACACTGTGCTTTTCAGTGACACTTCCTTGCCTATTTGCTTGTGGCTAATATTTACAGAGAGTGTGTTGCCACTGGACATGATTTCATTTCAGTCACAGAAAAGAAGAAAGAACTTCAAGGTGTTCCTTGTTTTAAAAGAAGTCAGTATCAAGGGTATAAATGATCAACAACCATAACATATGAAAGTTTCAGAGACCATAATCTTTTTTTCTATTAGTATTGAAAATGCCCAGTGCGCATTATTATAGGCAGCCAGTTGTAACAGTATTGTAGAAGACACTGAGACTGGGAAATAAAATAAAATATGGATTCTAGCTCTAGTTATACATTCCGTATACTTCTGACCTTGGCAATTCACACACTCTCTGAACTTAGATTTTGTCATGGGTAGTGCATAGAGAGAATGCATAATCACCATACAACACTAAGCTTATAAGACACTTTAAAATGAAAGATGGATATCTAAAAAATTATGCTCCATTATTCGTAGTAGAAAGACTTCATACAGGGTTAGATTGTGCCCTCATGTTTTCACAAGCTACAATGGCAAGATACCTGATAAGAACTCTTACACATTTATGATGATTATTTCACTTTTGCTTAAATATTAAACATACCTCTAAGAAAATGTTTCTTTTTTTAACAAATATGACCCAAGGACAAAAGGAGAGTTATGTAGTTGTTCATTATTGGACAGATCAGCACATTGTGGAAGAATATAAAAGAGGAACAGGCAAAATCAGGTGGTAATGAGTGTATGGTCTCTGACTTCAATAAGCTTGAAGGTTTTCCCCCCTGAGACAGGGTTTCTCTGTGTAGCCTTGGTTATCCCACACTTGCTTTCTAGACCAGGCTGGCCTCAGACTCACAGAGACCTGCCTGTCTGCCTCCCAAAGAGCTGGGATTAAAGGTGTGCACCACTGTGCCTGGGTGCTTGAAGATTTAAGAATTCCAAATTTACAAGTCTTAAAGATACCAAGACTGAATGGTTTTCCTTGTACTTATAAATCAGTTTGAAAATTGATTTCAATTGAGGTGTTCAATTGAAGAGGCTGAGTCCCTTGTGAATGGGAAAAGGTCCACTATCTATCACTTCTAGCATGATCCATCTACCCTTAGAAACAGGGACCTGTGCTCAATTAAGCCAGGCACTTAACATCCAACTATCCTTTCTGGTGATCTTGAGGTGACAGAGCCCTATGAAGAGTTTTGTTTTCTAAGCTCATTCTGATTCCTTCAGAGAAGCATCTTTAGCTCAGTCTGGAGGAGCTACTGCCTTTTCAGTAGGAACTGATAACCACTAAAGTCCTACAAACAGAATCATTCATTTTAGCTATAGTGTAGTTGCCTTAAGAATCATTCACGAAAAATAAAATTCATCAGTATATTGGAGTCTTTTTGTACAATATTTGGGGTTAGGATTAAGATAGGGGTAAGCTTCTCATACGTATTCAAGGTTTGCTGTTTTATTAGACCTTTACTGCATACCTGTTGGGGACGGATTTCATTCACGGTAATGCAAATTTTTCAATAAAAAGTTATGCCAGTTACTGTCTAATTACTTCAGAAGACAGGTAACTTTCTGTGTTTTTGATGCACAGTTTTTCTGCAGTTGGGAGGTGGCTTCTCTTTTACAATCCTGTGTATGTTAGTCACACGTTGTTTCTCTTTTCTCGGAGCACAGACCCTTTTGCCGTCCACTGACAGTGCTTTGACCATTTGAGCATCTTTGCATACAACCTTTGTAAAAGGTACAAGAGAGTGTAGTGAGTGAGACTCCAGGAAGCAGAATTTCTGGAATCAGGGGCCTCTCTGCTAGGATCATGGTGTGCTGTCCCCACTGCTGAGCCCTAGGTATCTCCTTCTCTTACCATAGTTCAGGTCTAGATCAGAAACTCTTAATTCTGATTAAGAAGAGTCTGAGTGTCTAGCCTGGTCTTGAGCTATGTTTCCTTAGATTCCCCCTCAAGGCTTCCTTTGCCCATGCTCCAGAAGGCCTTTTAATGGTTTATAGGTGAAACGAGGTTTAGCTGCTGTGGGATTGGGGATTGCTCCTTTGCCCTTTCGTCTCTATGAGAGTGTCTCTATATTTCTGCCTTGTGAATGCGGAGAGCTGCAGTAGGGCTGTCAGTGTCCCTTTTGCAATGAGATGAAGCTGGAACCCTCTGTCATCCTCCAGGAGGAGATGAACAGATCCCGATGTGACTAGTATTTCCTAATGTCTTTACAATGACTCGGTCTCAAAGAAGGCAACATGGGCGCCCCGTCTAACCTGCTGTGACTTTGCAGGACAGAAATCCCTAGCCTATGCTTGCTTGTTTTCATGTGCACAGACAAGTTCAAAACATGGACATACTTTTGAGTATTCTCCTTTCTTTACTGTTTTCAACTTATTAAATAGCACCTGGGAAGTTCTTAAATTTCTTAAGGAAGTTGTGGATGGTGAAACTGTCATTAGCTTATCTATAGGGTTCGTAATGGGTACAGAATTTTACTATGTTTCACCTATGCCATAGAACTAAATACCAGGCCATACAATTTATAAACATATTTTAGATCTTCCCAAATTCAGAACTATTTGTCCTCCAGCATATGCTTAGCCAGAGCATGTTAAAAACATATACTTATGAAGATTTGTAATGGAATCTTCATAAATATTATACTTTATTCATGAGAAATATAAATAGAGCAAGATTATTCATGAATCTGGCTTTTGTTCATCAATGCCCAGAACATGGGGCTGTTCTAAATTAACCTTGTGAATTTTTATTTTATCTCCGACATTAGCTTATGTTTAACCCAAACCAGAGGACTTGATGATGTAAGGCTTAATTGTCTGCTACAGTTACATTGTTTAGACATCCTGAAATGTTAAGCACTCATAAATACAGAGAAGGACATCAAATATTTGAAAGGTGGCAAATTGTGCTGTAACTATGAATTTAAATATCCATATTTTGAAAGCATAGCTCCCCAAATGAAAAGATAAGATTCATTTACCCAACACAAAACTTTGGGTTTTTCAGTTTTTACTGTACTATTTACATAATAATTATCTGAAAAAATCTGGCTTGAGGCTTCCTACTTTCCATAGTTTAGTTCAAATATGTGTTCTTAGAGGCAGATTTCTGAACTAGTAGCTATGAAACATCAGGTAAGCCAGAAATCAAATGTATTATATAGCTTGAGGCTGTGATGAAAATGAAAATAAACACGTAGGGCCTCTACTTTCTCTGATATGCAAATAGCCTACTTAGATAAATGGCTCAACAATATAGTCAGATTCCCAGAGTAAATCATTTTTATTTCTCCTACTGGCTTAAGGGGATTATTATCTTTACAATGCTTTATATCCAAATCTTTTGTGAACTGTATTGCTCAGTTAGCTTAAAGCTTTACATAGAAAACGTTTTATTTGCAAATACTAATATGTAGAGGCAAAAGCTTCATTTCTCCTCCCATTTCACAGATGTGTAAGTATCAGAATTAACAGGAACATTTTTGTTCACAGACTGAACAGAGAATGTGGTTAGAACTTTAAGCAGACCCCAATTATCAGATTTTTCTTTTTTTTTTATTAGTCCTTTTATTTTTTTATTATAATATAATTACCCAACTCTCTCTCCCATTCAGAAATGGGCCGGCCTCTCAGGGATATCAACCAAACACGGCATGTCAAGTTGCAATAAGACTAGGCATCTCCTCTTATATTAAGTCTGGATGGAAAAACCTGTAGGAAGAAAAGGGTCCCCCAAAGCAGGCAATAGCGTCTGAGACAGCCTTTGCTCTCACTGTTAGGAGTCCGACAGGAAGACCAAGGTACCTAAACAAAACATACATGTGAAGGGTCTAGGTCAGACGCCTGCGGGCACCCTAATCGTTGGTGCAGTCGCTGTGAGCCCCTATGAGTCCAGGTTAGTGGATTCTGTGGGCAGGTTCTCCTGGTGTCCTTGACCCCTCTGGCTCCTACAGTTCTTCCTCCTCCTCTTCCATAGGATCCCTTGAGCTCCGTCTAATGTCTGGCTGTGGGTGTCTGCACGAGATAGATATTTTTAACCTGACATTTGGTTATGTCCTGGAGCTGCAGCTGTTGAAGGCATCACTAGACTCTGCCGAATCAGTTTCATCACTGAGATTGTATTGTTTATGTCAGAGCCCATATCTATCTGAGTTTTATCCCATTGAAGTTTCCTTTCTTGTATTTTGTTGCACTTTCAGAAGGGGCTTAGATCCAAGAGTCGATAAAGATACCCGCTCTACACGGTGTCACAAAGTATACAAATAGGATGTTTCAGGACAATGCTGGTTAGATATTTCTCTTCCCCTTCAATGAAATCATTGCTGTGTGGCTTTAACAGTAAGTGCTGCTTTTCAGTTTTTCCTCATCTGATGTGCTCTCATATACAAAAATCCAAGGCTATTTTCGAATACAAGATTCATTCCACTCGTTTCCTGAGTCTTGAAATAAAGGATTCAAAACACCAACAAACACACAAAATACCTGATTCAAAGTAATCAAATCATCCAAGTCAATAGAATGGGACTGGGATGTAGGACCTTGAATGAGCATCAATGGATGATTACAAACAACATTATAGTGAATGCAAAGAAATTCCCAGCAGTAATAAACATGAGGCTGATATGAAATTTTATAGGCTAATTATAAATTCTGTTTCAATTTCGAATACACTTCCTAGGTCTAAACTCTCTAAGGTAGCTTAGTATAGCCCCAGGGACACCCTTGAAGAGCTTCTTGAAGGGGAATTTAGCTGTGTGACTTCCATTATTAGTTGCCACATTGTTCTTACTCTGGAAAATTATTTGAAGCATTGACTCTTTTAAGTGTGATCTCAAACTGAGAGTCTTAAACAGGAAAGAACTCTGGCCATTTGTAGCGCTCTAAAGGCAATCAGTCACCTCACGCAAAAAATGAAAATTACACCTGTAAATGCAGCTTTAAAATTAATTTTAATTTTGATAGCAAATTAAAAGACTTAAAGAGAGGTGTGGTTTGGGAGTAGGGTGATAATATTTCCATAATCGTGTTTTAGAAAATGTCATAATGAAGTTAAAATATTTTATGATGTGGTAGAACCACAATCCTGAGATTCATATAGGCAAACCAAAAAATCACACCAAAATTTTATTGGAGTTACCTGCTACAGATAAATCATTTGTACAAACTTGTGTTTTTGCAAAACTTACTTCTAATTGGTGAAAGGTTTCCAAATTTCACAATATTAAAGGACACATTATTAGGCTTAGTTGAGAATGTTTATCCTAAAGGTAATGTAAGAATAACATTACATAGATATTGAAATAATACAGTTTAATAGAGAGGGGTATTACATAAAGCAGAGGATTAAAATGATGTAAAGTTTTAAATGTTGTGTGTAGAAAAACATCTATAACTTCCTGGACAGTCCTATAAAAGGTTGTAGTTAAACCTAGTGTTTAGAATTACTAGGTCATAGAGAATTCTGTATTTTTTTTCTTTAGCCTTTAAATTCACATCAAGTAACAACAGAATCATGAAAATTATCTCTGTGTGTGGCATATAAATTTTAAGGAGTGGCACACTCCACTTGTGCTTAGTGATATAAACAAAACAGATGCCTGCATATTACCTCCACTCTTTTTATTATTATTATTATTATTATTATTATTATTATTATTATTATTATTACTACTACTATTACTTTTCTTCTCCTTTTTGTATTGGAAGATCAAATCTCTCTCTATTGTCCAGGCTGGTCTTAAACTCATCATCCTCTGGCATCTGTCTCTCAGAATCTATGATTTTATGTGTGCATCACCACATACGGCTGCATGCTGATTGTGCCCAGCTGTGTGTCCACACTTAACTATAGGGCAACTTGGGAGTTAAATGAGCTTGGATGGGTCAATGATAAAATGCCTCTTGGGAGTTAGGATCACTTGGGAAGGCACTGGGGTAATACAGGAAGGCTGATGTTGACTTGGAATTGCTTCAAGTTTCCAGTACTAGCATTGTCAGAGACGTACTGGTAGACAGTTTAGACCAGACCGTAGTCAACTCAACTGGAAGTGGAGACCTGTCAGTTTCCCTCACCGAGCCTGCTCCTTGGTCCCCTGCCTGGCTCAGTCCCCAGATATAAAAATCTTCAGGAAGGTTATGAGTTTCTGACAGCCAGATGTGATCTCCTTGCATGGTTTCTCACAGCAGGGCAACAAATCCTTACTGGAAGAAAGGAGGAATGGAAACAAATCTGATGTAGCTTGGTATCTGTGGGCCTAGCTGTCCTCAGAACTTGAAAACTCAGTGTCTGCAGTCAGTGTGACCTGATCTCAAAACCTGCTAGATCTTCTGAGACTACAGAATGAAATCAAAGACTGGACACTGCACTCTGGCAGTTTATGATTCATAAGCAGGCAATTCTTAATTAATTCTGGTCTCCTGGGTTGGCTTATTCACAGGAATTTTGAACTAAAGTTTCTTATAAATAGATTAGACTTTATGATACAATTGCTTTTAATCTCTTCTTAAAAAACTTTGAAGTCTAAGTAAGACTGACTGGACTTAAAAAAAAATAATAAAAAATTCCCACTGCTCCTCCAATTACCTGTGTGATGATCTCTGTTCCTATAAAGTTCTGTCAACTCAAGTGTAAAATGGAAATTTTAATGTTACTGACCACATTGTTTTTCTGTGTGGAAAAGATGAGGAAATCTATCAGTAGCTGTAGACACGCTGCCTTGCACATTCGTGTTAACCTCCACTATGCCACACACTGCCTTGCACATTTGTGTTAATCTCCACTATGTGACACACTGCCTTGCACATTCGTGTTAACCTCCACTATGTGACACACTGCCTTGCACATTCGTGTTAATCTCCACTATGCGACACACTGCCTTGCATATTCATGTTAACCTCCACTATGTAACACACTGCCTTGCATATTCATGTTAACCTCCACTATGTGACACACTGCCTTGCATATTCGTGTTAACCTCCACTATGTAACACACTGCCTTGCACATTCGTGTTAACCTCCACTATGCCACACACTGCCTTGCACATTCGTGTTAACTACCACTATGCCACACACTGCCTTGCACATTCGTGTTAATCTCCACTATGTGACACACTGCCTTGCACATTCGTGTTAACCTCCACTATGTGACACACTGCCTTGCATATTCGTGTTAACCTCCACTATGTAACACACTGCCTTGCACATTCGTGTTAACCTCCACTATGTGACACACTGCCTTGCACATTCGTGTTAACCTCCACTATGCCACACACTGCCTTGCACATTCGTGTTAACCTCCACTATGTGACACACTGCCTTGCACATTCGTGTTAACCTCCACTATGCCACACACTGCCTTGCACATTTGTGTTAACCTCCACTATGCCACACACTGCCTTGCACATTCGTGTTAACCTCCACTATGCCACACACTGCCTTGCACATTCGTGTTAACTACCACTATGCCACACACTGCCTTGCACATTCGTGTTAACTACTACTATGCAGAGGCTGCCTTAGGAGGGATCAGGGTGGAGCTCTGAGTGACACAAAATGCTCTCCTACACTATTGTTCCAACAGGGCTTCATGACTCTGTGAATTTAGGTATTGTTTCCTGAACAGAAGACACTTCTTTTTAATTCTAAATAGTCAATTTGTTTGTGCAACTGCACTTAGACTCCAGTTAACATAGGCATTCAGCAGGTTTATGTCATACTAGTTTCTCATTTAAGGCAGTGTGAAAGGCACCTTTAAAAGACACACTTAAGAAATGGTAATCCCTCACTTTCCCAACTGATAAGAGGCACCTTACTAAATGGAATCACACTAGAGTTACAGTGTTGGGTTAGGCTTGAGTTTTTGTGTTCTAAAAGTCACTAGGAAGTGGAAAGCATACCTTTAACAACTATAACACACAGACACAGATAAATACACATGTACCTCTACACACTATATCCACATACACACCATGTACCTATACATACTATATACATGTAGACACACACACATGTATCCCTATACAGTATATACACATAGACAAATACACATGTACCCCTACTATATGCATATAGGTGCACACACACACACACACACACACACGTAGGCTTTACTCTTTTACAAACCTACAGTCTGTTTCACATCCCACACTTGGGACCAAAATGAAAACATGTTTATAACCACTACACAGTATACCCCATAGACACATACACATGAAGGCAATAGATGTTAATTCTGACTCATGCAATCACTGAAGGCACAGCCTATACACTAGGAAAGACAGCCAGGATGTAAGTAGGAAACAAGCAAGGCATTTACCCATGAAGGACTGAAAGAGTAGGAACTGAGGTATTCCATGTGGAAAATGATCTAAGGAATGGAACTTATATGCTAACTGATTAACTTGAGCACTAGTGCCACTTGATCAATATTTAAGAAAGCCTTGACTGTACTGCATAGGGTAGGTAGGAGAAGTGAGATGGTGGAGGGAGACTGAGCAATGGGACAAAACAGAAAATGAAAGGCTTTTCTTTTGGGTAGCAGTACAATTTTATGCAATATAAAGTTAAATAAAGAAGCAAGTGGGTGACTTTTGTTAGTTTTTGTTGTTGTTGTTGTTATTAATTTTAGATACAGCAATAGAGCTACTATTAATTGGTGTGCTATGTAAGTAACTTTATTATTGCGCCGTAGGACCAGATGGCTCCTCCTGAGATGTTATGAAAAGATGATGAAGTCAGAGACTGTAACTCTAAGATGTTTAATATCTTTGAGTTTGAAAGGCATTGGGTCTTTACCTTTCAAAGGATAGTTCAGTCAACAATTAGACAAAGGAAGTAAGAATATAAAATGCTAGCATCAGACAAGGTATCCCATGAAAAATTACAAGATTTTCAGTACTAAAATAGATGAGCTAGACTGGGCGGTGGTGGCGCATGCCTTTAATCCCAGAACTTGGGAGGCAGAGGCAGGCAAGATCGCTGTGAGTTCGAGGCCAGCCTGGTCTACAAAGTGAGTCCAGGACAGCCAAGGCTACACAGAGAAACCCTGTCTCGAAAAAAAAAAAAAAAGATGAGCTGGGGGAACATTGGTAAATGAATCAGATGTCACATTTTGGTCAAACCAAGCTTACTTCCTAGCAAGATAAGACAAGACAGCAAACAAATCATTATATGGGCTTTTGGAAAGCAAAGAAAATTAAAACTACTGGCCAAGGACATGAAGTACTAAGAGGCAGGTTGTAGTTTTTAAAGACAGGGATCAAGGAAGACCTGCTACAGAAAGGTGACATTTGGACAAAGACTTGAAGAACTTTTCAAATTGGAGACTTGAAATGCCAAATTGGTTAAACATTTCCTTATTGAAAGTTTTATCCATTTTAGTCTCAAGCATGTGGAAGAAAACATGAATTCTTTTATTAAAGAAAAATTCCCCATAGAAAAGGATGCTGTTTTATGTATCTTTGTATTTCCAGGCACTTCAGTCACAGTCCTGATCCTGTGTTTCTCAAGGTTGTCTCTGTTTTACAATTCAGGAAGGTGTCTAGCTCTTTCACTATATGGAGAGTCTGGGGATACACACTATGGATCTCCAGAGCACAAATACTTAGCGTGTGGGAAAGGCTCAGTGATGTTTGTGACTAGACTGTCTTAATCATCTTATCGGCATGTATATTTTTATTAAGCACAAAGGGACCATGTAATTAAAAAGGTCCTTGATTTCTCCTAACCTTTCATGACATTCTACAAGTATATACACACATCCCTTAATTAAGACTTTCTCCACATTTCCAGCTTTCAGGGGACTCCCGTGCTCTGTCAATAGGCATTTAAATTATAATGTAATAAATAGAAATCTAATTACTAGGCCATGCATCTGTTTGGCTGGAGGGAGGCATCAAAAAATATCTTAACGATGGCAAAAGGTGAATTCTTATGGAGTCTCTGGAAGGAAACTGCATGCAGGGGACTGTTAGCCAGGCGAGAGGCCTCTAAATAACAGCTCCTCGCTCAGAGTTCTTCCATCAATTCATAGATAAGTCAATTGGCACTCCCCATTTCAGTCATTGGAGGCTAGTATAGTTAAGAGGAATATAAAGTGTGCTACAGGCAATAAACAGAAGTCTTGTAACAATGTAATGTGTAGTGGGAAAGAGAATTGGATGATCCATAAAAACTGCCAAAAAGAACAAAAAAATATAATTAAGGGAGCAAAAGACATATTGGACACATTCTCAGGGACTATTTCAGACAGCAGTAAATGCCTCTTCAAATCTATCTTAGAAAAAAGGAAAGCAGAGCAGGAAACCAGTTCTGTGGAAAAAAAAAAAAGAAAAAGCAAATAGAATTGTAGGAGAAGGCAATAGGAATTGGATTTGCTAATGTGGAATTTTGCCTTTTAAAAATGTTTAAGTGACAGCCAGGCGTGGTGGCACACGCCTTTAATCCCAGCACTCGGGAGGCAGAGGCAGGCGGATCGCTGTGAGTTTGAGGCCAGCCTGGTCTACAAAGTGAGTCCTGGACAGCCAAGGCTACACAGAGAAACCCTGTCTCGAAAAAACCAAAAAAAAAAAAAAAAAAAAAAAAAAAAAAAAAAAGTTTAAGTGTCACCTAAGCCAAAGATCAGACAATAATCGGAAACCCTTAGTTAGGAAAGAGTAGGCCAGAGGATGGAAGAAGAAAACCTCAACAAAGGTGACAGTTTAGCAAGACAGACAAGCTCAGAATAAGGCTGATAAATTGGTACGGATAATACCCGAATTTGGAGCTCACAGCCACGCTTGCTTAAGCACAATTATTTTAAGCTACATACTATTTACGAACACACCCCCTTTCTCCCGTTTTGTGAAGGCATGCCAGTTACACATGACTTCCTTGACAACAGAAAATAACATTTCTAGTGGAAAACGTTTCGTGACAGTGAATTTCATTACTTGGACCAAAGAGTTTCATTTAGCGACACACGTCCGTTATCTGGGGGAGTTTTGCCGATAAACACACCCCTGTTGAGACCCATCTCTGTGAGATGTTTTCTACCAATCTTTGGAAATACACTAAGCGCGATCGCTCCTTACTTCCTAAAACCATCCCGCTCTGTCTTGAATTATAATTACACAAAAGTAACTGAGAAATCAAAACAAATTATAGGACAATGATACTGCGGTCTCAGATGTGACAGGCAGAGCAGAATTTCCAGGTACAGAGTGCAATGCAGATGTGCACTGAGCTTAATCCGTGACAGAGACATCTCATCACCATTGATATTGGATGATGCCAATCATTGCCATGGCTCTGTGATGGGAAATTCCCAAACTTTGCTTAACGCAGTGCCTGGAAAGACAAAGTATAACTAATTGAAGGCGCCATCAAGTTCGTGACCCCCACCCCTCGCTTTCACAAACATTTCCACACACAAACATCTTTCCAATGAGAGGTAACACAGCTTCTCCCATCTTTCTCAGGAAAGCAAACTTGAAACCCACTTGTATTTCTAATTTTAAACAAGATAAATATATTACCCATTTAAAAGAATGTAATTTTTAATAGGAAACACTCAAATAGTTCAGTGTATAAGTATACTGTATATACACATTCATACATAATTGAGATTTAGGAACATAGTATTTGATGAAAGGCAATCAAAACACCATTTTACACGCAAGAAAAATCATTCTAGTGGTAAGAGATTTGATTATTTTGGATCTAAAGGAAGCGTCCTATCTCTTCAAACATTCTTATTGAAAAACAATAGGCTTCTGGATTTTAACACTTGAAAAGCTGAGTGTGCCACCAAGCTAGAGGAAGATAGAGACAAAGCCTTTTAATATCATTTATTAAATTGGAATTAAAATGGTATATAATAGTGTCTGTGTGTATGTGAGTGTGTGTGTATGTATATATGTGTGTATATATGTATGTATATGTGTGTGTGAGTGTGTGTATGTATATATGTATGCATGTGAGTGTGTGTATGTATGTATGTGTGTGTATATGTATGTATGTGTATGTATGTATCTGTGTTTATGTATGAATGTATGTATGTGTGTGTGTGTAGTGGGACAGCGAGGGACAGAGGGATTAGACACCATGGCCCCAGCCCTAAAATTGAGAAGGGACAGAAAGTAGAGAATTGGTGCATTTCTCCCTCTAAAGACTTCACTTAACTTTACAGAAAGGCTAGTCTTTCTTCAACAAGCTCAGTCATGGCCAAACTGGTTTAATGTATCCTCATGTCTATTTCTCTGACTTATAATTATTTGAGGCAAAATTCAGATATATTATGACTTAGTGTCTCAGTATGTAGTTGTTAAGATACAGAACCTTAAAAATTAACCTAATGTAATCATTACTTTTAACAGATTATATCTAGTATCATCAAGTACCAATTTGTCATTCTGATTTCCTTAGTTTTATGGAGTTTTTTTTTATGACCACATAATACAATGAGCTACGGTGTCTCCTAGATTCTGCCCCCTGAGCTATGGTTTCATGCATTTCCCCCCCTCTCTCTCTTGACCTGTATGGAAATTGAGATTTAAATTGTTTCAACAATAGAATTATAGTATTTATGAAGAGTGGATGATGTTTGCTTGTTTCTTAGATATGCTTGTTCCTTCTTTTAGCCAAGAATTTTATAGAAGCTAGTTCAAAGATTAAGACAGCAAAGTAATAGAATTCAGAGTCGCCATAGCCAAAAGCAAGAATCAGACATGGATATAATTAACTCCAATAAAAAGCAAAATAAAATAGTGCTTTTAAAGCGTTCCACAGTGCTTGCTGTTGTATTAATATTAGCAGCCCCAGCTTCTCCACAACCATGACATGGTATGGAGAGGGCAGCCCTGGGGACAACTCCATCAGCCTCCAGAACTCTGTGGAACCACAATTTAATAGGTAATCTTGAGGATCCCTTCTAGCGCTAACCCTCTGAGTGCACACGAGCTGTGCAGTATAATTCATGATGCCCTTGTGAGCTCACGGATATTCCTTAAAGGTATACTTGGGCAAAGCTAGAGAATATTGAGGAGGGAAAACTCCCCACGGTAGCTTTTCAGCTAACTCGAAGTACTTCTGGCTTGTCAACAACTCTCCAAGTAGACGTAGACTAGGCAACGCGTTGACAAGCTTCATTCCTCTCCCAAGCAAAACAACCCCCAAAATACCACACAACTGGAGAAAAAAACTGCAGGTGACTCAGAAACAACTCCATGCCTGGGTGGGACGGTCTCCGTAAATCTGCTGTAGGTTTATTTGTGCTTGGATATTTTATCTTCAGATTTTTTTTCTCTGTGAGTCTGGTGTTTTGTGGTTTGCTCCTAAGACTCATACAACTACTTCTCTAGGCACGGACAGCGCACATTGTCCTGGAAGATGGAACTAAGATGAAAGGCTACTCCTTTGGCCACCCGTCCTCGGTTGCTGGCGAAGTGGTTTTTAATACTGGCTTAGGAGGGTAAGTACGCTTCTGTCAAGATGCTTCCCCCCCCCCCCTTGTGTAGAACAATACTTGGGTAATGTAACTCACAGCAAAAGGCTGAAATCACCACATCACCTGATTTCATGTTGTAGTTACATGGGGGCTTTGTGCATGGCCTTCTGCAGCCATCTTGGACAGTTGGGTATAGATATATACTTTCTGTCTCTGCCAGAGGACCCTTAAACAAAACAAAGGAAAGCCAATCCTAGAAATGTGTGTTGCGGAAACATCAATTAGGGGAGAAAATGTTGATCTGGTGAAGGTGAAACTTGGAGTAGAGGAAAGGAGAAGCATCACAATACAGAACCACAAAGTCAATGAAGTTCAGCCCCAACCCTGCACACTTAACAAGAAACACTTGAACACTTTGTATAATTATGCTTTGTATGAAAGAGATGAACTAATAATATAAACTCAAGACAAACAAGTAGCTTAAAAGGCACACAATCTAATATTCCCTTAAAGATGTATGCTTATTATTTAATCGTGTGTGTGTGTGTGTGTGTGTGTGTGTGTGTGTGTGTGCGCACGCGTGTGTGCATGTGTGCATGAAAGTGCACATGGTAAAAAGAGGCAACGGATCTTTCTGGAGATGGAGCTCCAGGCAATTTTGAGTCGCTTAACATGGGTGCTGGGAACTTAGGTTTTCTAAGTGGAAAACTTAGGTTTTTCTACCAGAGCAATAAGAAGAGCTCCTGACCCAGAGCCATTATTTGAGCCTCATACCTGATATTCTTAATAGTTATCAGTTTTGACACAAGTTAGCATGTAAGATTTTCTGACTACCGGGTGACAATGAATGTGAGAAATGTTGTATAACCCGGATGGTTGCTCTTACCTAGACAACAAACATTTGTCTATCTGGGGACCAGGAAGCTAGATTTCTGGTCTCAGGAGACAATAGAGATAAAATAATAGGATATTGAGACATTACCTAAACTTTGGGAGTTTCAGTGGTCCTATTTAAAAAGTAAGGGGGCTAGATTACATAGTAATCGATGGGTGGAGGCTTAAACCACATGTATCTTAGGAAAAATATGACTTGATTATTTTAAGAGGTTTCTGTTAGAGACTCAGGCAGCTAACCTTCTAGGAAGTGTTTGATGAACACTTCAGGGAAGTTCACATTAGCCTTGAAAGGAGGAAGGAGCATTGGGTTAACTGATACGGAGTGTATTGATAGATCGAGCCTGTCCTTATGTTATTGATGCGCATCCTCCCTGGATCCTCACCTCTCCGTGTAACATGAAGAATATTAGGTGGTTTTTAAATCAGCCCCAGTGGTGAGAACATTAAATTACAGTGTATAAAACCTGTTTGCAAAGTTTTGCTTCGCCAGGCAATTATTTAAGCTTTTCGACAGCACTAATTACTAGCTGTGTTAATATACCTGCCAACAAACAACTGTTTAATATAGATCAGAATGATGGAGGGCACTAGAGTTTTCTTCTCGGTGATAGATTATGGGTAATAAATCTTGTCACATCACAAAAGTCAAACAGGACCTGATGGATTAATTTGTTTCCAACACTGCAGCTCACACCACATTTATGAACTCCCTGGAGAGTACCATAAGCCCGTGTTTAAGGGGAAGGCCAGGTTCTTTAAAGAAAGAAAGAAACCAAGGGAGATAAAAATAATTTAGAGCCTCTTTTGATGTTGAAAGGCATTCGTACTTTGGGGTAGTCCGCAGACCTTATGTTTTATTGAGATATGTAGGTTTCACCCGATGTCTGGCTCACTCAGTAAGGTGGTTGATAGTTAATTTTTTTTTCCGTCTGCAAGAAAACACATTTGTATTGTGTGGAAGCCTTGGTTAAAAAACTATCAGTTGTTGACAGGTGAGAGGCATCTGAGAAATAAGCTGATGGAGGCTGTGAGCACTTGCACACCCTGAGGATGGTGGAACCGGAAGACAAAGTGTTCTGTTGACAAAGTTAGTTCTGCTAGGGCTTAGTTTGGATGGGGTTGAGGAATTTATGTTGACTGCTCTCCGAGCTGTATTGGATTGGTTTCAAGGTTGTCGATTCTGTCCGGCTCAGCAGCTAAATTCACTTTCAGTAGTAATCCAGAAGAAAGATTTGGTTTAATTCTGTCTGCAGGAAGACAGAATGCAAGGGGGCAGAAAAAGAGAAAGCAGTTATAGTGTCTTCAAGTGCGTGGAGTTAAGTGTTGCTAGTTCCTAGTGTTTATGGGGAAATGTTCCCCTCCCCACAGAATGTTTTACACATACACACACACACACACACACACACACACACACACACACACACGCATGCACGCACGTGCGCATGCAAGCACAAACACATGCATATGCACACACACATGCACAAATGCATATACACACATGCACGCACACATACCTCTCCAACTTTAAAATTCTGCATTCCTTTCCAATTCCATTTCTAGCACTTTAAAGTAGTTATTTGGAATTTTAATTTTGAAGTGCAGTAATGGTGCCAGTAAGCAGTATTTTTCTGGGTTTACAATAGCTATCAGGACATATGCTTCATTTTGTATGCTCAAACTAAATAATTTTAAAAATCAATGTTCTTGGGTTATTCTTTCATGTACATTGACAGTTTAATTCATTACTGAATGTGTATATTCACTCATGATGTTATTACCGAGTTATCCTTTGGTGTCCTAATGTATACTGAAAAAGTATTTTCAACTTTTTGATGGTTATTATGTTTGTGAAACTTTCAGCCCTCGACAATAAGTATAACTTTTCCTCAGTATCGAGTAGGCTATAGAAGCCTTTAAAAATATTTGCAAGTGTTAAATTGGCAGAAATGTATGAAAGTTTACATACTATTAGAGAAATTCAAGCTCTTTTAAATCAAAGGGTAAAAATATGAAAATTATCATTGCATTAGTGTCAGCTGTTCTGTTCATATTAGTTGTATCATGGATAAAATTGGACATTCTAATGAAAATTCTTTAGGTTTGCTGAAGCCCAGAGACATTATTTTTAGGAGTTCAACCTCGTAGTCATTTTTATTCAAGGGCTCTGTGAATCAGAATACATACACAGATAGTAATTTTGTACTTACATACATGCTTTGTTGATAATATCCTGGCACGTCTTACCCAGGTACCCGGAAGCACTTACCGATCCTGCCTACAAGGGGCAGATCCTTACCATGGCGAATCCAATCATTGGGAATGGTGGCGCCCCTGACACCACTGCACGAGATGAACTGGGACTTAACAAATACATGGAGTCCGATGGAATCAAGGTAGCACCCACGATGATGTGTTAAGAGCCCCAGTTTGAAAATTTGTGATTGATTGATTTTTAAGGATATAAGAAAGGCAACATTTCTCTCACAAAACTATGTATTAAATCCACGTTTTCAATCTTATTCCTAAGTGCCTTGGGGTAATCTTTAACTTGACAAATTAAAGTTTTAATTCATGAAGATAGTTTAGTTTTTAATGCCTTGGAGGGAACTTATTTTAATACATAAAATATTGTTATAAGTTCAAGCAATGAGGCAATAAAAATGAAGAATCATCATTTGAGATAGGTCTGATAGTCAACTATATATTATTTATTGCTTTTTAAGTATTAATAAAAGATAATTTATATGATGTATAGAAAGTTAACACCTTCAGATTACCCAGTCAAGGATATTTGGATATTATCTTGAAATATGGAGCATATAAACAATTTCAAATTTACATTCCCACCTCACTCCCTTTCCATTGAGCTGTTCTGAAGTGACTTAGGTCTCATATTTAGTTTAATTCTCACAAGTAAATTATTTCTCACAATTTTCTAAGTCATTTTTGCATGGATATTAAGAAAATCATTTTATGTTATCTACATTAAATAAGTAATTGTGAACTACATTATTGATAAATTAAATAGTCAAAAAGCACAGTGTGCCTGGAAGAGACTGTCTCTTCATTTGGGGATTTGCTTGCAAGGCAAAGTTGCTTTCCAAAAGGACCATTAAAGAAACAATGATATACTTTAAAAGTGTTGACAACCTTTTTCTTCTATCATCTCTTCAACAATTTAAGACTGTTTTCAGTGCTAAAACTGCATTTAAAAAAAAAAAGTAAACCTAACTTTCAAGATGAGTCACGAGAATTGCACAATGCTTGGTGCGTCCTCCGTCAAAATGGCTGCCTGTCTTCCTAGGTAGCGGGTCTGCTGGTGCTAAACTACAGCAATGACTACAACCACTGGCTGGCGACCAAGAGTCTGGGGCAGTGGCTGCAGGAGGAGAAGGTGAGAAGTAGCATAGCTTACCTGTGCGGTATGACTAGGTCCATGGGAAACTGGGAGCTTGTGCACCACTGGACATCTGTACTGTAGACAGAGATTTGTTAAGACAACAATACCAGCACCACCAGCACCACCACCACCGCCACCACCGCCGCCACCACCACCACCACCACCACCACCAGCACCACCAGCACCTGCATGCTTTCCAATCTTTTCCAGAACACAGTCTCTGAATACAAAGAACTACATGTTTTCAGTTTATCCACTAGGTGGTGCCCACACACATTTCTCGTTTCGGAAGGGCAATAGAAAACATTTTAGAAATTTCTATTCTCCTCGTGAGCAATATCGGTCACCTCCACCATTTCACCTACAATTTAGCTCCCCATGCCTAGGGTCTAGTACAGGGTCTACTCTAAGCTGAATGTTAAGGGCCTGTAATCATTCCACACAATTTTTTTTTTTTTTTTTTTTTTTTGCCATCTTTAGTTCTCATGAGTTTAAATGGATTTTCAAGTATTTTGGCTCTTTAAACATTATGACAAATTATGTGGATTTAATTTTACTTGAAGTAATATGGAAAAAGGGTAAACCTTGCATTCTTTCCATAGTTTAAGTGTCAATTCCTTATCAGAATATCTACCTAAAGTGTTAGGAATTCTTAGTGTTAACAGTCCTGCCCTATTTAGCTTGGTTCATCTTCACTGTTACTGTAGCTGGTTTTGTTCAACTGCTGCTGATCCTGTAATTGATAGGATGCTATCAATTGCAATACTATCAACCACCCAGAAAGTTCTGCCTCTCCAGTGAGTGTCCACCTATCTTGGTCCTGGATTCCTGGGTCTCAGTCTTCCTAAAATGTAGAAGAGGCAAGAAGGCACTTCTTTCACTGCTCGGGTCACCACTGATTTCTTTCTTACCATTAAATCAAATTATCTTTATTCGGAAGATACCTAGTTTCTGTAATGGCTATTTATCCCTCAACCTAACTCTTTCTGTCCCTCTGTAGTTCTTGTGTGTCTTGTATTTGTTTCTGTCTCTGTCCTTTTTTTTCCTCCGTATCTCTTTTTCCTCCTCTTTCTTTATCTGTTTGTCTGTCTCTGTCTCTTTCTGTTTCTTCTTCACTGACGCACATATGCACATGTATTTGTGTTATTCAGTGCATCTAGTTTTTATGCTAGAATTAATAATTTTATTTTCAACCTGTTTCATGGCTTGTTAGAGTGATATAGAGTCATATATATATGTATATATATTCTTTATACAACCTAGCTTATAAAAAGAAAACCAATGGATGTATTGCCACATAATGAATAGGATGGGCAAACATTAGGAAAACACAATACAACACAAGCTTGAAGGAAAAAATGTGTGGAGTACCTACTGTGTGCCAGGAATTTTTGACTCATATTATTTCTTATGATTCCACGTGTTTAAAATACAGATTAAAATATATGTTGTACATATAACACCGAATCATACACACACTTCAAACAATATATATATATATATATGCATGCACACATATCTCATTATTTCAAGATGAACATTTGTATAGAATGTGACTTATTTAATATCTGAGGTGAATCAGCAAAGCTGTTGTAAGGGATTGGTATGCAGAATTTCTTGTGTTTTATTCTGAGGACACTCTTAGGCAGTAGGAGTTTTGTGCTTAAGCAGAGCAGCAATTTCCTGGAACTGACAACACCATCGCCCTGGGTCAGGGGAAAGAAGGAGTGTGTGTGTGGGGGGTGTTGAGGGGTGGGGGGGGTGGCGGAGGGAGGGAAGGGAAATTATTTACTGCTCAAGAAGACAGATGAGGCTAAGTGTATGACTTGAAAACAATATGCTGCCTCTAATCTCATCTCCTTTCACTGCCACTGTGATTTTTTTTTTCTTTCAGGTCCCTGCGATTTATGGAGTGGATACAAGAATGCTGACTAAAATAATTCGGGATAAGGTATGACCATCATCTTTAGCTGAATCTGTGTCTCTCCTCATTCCCACCCCCCCGCCCCCACCAGGGCATGAAGGACTCGCTAACATGCAAATTAGAAAATCTGGCCGGCTCCCTCTGCTCAGTTCTACGTCCCTTTCCTTTCCACTTCTGATGTG
Source organism: Acomys minous (assembly GCF_964271855.1). NCBI lineage: Eukaryota > Metazoa > Chordata > Mammalia > Rodentia > Muridae > Acomys > Acomys minous. The sequence goes on along the minus strand of NC_140486.1, from coordinate 107,109,833 downwards.
ATTTCCAGGACTGGATACGTGGTAGCTGCGCTTGCAGCCGGGTGGACCTGAGATCAGCTTAGCTGGCAGGAACCTACTGAGTGCCTGCTGTGTGCTGAGTAGGACAAGGCCAGGCATTGCAGTGTTGCTCACTGATGAGCCTCTAGTGGAACAAGTACAAGTGCTTACAGAGCCCGTAGCCATTTGACCTAACCAGACTCCCCCGTGCTGAAGAATGCAGATCTGAAACTACACAGCCCTGGTGCTGTTCTTTACTTAGGTCTCCTGGAGTGATTTATCAAATTAGTGGGTTTTTACATCATGAGTATGGGCTACCTCATTTACAGAGTCTTTCCTAAGGCTGGATTAATAACCAAAAAGACCCAAGGCAAAATTATCTTTGCTCTCTTGTTGGATGGTTATAGCATCCGATGCCCCTTTTGGCAACATCACCACCACCTGCCTTCTGCTTTGTGCTACTGTTCTCTGCTGCACGTATCTTCATAATGCAGATGCCAAACATTCCCTCATTAGTGTCCACCAAAGTTCCTCAAATGCAGCTAAGTGTTCTCAGCAAAGGTTGATACGTCACGAAGAAAACAATGCAGTTGGTATATGCCAACACAGATCATTCCAGCAAATTGGTTGTGGATTCCCTGTTAGAATATAGTTCAGTCCATGCCTCTCTAAGCTTGCACAAATTCTTAAAAAAGGGGGATTTAAAAAATTTTAATACGCACTTTATCACTTCCCCCAAAGTTAGTGCAATAGGTCTTCACATGGTACTTGCACTGTGTTAACTACTGTGAGTGACCTACATGTGATTTAAAGCCATGGACACATGTAGGCTTGATGGACATGTGATGATGCCATCTTATATGAGGGTTTTGAGTATTCTAGGGGGTTCCTGGAACAAGCACCCCAAGGCTATCAAAGACAAGTGTGCTGACACAGGCTGTTTGTAAACAGAGAGGAGGAATGACACTCATCTCAGAGCAGGACTGCACCTGTGACTAGAAGGAAGGCAGATGGGATTCATGCTGCCATCCTGCCCTGCTTCCGGTTACACTATCTCTTCTATCACTTCCCTGGGAAGAGACTTTGTGAGATTATGTATTCGCAGCGCATTCTTGTGTTTCCTTTGCCAAACAGTGTGTGGGAGTGGTAAACAGTGAGGTAGCACTCAGGACCAGAAGGGACTACAACTGGAGAATGCACTCCAGGCTGGGCTCTGATGGACTTTCCTCTTACCATTAGGACTTCGGATCCGAAAAATCCAGCTGAATATCACAGGGCACATAGCAGCATGGCTTGTTGTATCTGTTTATGGCTGATTGTGGTTCATAATAATAATTTAAAAAAGTGTATTATAGCTTTCACTTCTGTAACTCCAAGTTTGAAAACTCAAATGCATCCCACTTAGCATGTATTAAAGAAAAGGAAAAAAAAAACAGTTTCAGAATTTGGGAGCTTAACTATAGAACCTTGTAACTCATATTTAAAAAGGAGGTGGAAATGACCACATACTCCAGTGGGAAGGTGATAGGTAGTTTTGGTTCATTTTCCCAGGCTTTGGTTCAGAACACTGGCTTTACCAATCGCATTGAAACCCACCCACGGGCCTTCCATGGTGGGCTGGCATTGTCAACCTTCATTCACACAGTGACTTTGCCATGGAATCATTTTAAAAAGAGAATAAGTCTTTTGCTTCCTTCAGTGAATATATAATATTGTGGGGGAAAACCCTCAATAACTAGGTACAGCATGCCGCTTTCCTATACATTTCTAAGCAGACTTCCTGACAAGTAAGCACATTTCCATACACAGCTAAGGAAAACATTGCCACGTTCAGTCTAGCAAGGCTGATTGTCAAAATGGTGCAGGGGGTTAAACATTCCTCAAGGATCAGGCACTTTGGCACACCTGCATTTAATGTGTCTAAACATCGTGAAATACTTTTATTGTGACTTCCAGAGATATTAAATTTCATTTTCCAACTTTTTTGATGCTCAAACTTACTATCAAGCTATGTAAGTTATTTTTTAATTTTGTTGTAGCTTTTAGATTTCATATTTCAGATTGTTTTGTCCGCTTCTCATGTGTAATAGTTTTAGTCCGATGAATTAAGGATCTAGGTCTCTGGGTCTCTTATTAATCTACACTAGTTTGGAACCTGGTGACCTGAATCCTGGTGCCCCTTAACTTTGCTTACAAAACACAACAGCCTTAGCTCTAAAATATCCCCCCTGTGGGTAACATGCTTTCCTTGCAACTTTGAGGAACTGAGTTTGGTTCCCAGCATCCATGTAAACAGTCCCAGACATGGTGATGCATGCTTGCAGTCATAATGCAGATCACAGTGATGTGCAGAGAGCCAGATCCTTAAGGCTGAATAACAAGCTAGCCTAGGTTAATGGTCACCCTTCAGGTCAATGAAAGACCTGTTTCCAAGGTAGATGGCACCTGAGGAGTGATGGTGGGGGTTGACATCTAGACTCCATTTGCACATGCATAAATGCACATACTTATGTGAACACATTTGTATCTGTATACCTTCCCCCACTCATGAGAAAAAGAGCCAACTGCATTTCCTGTGTTGTTTTCTGAAATGTAGCTGCCAGCTACTTTGTATTCTCATTTGAGAAGATGAAGACCCAATGATGGTTATGAGTTGTGAAGATATCTAAATGACAGAACAGCTGCACATAGTCTCCGTGGGTTTATCCTGTCAACACAGCATTGTTAATTCCCATTGTCAACATATTTTTAATTCAATAGGGTACCATGCTGGGGAAGATTGAATTTGAAGGCCAGTCCGTGGATTTTGTGGATCCCAATAAGCAGAATTTGATTGCTGAAGTTTCAACCAAGGTGAGAAATTTTCCTTCTTAGTTTTTTTTTTTAATTCACTTCAAGGCTACTGTTTTTTTTAATATTAAAATCGTTATCTTGGCAGAGGTCATCTTCCATAAGCACCAGAGGAAAACAGGGAAAAGAGGTCCCACAGAAGCTAATATATATGTTATTAAATCTTTGGATATAAAGTCAGTAGCTCTTTCTTATAGACATTCTTAGAGATCTCATGCCATCTCTTAGAGGGTTTTCCTATAATTTGAGCTCTTCTCTTCCCTTTTACTTGTTTAAGGTTCTAGGCCACATCAAATAAAGGAAGCACAGAACTGTCAGAGGTAGATATGACACTGAGCAGGATTCAGAGCTAAAACCCCTAAGGAAGCTGGGAGAACATTACAGGAAATAGACAAAACAATAAAAGTCTAGGGTCATTTTGTTCAGGGAAAACATACCTTTACATAAAAGATTTGTTTTATTGCATTTGAGCTAAAGAATTAATGTTTACAATGATGTCTAAGTAACTCCGAAGTGAAGCATGCTTAGCACTTATTTATAAGAAGGTAGAGAACACATTTTAGACCCATGCCTCTTGGCCTTGATTAACTGTCTTTTAAATGAAGGTTTGAATGAATCTTGTGAGCTACTCTCTCTCTGACCTTAGAGACCATAGGAGTCTGGTGGGAGAAGCAAACAAATCAGCCAGTATGTACAGAATCCTGTGACAAAGGAATGCTCACAGGCCACTGCAAGACCATCTATGGTACAGCATCACAATGAGACAGGTGCATTACTGAAGGCTTGGTGGAGGTGCTAAGGTTGCCAGCAGATACAAAGAACCTGCTGTTACAGAAGATAAACAGAAATAAAGCTGTTTCATACAGAAAGAATAGCACATGTTGAGAGGCAGAGACTTGGGGCAGCTAGGTATGTTGGATGAGTTATACATAGTTTGATATATAGAAACAAAGGACTCACTTATATTAATAATGCATTTGGCCAATGATGAATGGGTGCCTATGAGATCTAGAGCTGTTCATCTATTAAGGTGTCGTTGGCTGAAGAGCAGTACTGGGAACTATGGGAAATTCATTCAGCGTGCTTTCAGAGCAAATTGTAGGTGGATAAAGGATCAAGTAACTTGAAAATAAAATCATGTAATTTCTCCAAAGGTGAGGAACACTGGCTTAGAGAAATTCACCTTAAAAATTCTGTGGTCAGTTGAAAACACTATATGATACATTAATATTCAGAATCCCATTTGATATGGAAAGAATAGACAATTGGCTCTCTCTATATATGCAGGCTCCATATCTAGGTTTCTAAGCAAATATGAGTCAAAACTAATGAAAATGTTGTCATGTTCTAAATGTTTACCTTTTTTCTCTTTGCCATTTTCCTACGAATATAGTGTAGTGCAATAGCTATTTACATGAAATGTATCTTTTATTAGTTACTGTAAGTAAGCCAGAGATCACTTAAAGTGTGCAAGTTCCATGAAAGCACCACATGATTTTAGAAAGGTGGTTTCGGCATCTGTAGGTTTTGATACTCAGAGTGTCTTTATACCAATTCCAATGATGATGGAAAACATGTTTAGGTGGAGAAGAATATAAATGAGTCTGTCTGTCTGTCTATCTATCTATCTATCTATCTATCTATCTATCCGTCTATCTACCTATCATCTATCATCTTTTTAAGCTTAAATCTTATTATTTTTGCTATTTGTTATTATTGCATGCATATGTGTGTGTGATGCTTGTGTGTGTGGAGGTCAGAAGACAACTTTGTAGAGCTCGTTCGCTCCTTTCACTTTTACTTAGGGGTCCAGATAGCGAACCCAGTTCTTCAGGTGTTTACAGCAGCAGCTACTTTGTTTACTGAGTTGTCTCTCCAGCTCTATATTTGTATCCATGTCAAATCAAGGGGAAAACCACAGTGACAACAGCTGGTTCTGTTAATGCCTTTGTAATTGAATAATGTCATTTCAGCTGTGATAAAAATGTGTGTTCATATCAGGAAGTTATATAAATTTTGTGAGCTTTGTTTGGTCATATGCCTTGGAAATGCTGATCATTTAATTTATTGTCATCTTCTTGCAATTTGACGTAGCAACAACTAGATGGTAACATCGTTGTGCTTTATAACAGAAGCCCAAGATTGAGAATAAACACGTACTTTTACAAATTATCCAACAAGAGACTTTACCTGTGGCATTAACGGTTCAGGTCAGCAGCAATTCCCCAGACTCAGGTGTTTCCTCTCCAGCATGCCACAGAAGGGGAAAGGAGATGGCCAGCGCCCTTTTTACGTCCTTTCCTCAAGCACACTTTGAGGATTATGAATGCAAGTTACATATAGACTTTGTGGAGGGCTAGACATCTCAGTTAAAGCAAACGTTCTTTCAAATATTCAGGTTGCGTCTTTCATCTGATCCCTCTGGCAAGCCACAGAGTCATTCTAAATTCAGAGGATTCTGGTTGACTCTTGAAGCCAGGACCAGTGTGGCCACCAAATGCTCTAGGCTTCTTCCTGCTCTCTCTTTTGTTCTTTTTTTTTTTTTTTTCTTTTATGACTGGAGAACTGCTTCCTGGGTAAATGCCTGTGAAAATCGATCTGCCTCCAAGCAGTACTTAAGATGTAGATAATGATTATAATATGCTCTGGGATCTTTCTTATGAAACCTACCATTTAAATGCAAACGGCTATATGGTAATCAGAAAGGACCAGGTGGTCTATGCTAGCTGGGAATCCTTATGACTTATTGATTTTTACCCGTTCAGGCTCCCTCCGTAATCCTAACACACAGTGACTCCGTGCCACACAATCTGATGTGCACCGCAATTCGACGACTGAGTGGCATTTAAGGCATGGACGTATCTATTACCTCGTTCTGCCTCCTGCTGAATCAGGCCACAATATTCGAAACTTTCATTGCTAACGAGGCAAAACATAGGGAAGGTGGTTAACTACGAAAGCAGCCAACTTCTTAAAGATCTCTCTTATCATTGTAATGAACAGCTTTCATAGAACAGCCAAGTACTATTTTTTTTCTCATAAAAAAGATACAGTCTGTGGTATCTGCTGTGCTTTTCTTACAAATTGATTTTTAACTGCCAGTCACTCCCTACTACTTAACAATCAATCTGTTACCCATCTAAGCACAAAACACCTTCAGTGAATTTACTGTCCAGGCCTGGTGCTTAGCATTGGGAATCACCTCTCAATGTCTGCCTTTTTTTTTTTTTTTTTTTTAATGTCAGGATGTCAAGGTGTTTGGCAAAGGAAACCCCACAAAAGTGGTAGCTGTGGACTGCGGGATAAAAAACAATGTCATCCGTCTGCTAGTTAAGGTAAGTGATTCCTTCCCTTTAGATGCTGGGGCTTGTAGTGCTGGGGTATTGTTGGATTCCCTTTGTTTAGGAGAAAGAAGGCTTGTGTGGGAATATGCCAAGGGTCTCCTGTCTTCATGCTGCCTTTGGTCCACCAGGCAACACACATATCCCTGTTCAAATTAAGGATACAGGCAACCATGTCTTCAAAAAAAAAATCCCCAAGAACCAAAACCCATGGAAAACCATAACCCTTCTTATCATTTGCTATTGTTTTTAACATATTTATTTTGTCTTTTTAGTTAGCAATCAGTTACTTTTCGCTGCCCCCTTCCTCCCTGTGCCCTTTTCACTTTTAAACCACACATATCCTAGCTCCGTCCAGCTCCCTCTCTTCAAAGCCTCCTGTTTTCTCCTCATTGGACTCTTTCTAGCTTTCCAACCTCTACTCACACTTATTCCAGCACACACACACACAAACACACACACACTCACGATAGCGAGCATATGCTATGCTGTTCTTCTGAGCCTGATTGACTGTTCTCATCACTTGCTCTGAGATAGTCCACATTCACTTCCATTCAAGTTCAGAAATGGGAGAAAGCCAGAGTCGGTCCGATAGTGTCTCTGTTGGACGATATTCATTATGAACCATATCTTTGCAAGGATTATGTCCTGATATTATAAGACTTCTATGGAGGTTTATGTGAACTTTTAGAAAACTAATTAAAATTGAACCTTGAAATCCTTAAGGAGAGTTTAACTACATTAGAGCAGTGTTTTATTAAGTATTATTTTGCTAGAGCTTCTCTTTGTAAGTCTCCCACTTCCAGTTTCCCTGTCTCTCTATCGCTCTGTCTCTGTCTCTTTCTCGCATGCGCACACATATTCACTCCAAACCTCTACAGACATACATCCACACAATTGCACATACTTGCATAACATCAAATTAGTGTGAAGACAGGGGGAATTCTTCAGTTCATCTTCCCATGATCAGAGACTATCATCAGTTTTCCAATTATGACTTTAGGGTATCAATTTTATTAGCAAAAGTCATCATGCGCCTCTAGTAGCGGACGCACAGAGGGCCTTTCCCCATTCCGCTCCCGTATTTGCCATCTTAATTCACATTGTTCAGTTTTTAAGTTGCAGGAATTATAGCTCTCTATGAGTGGGGGCTGCTCTAGTTGGGCAGAGCCTGTTTGCTGCGAGAAAGTTCATAGAACTTTCTTTCCCTAGAACGCTCTACAGCCACTGACCACAGAGTCAGCACGAAGGTCCCTGGCCCCAGGCGTGGGTCACATCTGAGTACTCAGTGCTAGCTCCAGGTCCCTTAAGGATCTTACACTCTAGTTGTCTACTGAGGTAACTGTTGTACACTGTACTGGGGTGTCTTGTGGTGTCATTTCTCCATCCCATCTATGGTTTTTTTGAGAAAACCTTCCAAATAAATCTTCAAACCCTCACCTCAAGGAACACTAGGAGGAACTTTCAAAGGTACCAAATAATTAAATACTTTTTTTTTTGCTGGAATTTTCTTTATACTCCATCTACTCTCCATTTCTCTTTGTCTATGATTTTTCTTTTTAAGTAATATTTTTGCTCTTGGAACATTCTACATATTCATACAGTGTCCGCTGGTCTGATTCGCCCTCCACTAACCCCTTTTTCAACTGCCTCTTGTTTCCCTCTCCTTCTTCTGCTTCATGTCCTTTTTTCATTTTATTGCATTTTTGCTTTTAATAACTACTTCCATCCAATTTGTAGTGCGTATGTGCACGCAAGTGCCTTTCTGTCCTTTGGGGGCGTGGCTACCTGCTGCTAGACCAGAGGAGAGCTCCTCTTCCTCCCTCAGTTCTGCCCATTCTCTAATGGAGGTGGGGCTTCAGAGGCCCTCCCTCAGCCATTCTGGAATTCTGACTAGCTTGACCTTGTGCTAGTCTTACGTAGGTAATTACAGCCACTGTGGATTGATGGGTGCAATGGCTGAACCATGTCCGGAAGTCAGCATTTCACAACTCTCCTTGCAACCACTGGCTCTTACATTCTTTCCTGGCCCCGTTATACACATGTCCACGGGCCTCAGATGGTTGTGTCGATGTCCATGACCCATCTGGAGCTGAACACTGAGTTTTACTCATATGTGGCATTTTGACAAGTTCTGAGTCTTTGCATTAACTGCTACCCACTGCTAAAAGAAGTTTCTCTGACCAAAGTCTGAGAGTAGCAAATTTATGGATATATACATACATATTTGAAATTGTGATTATTTGAGAAAAACAACAACAATAAGCCAGGAGCAGTGGCACATAACTGTAATCCCAGCACACAGGGAGGCAGAGGCAGGCGGATCTCTGTGAGTTTGAGGCCAGCCTGGTCTACAAAGTGAGTCCAGGCAAGCCAAGGCTACACAGAGAAACCCTGTCTCGTAAAACCAGCCAATCAAACAAAATAAAATTTAGAAGAAAAGAAAAGAACAGCAGTAAGTTCCTGGCTAGGGGCTATGATCACTCAAGTCATGAGATTTTGACAAGGTTTATAGCAGCAGTCATGAAATCCCTCCTGTGCAACAGGCCTCATATGCAATCAGAAACCAGTTGGTTATCTCTATAATCTTAATGCCACTATTACAGTAGTGGGCACATCATGCCAGCCAATCAGCATTGTAGCTGGGGAAGGCTACTAATGACTTTCTTCCCCAGGAGTGTGCACAGCAACCTTTGGCACTATGTAAACTAGCTATGACTATTGGAGTTTTCTTCTTTAAGGTCCCTGACACCCTTTACTGCTTACTTTTATGAAAATCATTTTGATTTTCTCCCCACAGAATACAAATAGATGAGAAAATTCTAGTAAGGAAAGTTAACTTAAAACATGTGTAACAAAAAGGAAACAATGAAAGTCTGAGATGTGGCCGCACATTTGCAGAGATGAGTCTTGCTTGCCACTCTGTGCTGCAGCTACTGAGGTGGTATACAGCCTCGCTGTCGCTGTCCTGTTGTGGGAGTTTAGGCACAGAACTCACTGCTTTTTCAGGATAAAAAACTTCAATGCCTTTCTTCTTCCCCTTCTTATTGATCATTTGGCAGACCCATGCCTTATAAAGATCAACGAGACACTCAAATAATGTTTTTATTCAGGATTAGTAGTTTGAATACCATATATATTTTTAAAATTTTCTTTTAGGGTCTTGTTCCTCAAAAGAAGAAACCACGCATTAGCAAAACAAACGCTCAGTTCATTTTTCTTGTGTTTCTTGTTTCTTTTCCAGCGAGGGGCTGAAGTGCATTTGGTACCCTGGAATCACGATTTCACCCAGATGGAATTTGATGGACTTTTGATTGCTGGGGGCCCTGGGAACCCAGCTCTTGCACAGCCACTGATTCAGAATGTGAAAAAGGTGCGGTGAGCCTTGGCCTTGTGTGTAACTGCCGTGTGTGTGTGTGTGTGTGTGTGTGTGTGTGTGTGTGTGTGTGTGTGAAGGGCATCTACCCTGTACTCCAAAGAGGCTGTGTTTTACTTATTCAGGTATTTTTAGAACTTATATTAGGACTATGGAGGTAATTTTAGCATAGGTATTTTAGGAAGAAACAAGTGAGAACTTTTAGAAGAGGCGCGTAGCCTTGCTTTGGGACAGAGCAACCTTGCCATGGCTTCCTCCACTAGAAGTGGCTGGCTACAGTCTAATCTTCACCCACAACGCCCCTCATAACTGCAGAATGCTAGATGCAGAACTCATCAGACCTTTACGCCTTTAAAGCGTTAAATTATATTTAGTTTTATCTGAATGGCAAGGCCATCTTCCGGGGTTCTGACGATAGAGGCCCATCTCCTGTGTCTTTACATTCTTGGGAAATGCTTTAGCTTCTGATCTTTCAGAGACGATGTTTTCCGATATTTGTCTTACGGGTTTTTGACGATCTTCCCTGATACAGATTTTGGAGAGTGACCGCAAAGAGCCATTGTTTGGAATCAGCACCGGAAACATAATAACAGGCCTGGCTGCTGGTGCCAAATCCTACAAGATGCCCATGGCCAACAGGTAAGGCATTACGGGACTGTTTGCAGTCAGACTAGCTCTGAAATACCACCGGTAACCAAACACAAAAGGCTTAGGGAATTTACATAGCAGTTCTGCAGAGTAAAGGACAGCCGTCCTATTACATAGCTCACAGTTGTCTGACCACCTGATACCACTTTTATTACATTTCCTGAGAGGCAGCCCTCTCTAAGGATAACTTTGCTATAGTTTAAAGTTCTTTTCTGTCTCTTGACATGAAGAAGTTATAACATTCAATCTGATGGTATTCCAAGGGAAACTGGTCCAGTTTTAAGCTTAATTTAAGAACATTGATAACACTTTAAGGGGCTAGAATGACTCAAGATCTGAGGGAACATCCGCTCCTTGGGTTCACTTCTTTGTCCCCAACAATGCTACTCTACTCAATGCCAGCTGCCCTCCCTCCTTCCCTCTACACAAAGTGCAACCACATGGATTCTGATCTGAGCAGTCATCTATTGGTTCACTCTGAGACTTGTCTTCAGGCTTTAAAATATGGTAGCTCCTTTAAAATAAATGGCTTGTTTGTGTTTCTGTTAAACCAGTATGTAATTCTTTTTGTTATGAGTGCCTCTCTAAAACTGATTATAGAAGTTTAATAGAGCTGATACTTAAGACTCAACAAAGCTTCCTGAATTGGTTTTTTTTTTTTTTGAGGCTGAAATTATTGGGATTAACAATCTGTGACTCTCTTCACAAAGTGATTTTCACTAAAGCACTTGAAAGTTCTGAATTTGATTTTTATGAGTAACGTTAACACTCTCTTCACTTTTCCTTTTCCCCATTCTTTCACTCCATCTCTCTCCAGAGGACAGAATCAACCTGTTTTGAATGTCACAAACAGACAGGCTTTCATTACTGCCCAGAATCATGGCTATGCTCTGGAAAACACCCTTCCTGCTGGCTGGAAACCACTGTTTGTAAATGTCAATGATCAAACAAATGAGGTAAGTGCTCTCAACATACCTTTTCCATTGGTCATGAGAAGTTAAGGGCTTCTTACAGTCTGTTTTGTACTTATTTTCCATGTTTGTGATGTGTTGTGCATGTGTGTTTAATGCAACTGTGTACTTGTGTGCACATGGAGAGCCCAGAGCAAGACATCCAGGTCTTTCCTGTATTGTTCTTTATATTATTGTTTTATGACAGGGCAACTCATTCAACTTTGGCTTGGCTACTGGCCAGTAAGCTCTCAGGAACCACCTAGCTCCATCCCTTAATGCTGAGGTTTTAAACAGATGCAATGATATGCCGAGCCTCTTACATAGGTGATAGGAATTTGAACTCAGGCCTTCTCGATTGTTGAGGAAATGATCCCATCCATGACATGATCTCCCCAGCCATCCTATTACTTTTAAAAAGTGATTGCTCTCTTCCTTTATTCGTTTGTGTGTTAAGACCCGGCACGTGTGTCCTCCTTCAGCGTCTACTTCATACATTCATCATAACTAGGGGTCAGTTGAGACAAGGCTGCTTGCACCCAGTCCTTGGTGTGTTCCTGAGTCTCACTCTGCCCTGGAAGACCCTCTAAAAAGAGCTATGGGAAAGCAATTTAAGAGTTGGACACAGGAATTATGTTTTATTTTGAAGAGATCCCAGAGAAGTCCCAGAGGTTATAGACCAAATTTCTCGGCTTTTATTATATTATGGAACCCTCATCCAGCTGCCTCTTTGTTGAGGTGTTTCCTGTTCTTTCTTAAACATCCAGGTGAATCCTTAACATCTCCAACCATGTTATTTAATAGTACTGGGAATTTTCCAAACTTTATTAAGCACTTAACTTGGTTTCCTATTTGAACTTTATTATCTCCTGAATAATACATTGCCATACTTGACATTTGTTGTCATAGAAGAAATTTCTCCCTGTTTCTTATTCCTTTAGGGGATAATGCATGAGAGCAAACCCTTTTTCGCTGTGCAGTTCCACCCAGAGGTCAGCCCGGGGCCAACAGACACTGAGGTATGCCAGCCACATGATGTCTGCTATATATTTGGGGGGGGAAATCAGAGATTCTCATGTGGGAAGACTCAAGAAACCAAAATAATTGGTGCATAATATTCTCAAGGAGTGTGTTTTGTTACCGTGCATTTTGTGTTAAATTCCCCCATGAATACCATGGAGCAAATTTTAATCTTTTCTTAGATTTAAAGTGGGAAAGCCCTTAAAGAATTCAAAGCAGTGTTATGATGCTATTTTTGCTTAAACGCATTATCATTCTAATATATTTAGTTCTGAAATTTACAATTGTTGTGCTATGCAAATGAATTCCCTCCTGCTCTTTCCATCTCATAACTGAAATGAAATTTTAATCCCCCATCTGTGAGTTTAAAAAAATCCCTATGGCAACTGGTTGTGTAGCCACAGAGAAAGAGTAAACAGCAGCAGGGGCAAGAAAAGGGGTGGGGTGGGGGGAGGGAAAAGGCAAGGCTGCTTGGTCACATGATTCACATGACTTTTAATAAAAGAACCCAAAGGAATGCTTAGAGCAGAGTGTTTTCCAGCCTGGATATTTTTCTTTTACTTTAAATGTGAGCTCTTGGTTCAGTATTCAAGTACATCTTTCCAAGGAAAGCTTGCAAGGACTCCTAGAAAAGCCTGGCAGGTCTGGAGTGACTCCTCCTGCCTCCAGGGGCCTCAGGAGCAGTGCTGCTCATCACTGTCAGCAGATGCTCCCAGACAAGGCACCCACCCAGGCAGAAGGAGGAGGAGAGCGCGAGGTCCCTCCTGCAGCCCGTGCTCTGTCATATTGGAGTGGCTTCTTAGACACTTGCATGGCATTTTTGTTTGTCTGTTTCTCTTACTATTACTTAGAAGTATCAGTTCACAATAGTCGAAACCAGTATGGTTTTTACTCACAATAAATCTGAAGCAAAGCAAAGCAAAGCAGAGCAGAACAGAGCAAAGCAAAGCAAAGCAAAGCAAAGCAAAACAGAAGAACAGTTGCTGTCTGCATGTAATTCATGCCAACTATAGTTTTTAACTTAAAATTTAATTGTAAGACTGTTTAGTGCCTCAGATTAGGAAAGATGGTGTTATGATGTATAATCCAAGCACTGTGACTGACTGTTTTATTTTTTGGTCCTGGCAAATAATTGCAAAGTGAATACTTTTGTTGACATATGTCATGCCTAGTGAAGCAACAGAAATAAGCTCACTGGTAAAGTTTAAGAATAATCTTTCAGGGTCATGTTTTAGAGCCAACAGAAATTAGAAATATCAGTATTTTCAACTTTGAGGTGCATGTGCTGTAGCTTCAAGTTTTGTTCATAGGATTTGATTTATATGAAAGATATATGATTAAACTAAAAACTTGATACTTCCAGAAGGCAGGATGCGAGGTGCTTATTTACTGTAGAAAATGTCTCATCTTATTGAGGTGAACAGAACCCAGAAGACTCCCAAAAGTTACAGGCGAGATCTGTTTGTTTGTTTTTTTAACTGTTTAATTGACCGTCATCTAGTTGACTCTTTTTTCAACTAGTTGACTCTAATACCCTTGAATTATTCATGTGGCCTAATTTGATAAGAGCAGACAATCAGTTATTGGTCAAAACTCAAATCTCAAACTGAAACAATTAAGTAAGGAGATATTCAATATTCATAGAAGAATTTAGAGTAAAACAACCAAATGAACAAAACCCCACAAAGGTCTCTTTCTGAAGCTCCCACTCAACTGAGCATCAACAGTATGCAAGCGTGGGAGACGTTATGAGTTCAGAAATGTCTAACTAGTTGCTTCTATTTTTTTCCAGTACCTATTTGATTCCTTTTTCTCACTAATAAAGAAGGGGAAAGGCACCACCATTACCTCAGTTCTACCAAAGCCAGCACTGGTGGCATCTCGAGTTGAGGTCAGTAGATGCCACATATTTTCCCTAATATGTGATGACTTTTTTTTAAAGAAAATGATGTAAATTACATTAATGTCTATGAACAATGAATTCCAACAGTTTATGTTTCTATTATCTATTCTTGGTAAGTCATTGGAGTTTTTATTATAAAATTTAAAGTATTTTTATAAATTTCTTGAGAATTTCATAGTGTATTTTAACCAGAGAGGCACTCTTTCCCCAACGTCTCTCACATCCATTTTCCTTCTCTACCTATTCAACTTTGTGTCCTCTTTTTTTTTTTTTAAAGCCTACCGTATACAATTTATGGTGCTCATATATCCTTAGCTGTGTGGTTACACACTTTGGAAAGTGATGGCCCCCTTAAAGAAAATTGGCTCTCCTCCCAGCAATTAGTTCCCAATAGCTCCTCAACTAAAGGTGGGACTTCATACCCACTTCCTCCCTCTATTTTGGAATTTTGTCTCTCCTGAGCTTGCACAGGCCTTGTGTATGCTGTTACCACCATCTTGAGTTCATATAGGCAACTTCCCAGATGTGTGTGTGTGAAACTATGTTTTGCTGCAGTTATTCACTGCCTCTGGCTTCTACAGGCTTTTTGTCTCTCTTGCACAATGATCCCTGAACATCCCATTTAGGGCTGAGTGTTCCTAGTCTCCTATTTCCTGCACAGAACATTTGTCTAAATAAATCACAGGGCCTAGGGGAGAGCCTACCATTATTATTTTGCTAAATGGACATAGTATTAAACCTTTTCCCAAAGACCTATTTTTATAACTGTAGATTAGTGCATCAGAGAAACTTCTTTTTTCAACAGATGGTAATTAGCACACAGAGAGACTCATACCTGGTCAAGTTGCAGAGACTAAGGAATTTTCATTTAAAATGCTGTCTTATAAAATTTCCCTCTCCTAGACTATTAAGAACAACTTAATACAGAGTAGTGTTACCTTTAGTTTATAGTTTGGTATTCTTACAATACCTATCCCAAACCGTGGTTCTTTGTAAACCTGATATATACATTAGGTTACTGAATCAGTGTAGTTGATAGAATTCTTTTATTTTAATTATATGATTTACCATTCAATATAGTAAACAAAATTTTATTATTTTATCTCTAAAGGCAAGTGAGTAAAGATTAAGACTAAATCATTATGTATTCAAATTTATATGTTAATATGACAAAGCTTTTCTACATTTCTTTTATATAACTTTTAGAAAAATGTATTTGTATTTTAAAAAATATGTGTAGATATATATATGCACATGTATTTACATACAAATATTTTTGTGTAGAGCAGATGCATTTGCTATTTGCATATTCTTAAGTCAAATATTAGCTTTCTTTCTTTCTTTCTTTCTTTTTCTTAAATGAAAAAAAATGCTCATGAACTTCAGAAAGGGCATTGAATTGTTAGTCTTTTTTCTTGGACATCACTGTATAAACTCAGACAGCATAGCTTGGCTCTTTGTCCTATTGCAAATGCCTTATTTTTATTTCTTAGAGTCGACAGTAATGTCTCATTCTTATTGTTTATAGGTTTCCAAAGTCCTTATCCTGGGATCAGGAGGTCTGTCCATTGGTCAGGCAGGTGAATTTGATTACTCGGGATCTCAAGCTGTGAAAGCCATGAAGGTGAGAGGGCACGAGCTTTCTGGGGATTAATATACTCTCCATAATGAGTCTAATTAGTATTTTGTAACTTAGATTTATGATACTTCTCTTCAAAGTCACTATAATTGTCTTCCTTAGCTATCATTAGAACATTGTAGTAAAAGTTTGGGCAAAACCAAAACTTTTAACTGTTTCAAACGTGCACATCTGCAGAGCAAAGAGGCTGGAATTATTCACATTCTTGTCTCTTTACACTGAAAACGCAGACATGTTTTTATCATTACTGCAGTTAGTTGTTAAGTATACTTGTGTTTAAGTGTCATGGCCATTGTATTCTCCAGACTGTAAGTTCAGACACGCAATGTGTTTGTTTTCTACCAGGAAGAAAATGTCAAAACAGTCCTGATGAACCCAAACATTGCATCAGTGCAGACCAACGAGGTGGGACTGAAGCAGGCAGATGCAGTCTACTTCCTCCCCATCACTCCCCAGTTTGTCACAGAAGTTATCAAGGCCGAACGGCCTGATGGGTTAATTCTGGGCATGGGTGGCCAGACAGCTCTGAACTGCGGTGAGTTCTTTTCTGATCGTGTGTGGATTGCTTAACTTATGCATCAACGTGAGGCACATGTTGCTTGTAGTCAACTAGCAGTTGTGTTCTATGTGTTCACAAAGTCTTTAACCAAGTGCATAAGGAAACAGCAAAAGAAAGCCACAATACCATGTAGTAAATTGTACTGTGGTGACTTCTTGGATGCAGTTTTTAAATGTTATTTTCAAAGTGCTTCTAGATGTATTTATTTTCTGTGTATGGGTATTTTGCCTGCATGGATGTATCTGGACACTTGTACTTGGTACTCTAGAAGGTCAGAGGTGGCACGGGATAACCTTGGCACTATGGTTGTGGGTTGTTGTTATCTACCAGGTGGGTGCTGGGACTGAACCCTGGTCCTCGGGCAAGAGCAGCCAGTGCTCTTAATTGCTGAGCCAGTTTTTTCTATCCCTAGCCTATCATCTATCTATCTATCTATCTATCTATTTATCTATCTATCTATCTATCTATCTATCTATCTATCTATCCATCCAGTGATCTCTTCAGTGTTTGTTAAAAAGACAGAGTTTGACATTATAGTTTGTTAAAAAGACATAGAGTTTGAGATTATAAAAATCCATTATATTTGATTATTCTATAGGAGTGGAGCTATTCAAGAGAGGCGTGCTCAAGGAATATGGTGTGAAGGTCCTGGGGACATCGGTTGAGTCCATTATGGCCACAGAAGACAGGCAGATTTTCTCAGATAAACTGAATGAAATCAACGAGAAGATCGCTCCCAGTTTTGCAGTGGAATCAGTAAGGCATTTTGTTCCTGGGAGACAGGCGTACTACTAGTCAGACAGGCACAGTACTAATCAGACAGGCACAGTACTAGTCAGACAGGCCCAGTACTAGTTATGGCCTGCCTGGAGAATGGTTTATCTTTCCTGACAATTATATCTAAAAATCTTTATATGCACATAGTTTTTCCTCAGAAATGTTTCGGTACGACAGAGACATTATTCATGGCAGCAGTCAGAGCTAAAGTTTTAGAAACTGATGCTGATAGTTTACTCCGCACAAAGGAAAATAGTAACCCAGAGGTGAATGTCTTTGCTTGAGGCTGAAGCACCCATGATCTCTTAAATGGAAAATAATAACGATACTGACTGTGGATAGCATACACATTTTTTCCTTCTGTTCTTTTTATGATAAGCCATACATAATGAGTATAAGCCTTAATACTCTGAAAATTGAGCTTATGGAATGAAATAAAGATTTAAGAATGAAATAAATTTAGTCAAAAAGACTCATCCTGGGTGAGAGTATATTTTTGGTTTAGATCTGGGTTTGCTTTTTTCTATAGTCATTTTCCATTATACATTATACCTATTTTTTAGGTATTACCAGACACACACACACACACACACACACACACACACACACACACACACATGAGCGCGCGCGCGCGCGCGCGCACACACACACACACACTGATGCACACATCAACCAGTGGTATGTCTATTTTTTTCTCTGATTTTATTTTTGATTTCAGACATATATTTGGTGAGGTGAGGTTGTTTAAACACAACAACTCTGTTGTAGAAATAGGCAAAGGTTTAGCAAGTAATTTTGGGATGACTAAAACTGGGTATCTCTGTCTCGGAAAAGAATGCTACCAAGTATGCGGCATACTACAAAGCTGTCAATCAAGAACAATCTAATGAGAGCTCTTCTTAATGCTTTGGGAAGCTCTCGCTATGCATTCATACTTTCATTGCCGGATACAATTATGTCCTTGCTGCCCCATGATAAGAAACAGGCATATGGCAAAGGTGTGATTACATTCCCCTTGGTGGTGTACTAATACTCCATGGCAGGGAAATATAGCCACCATATGTTTTATTTGGTAAGTTAAAAAAATTTCCAAGCTGCAGACACTGTTCTGAGAATAAATTTGAAAAATGAAGTATCTTCTTTTATATAATATTCCTAATGGCACACTGTTTTATTGCCACGTTAGCTTCAGGAATAGAAAACATCTTTTTTTTCTTTAAATGATAGACTTTCAAACCGAACTGAAAATTATCATTGTTCAGTACATCATTCATTCTAAAATAAATGATAATTATTTTTGCTTTGATCATGGTATAGTGTTTAAAAAAAACAACTGGACGTTTACCTGATAACAAGTGAAAAAAATTACACCCACTAGAATTTTACTTAACTTTCTATAGTGATGTTTTTTTCAAAAGGAGACGAGGGAATAAGACACATTCCCCTTTCTGCAAATCAACTAATTAACCTCGGTTTCTGGGATCTCATGGTGTGTGTGTGTGTGTGTGTGTGTGTGTGTGTGTGTGTGTGTGAGTGTGTGTGTGTGTGAGAGAGAGAGAGAGAGAGAGAGAGAGAGAGAGAGAGAGAGAGAGAGAGAGAGAGAGACTGGTTTTTCTGCTTTAATATCCTTGCTTTGTTTACAGATGGAGGATGCCTTGAAGGCAGCAGACACCATTGGCTACCCTGTGATGATCAGGTCTGCATATGCACTGGGTGGGTTAGGCTCTGGCATCTGTCCCAATAAGGAGACCTTAGTGGACCTTGGCACAAAGGTAAGTATTTTCCTCAGCAATATTCTATTCTTAAATGGCCCTGCTGTTGTGAGGGAGCTAAAGCACAAATCCTCAACCCATATGACTTTAGGGAACCCAGTGGTCACTCTACCTATCTGTCCTTTCTCATTAGGCTCCTGACTTGACTGAGGTATACTTAATTCACCTCTATCTTCCTCTATTTCACAATCTACTCCAAAATATTCAGACTGCTCAAATGTGTTTTATTGTCTAAGAGAAGAACAAATAAAATGTCTTGTTTTTCACACTCTGATTTTGAGAAAATCTGATAAGGATACACTCTCTCCCTAAAGTGCAGCTGTCAAGCTACAAATGGTATAATCCTCCCAGTTTAATAAAACGAATGAAATTTGCCAACGACTGCACACATATAAAAATGCAAGTCAGGGTTGGATTCTTATAGTTTGTTCTCTAGCAAAAACATATTAATGAAGCACTAAATACAATTCTGCAACTATCTTGACTAAGGAAGATGTTCTACATAAACAGAGATAAACACACACAACCTTGCCCCAGAGATGTTTGTCCGTACTCTGCTTCTAGAGAGCCATATCTGGTAATACTGGGGCTCAGAATAATGAAATACAGTTGTAGTTAGGACATCTGCACAGTATGGGGATGACATCATTATTGTGCAGTCATTTGGAGAGGTTCTTAATTTCACACAACCTACAGCTTCTCATATCTTGTTTTTGAACTAAAACAAAGTAAGATTTTAAAATTATTGACATTGAAATTTGAAAGCGGGTAAATACAATTAAATATATACAAATACTTGTAGTGACAGACTTAGAAGCCAACAACTTAGATTTAGGTTTTATAAAGTTACCCAAATTATATACACGAAAGGCAATACATTTAGTATGAATGGTACCTTTTCCCATTCTGAACTTTGGAGCTTTTTATTTAAAGCAAAATATGTTTATGTAGTTATAAAATAAATTTACTATAGCATATTACCTGTTATGAATATTCTTAATATTAGCAATATACTTAGAGACAGTAAATATATATTTCTCAGTGTAAAATGTTTTTTGCATAAAATGAAGCATTCTGAATTGCCATTTTTATATAGACCATTTACAATATAAAGACAGTTTGGCATGGAATATTTAAAAATTTTTATTCTGTTAAAATAGTCAATGGTTGTTGAATACTTTTCCTTGTTGAAAACCTTTATTTTTTTTTCTCCTTGAGATTAATTATCATATCATTACCTCCTAATTTATCTCTTTATTCACTTGAAGTTATAATTAGAGCCACTAGATGCTGTGCTAAGTCATTTAGGTACTTAACTTTGGAGTAAAATTGGAGACTTGGAAGAATTTAAAAACGAGGCTAAGAAGTTGATAGAAGTGGGGCCAATTTTACTTGTATCTAAATATCTTTCCTAGTTCACTAGAATGCAACATTTATTCCCTTCGTCTCAGAATTGTCTTCTTCTTTTTTGCAAAAAACCCGAATGACAAACTAAATCATTACTCATTTGTAGCTCCAGAACGTCCTAACACCATTGAGAGCCTCATTATGGGCAGATGTGGTGACAAAGGAGTCACATTTTCAGAGGCATGTGCTGAAGCCTATAGTGATAGCTAACGTTTTGAAAGACCTTGTGTTCAAGATACACTCTGGAAAATTTAAATTGAGTTGTCACTTCATCATACAGCCTACCAATAATTTGGAATAAAATGAAAATTCTTTCTATTTTACTATCATTCAAAATCAAATATATTACTAGATGAAGGGATATTTTTGTCTTCAACTGTCAGTCACTACATATCCTAAGGTCAGAGATTGCCTCTTTCATATTTGAGTTCAGCATTCTACCATACTGTGGGGATGCAGCGAATATGAAATGGTAATTACACTAATTCATATCTGTCTAATCAGCCATGTATGATATACGACTCAGAGTATTTAAGCACTTAGGCAGTGATTAACCATAATAATAGCTGCATATGATTCTTCTAATTCCCAAGTTGCACATGCCATCTTGGCTAACTGTTCACAAGCATCATCATTTCCTTTCTCTTCCTCATCAACACTGGCACACTTTTATTGTGTGTGTCACTGTACCAAGCACCCTCAGCTATTTTAGAGAAAGCTCAAGTCTTTAGGCTTATTTTTTCACATTTATTTGTACTTATCACATTTTTGGGTTTCACAGAAGCCTGGCTACGGAAATAATTTCATTTCCTTCTGCCTGATTGCTCAATTATTTTCTCTTTTTCCTAAATTAGTTTGATTTAATGTCATATCAGCACTTTGAATGGCAAGCCTCAATAACCCAAATCAAGCATATTCACTGCAGGATGCTATTCCTGGTCTCACTGATTTTCTGACACCCTATGCCTTCTATACAGTGGGGGTGGGGGTTAGAATGGAGAGGGGGTTTAAGACTTTAGTGATGACCAGGATGTAGGTCAGAGTACATTACTTAGTGTCCTTGCTTAAACCAGAGCATTTCCTTAAATCTTTGGTATCTCTGTCATCAATCTCCAGGCATTTGCTATGACCAACCAGATTCTGGTGGAGAGGTCAGTGACAGGTTGGAAAGAAATAGAATATGAAGTTGTCCGAGATGCAGATGATAACTGTGTCACTGTCTGTAACATGGAAAATGTTGATGCCATGGGTGTTCACACAGGTAGGCAAAGACTTTTCTAGAATCACAGTTATGCCTTTGGCTTCACACTCTGATCATCATAACAGCCTGTATAAGTCCTAGCTGATGGACTGATTATAACACTTAACATTTCTACTAATATTTTATAGCATTGACAATAGACTCACCTTTACTTTGGAATTCACAGAAGGCCTCTGCAGTATTCTGATTTCAATGGGGGGAAAGTCAGATGAACAGCGAATTTGAGTAGAAGCCGTGACAGTGTTGGAAAGTAAAGATAGGGCTTGAAGAGCTTTAAAGCACACTGATGTGTTAGTCACAAAGTAATTTACAAAATACTCTCCACTGTGATGAAAATAGGTTTTTAGTAAGTTGAACTAGTTAGCTCTATGGGACAAAGAGGATGATTTACATTCTAGAAATGCTAAGTTGAAGATGTGGGTGGAATGTGGAGAAGGGAGTTGGTGCTCTGAAATTGGATACAAGAGAATACGGAAACTGAAAAGTCAACACAAAGTCATTGGGAATCATTTAGCATAGAAGAAATAATTGGAACTAGAGACACATACCTTTAAAAGGACATGGACATAGAAACAGGTAGATAATGGAAAACAATTCAACAGTAAAGAGAATTACCATTGAAGCAAAAAGATAAATATACGGTTATGAGGAAAATTAGGTGGTATAGTATCAAGCAGGTCAATGCAAGAACATATTTTACAAGAGCTTTCTTTGTAGAAGTATTAGTTCCTATACTAGGTCAAGAGGAACTAATACTTTACAAAGAAAGTTCTTGTAAAAATATGTTCTTGCATTGACCTACTTGATACTATTCTATCTAATTTCCCTCATAAAACTAACATTTAAAGGGAGAGATGATGCTAGCTACTTGTGGGTGGGTGGCAACTCTGAATGATGCAAATACATATTTAGTTCTGTACTGTCTTGCACTGCAGAGCTTGGTACCTTTAGTGATCTATGTTAAGCAATTGTGAGTGAATGTACGTTTAGGACATTTAAGTGCATTTCATGAGCACGGCATTCTGAAGTCATTGTCGTCTTTGAACTTTACAGCTTGGGATAATTTGTCATATGTGTTTACTGTAATAAAGCCATATTCATTCATACGGACATGAAAAAAAAAAAAGAATGAAGGTTTAATTTGGGTTTTGATCTGTTGACACAAGAAAAATTAGACAACCCGACTTAGTTATGAAACCTGTGTGGGATGGGATTATGTGGCAAGGAGGGATAAGAACGTTGAAAAACTTTCAAGATGTTAACTGATGAAGAGAATGCGAGGTTTGTGTGTCTGACAAAGGTGGGGATGGGTTTCTTGAGGAAAGAGGAGCTGAACGTGGTTTTAAGCAAAAGGTAGGGGAATAAGGACCCTGGGCTTGGGAATTCAAAGGCCTCATGTGGGAGAAGAATGAGGATGAGAAGGGAGAGAAAAGAGAGTTGAACCAGCCTAGGTAAGGAGGAGTGAATACTCTATGAAGGAAAATCTTGAGACACAATTTGAGATGAAGGAAGAGTAGCTGAAAGGACCGATGGGAGTCTAGTCAGCTGTTCAGTATGCTTATCAGCTAGATGAATGTGGCTGAAGCTGGGGGAGTGTGTTCTATAAGCAAAGTGTCACAGTCATGCTGGCCAAGCAATGGTTATGGAGAATACCCGCTACCTCGCCCGTATGAATGTGAATTATAAACCATTCCTCAACTCTTCAGCCTACTCTAAAATGCCTTATGCCGTTTTAGTCAGTCAAACTGGCTGTCGAAATATGCCAGCAAATAAGGAGTGCTGCTTGTGTCGACAGGTGACTCAGTCGTTGTGGCCCCCGCCCAGACGCTCTCCAATGCGGAGTTCCAGATGCTGAGACGCACTTCAATCAATGTTGTTCGCCACTTGGGTATTGTGGGCGAGTGCAACATTCAGTTTGCTCTTCACCCTACTTCGATGGAATACTGTATCATCGAGGTGAACGCCAGGCTGTCCCGGAGCTCTGCCCTGGCCTCCAAGGCCACTGGGTAAGACCAGAGTGGTTGAGCACCCTTGTGATGTCTTTGCAGGTAGAAATGAGTAATTGACTGCTGGTGGAAGACCATTCTTTTTTTATAAAATCTAACCCCGCCCTTTCCTGTATGTTAGTTTCAGAACATTTAGAGAACCCCAAACACACTGTTATTAATGAGTTTGCTGCCAGGCTGAGACTAATGGTATTTCTACTGACTTTGTTTGCTAGCTAATCATAAACCAATCAAAATCTGGGTGGTCAAACAGGCTGTAAAAATATGCTTCTTTATTGCACTTTGCAGATGTTGTTAAAGAGTATTAATCTTTAACATTGATCTTTAATTTTAGTTTTCAACTGCATATACAAGCGGTTGATAAAATATACTTTATTTAACTCAACACTTCAGCATACATTTTTTAAAAATTTTGGAAATGTATGTGATAAGTCATACATAATTGTCTATAAGGTTGTAATTAACAAATGATTTAAAAAATCTTCCACAAGAATAAACAATATAGGATCTTTCCATGAGTAAATGTTAGAACCAAATAAGTAAATTCACTGTCCCCTTACCAGCTGCTAGCAAGCACAATTAGAAGGAAAGTAAATAAAACCTCTCATTTCTAGTGATATTTTTAGCATCTGGCATTTAAGTTATATGGCACTTAAATGAGGAACATACTTATTTCTTTAGTACTTTTATCTAGCTACCCAGCCATGCAAGGTTGTAGTGGTGTACACGGGAGTCAGAAGACCTGATTTCTTGGTTCATCCACTGACTTGGTGGATTTGGGCATGGCACTTATTTCCTTCAGTTTCCTTGTCTGTTAGACGGAGACTTGTACTAAACAACTCACATCCAATTCTATAGCTCTATGAGTTAGTTTGTCAACTAAAATTATTTGAACTGGCATTCCAGAGGATAGCCACACTTCCAGAGTGCTAGTTCTTACAAGATCCCCAAGTTCAAATATTTAGGGATAGAACCAGGGCTCCAACTTGCGAAGTTCATGTCTTTGACACCTTTATGACACACCCTAGCTCCGGCTGCCTCCTTAGATACAGATTTGAACGCGTCCTCTCAGGGAATATTTTGTAGATTCTAATCTGAGTGGACGTTAAACGCAGGTAGTGGAAGGAAAATCTAATTTATCGAGAAACCTATTGATTTCTTGTTGAAGGAAGGCGGGCTGGAGGTTGTAGCAATACAGATAGGGCTTAAGAGTGGATTCTCCACCGCTGTGTGTTTTACCATGAATCACGGTATTTCATAAGTGGCTCGTAAATATTTATGTGAAGCAGGCATCAGACGTGTCTTATACCTTGAAGTAGACCAATGCCAGAATTTTAGAGAAAGATTCATTTGTGTTTGGAGTTGTTTTCACTTCTTATTGCTCGAATAAAAACAACAATGAAAGGGCAAACTAATGCTGCCTCCCACATTACAGCTACCCACTGGCATTCATCGCTGCCAAGATTGCTCTAGGAATCCCACTTCCAGAAATAAAAAATGTTGTATCTGGGAAGACGTCAGCCTGCTTCGAACCCAGCCTGGATTACATGGTGACCAAGATTCCTCGCTGGGATCTTGACCGTTTTCATGGAACATCCAGCCGAATTGGCAGCTCAATGAAAAGTGTAGGCGAGGTGAGTCTGGGATCTGGTACCCTGTTCACTTTATATTGGCTTTCAGTACTCTTGCCAACTCCTTAATACCACTGAAAGTCAAAAGGTTGCCTGGATACTGGGCTCCTGGCTGGAGAACATCCAGAAATTTCATTTCGTCCTTAATGTTTTAACATTACTTCTTTTGAGGTTTAGTACACGTTGTTCATTACATGATAGTCTATGGGTGCAAAATTCTATATAAAGGTATTATATATGTATATATGTTATAAAATCTCCCAGGCATATATAAATATAGCTGAGATGAAATATGTTTTTAATCAAATCTAGAACATAAAACAGTACAAAAGAAAACAGAAGGGCTGGGAAGGCAGTGGGCAAAGTGTTTCTTGCATAAGCATGAGGACTGGATTTGGGTCCCCAGTAACCACATAATGTCAGGTGTGATGGTGTGGACCTGCCATCCCAGCACTAGGTGGGGATTGGGTTGGGAAGGTGGGAACGTGGAGACCATTAGTTTGGCTGTTCCTTGGCAGAGGATCCCTGGCCACCTGATTTAGCTAAATGGCAAGATTCAGGTTCAGTAAGAGATCCTGTCTCACAAAATAATGCAGAGCAGCAGTTTAGGAAGTCATCTCGAAGTCACACTTTGGTCTCCACAGCACATAAATCATCAATAGGTGCATACTACACACCTACATATCTACTCATGGACATACCACACACATACAAATGCCACACACACACAAAAATAGTGTAATGTACAAAAACAGACAACTGGCGTGAAGTTAAACACTTGATTTCTGTGCATTTGTGTGAACTGTAGCTTCCTTTTTCTTACACGTCACATTTTCACACTTCTATAGTAGACAGGCAGACTACATGAGCTGCCACGGGCCTTCGAGTGCAACAAATTCCAAGCTGAGAAAGCACAGGGGAATATTAATCTCCCTTTCGCTGAACTGAAAGGCCCGGATATTTTGTTTATCCTTGCTCCCAGGAAGCTCCCCTTACTTCTAATTACATTTAGGGCAGCTTAAAAAGGTTATCTGCTTGGAATTAGTGATATTTCAACACGTATCTTGTCACATAGTTGACACGAAAGTTTCATTATTTGTCATTATTAGTGTGAGCCTCAGTTTACTTGGGGAGTCATGCAAGTTTATTGAAGGTAGTATTGTAACAATTGATATTTTCAGCCAGAGCCAAAACCTGCAGAGCAATTTACTGTTCCATGGAGAGATTTGAAGGCAGTGCTCATCCACTAAACTAAATGGGTAGGCTACAAGGCCAGATTAAATTTAGTTTTGTGTATTGACTTGTTCAGACTGATTTCTTTCTTTCTTTCTCTTTGATAAGATACAGTTAGCTGTAAATATTTTAAAAAGACATATAAAATTTGCCGCGGTGGAATTTAACCCCCACCTACATTCAAAATCATAACCTATCTGTATTCATTATGCATCTCAGGGGTCTAATACTTAGCTACAGAAAGGCCAAGCTGTCATGGATCCTCACTGGTACTCTTCAAGGAGTCTGTTTTTGTGTTAATATATTTCTTTTCTCCTTATTTGCTTTGGACTCTAAAGGCCATTGGCATAACAGGTCTTTTACAGGGAGGGTCTCTATTCCTAGCCATTTTGTTCCTCATTTTAATACTATTATGCTTCAGAACAGGCGCGGGCAATGTCTTCCTTAGTGTCGCGGGGAATCACAGCTACATTCACTAGCTGGTAAAGACCTAACAAAATGTTAAAGACCCATTGCACTGAAGAGCTCGGGGAAGGGGAAGAGGAACTCGGAAGCAGCAGCCCCGAACCTACTGATGCTCTACCTTCTTTTTGCAATTGTCAAGTTTGGGAAAACGTTACACACCTAATCTTGTCAGAAGCTAAGCACACGTGAGGTTGTTCTTTCAGTATGAGCACTTATGTGTCTGTTCCAGGTCATGGCCATCGGTCGCACCTTTGAAGAAAGTTTCCAGAAGGCACTGAGGATGTGCCATCCATCTGTGGATGGCTTCACTCCCCGGCTCCCAATGAACAAGGAGTGGCCAGCAAACCTGGATCTGAAGAAAGAGCTGTCTGAACCCTCCAGCACCCGTATCTATGCCATTGCCAAGGTAACCCCAGGCAAGGTATCTGGGATGGCCTGGGTTTTTAGTCAGCTTGGCAAACAGCCAAGTGCTTGTGATGTGCCTTCTGACCTCTCTTGTGTGCGACATCCATCGTGTGCACTTGCACTCTCTGTCTCTCTTATGCACATATCAACGCATCTCTCTCTCACCTCTGTCTCTCACACACTTTCTGAATTTCATCAGACTGTTCTTCAGGTTGAGTAAGAAATTAACCTGAAGCTTAGGCTTAAGGACATGTTGATCTTTTAAAAGATAACCACACAGGCAAAATGAGCCTTCCTTTTAGTATACACAGCATATCTTGAGATTTTTATGGCACTGACTTGTCCTTTCTTGTCACCTCTATCAAATGTTCCTTGAAAATGTATGAAATTATATCTAGAGAGGAAATTCATACATTGGTATCATATAGTATATACTACCAGAGACCTTGGCATATGCTTTATGCCTTTTTCTGTGTTTAAACATTAGGCTAGCTCGAAGGCTTTTCCGTGTAATTATCTCATTGGTGGTGTGACTTGTAGAACAAAAAGGTGCTCCTTTTCCACTTCCACCCCTTAGTTCCTTTTCAGGCAAACGAAGCGCTGTTTTAATCTCCCTTCATATTTACTGTGCTTAGGGGTTTGAAGTTTCAGCTCATCTGATTTTATGAAAAGTGACTTGGGCAGCTGGAATCTGTCTGGTCAGAAATCCCTACATGGCTTTTTGACATTTAAGGAAGCAGAGGCATTAATCCTCCAACAGTGTCAAACCACACTGGGTTCACAAAGCTCCCTTGGCCATTTTGTGTGTGTGCGCATGTGGGATGAGCTAGTGAAAATATGAATTTTCTCTAAAGGAGAAACTGGACCTATAGAAAGCCTTGGTGGCCACAGAAATATGCAGTTTATGACTTGAACTCACTGCAACTCTTATGAGCCTATTTAGTGACAGTCCTGCAGAGAGCTGACAAAAAGCAAGGGATATTTCTTTCATAGCATCTGACACACATCCTTCTCATTCTCATGGTTCCTGTGTCTAAAACAGTTAAGTCCTGTCGTCATTCTGGGAGAGACTATTTGATGAATACTTTCTAATCTTTGAGTTTCAAAACTGATGTTTTCCAGGAGTGGTAGGGTACATTAACAAAGTGGTATTTTTTTCTAGGAGGCCATTTCATTGTATTTATCCTTCCTCTCTTGGTCTTTGATTTAAAAAGCGATCCATGACATTCATACATGTGGGAGTAGATGTGCGAATACATAAATACATATATAGATATATTTTTCCCCTCAGGGGAAGGGAAGTAAATGGATTTTTTTCCCCTTGAGTCCAACAATCATGTTCCTGCCCCTTCAAGCAGATGAGAAAGGACAGCACTTCCTAGTGCCCAGCCAGGCTGTGAAACCCAGGCAAACCTCTCATTCTGTTCTAACAGGACTTACTTACAAAGGGCGGGGGTGCAGGGCAAATGCGTGGAGGTTCCTCCTGCACAGAGCACGCTGTGTACAAGCAAAAACCGCGGGCTCGGGGATATAAATTACTGTCTGCCAGAGTGCTGGGGCAAGGAACTGATTTCTGTTTGTTCGAGGTCATCATTACTGTTCATTTCCACAGCAACCAAGAAGGTGGTGATTTTTTGACAAAGAACGTAAGGACAGTGCAGGTCTGAAAGGGAAAAAGAATGAAGGGAAAGCGTACATCTCCACCTGCGTTCACGCTTCTCAGAAGAGGGCAGCATACTCTGAGGTCTTGCTTTTGTGGCAGCCTTATTTCTGGGCGACTGGATCGTCTCTTCTTTAGATTTGGGGAGAGTGCAGGGCATTAGTTTTGATCTGGAGAACATTAGAGCAACCTCAAATGTGTTTGGGGGTCAAGATGGACTTCATGGCACTTGGGTAAGAGGGCACGATTGCAGGGCAGGGAGATGAAGTCTCAAGACTTATAAGCTTGCTTCACTTCAGAGGCAGGTCTGAACTGTGGGTTCTCCATCCTCAGAGCGAAATGGATACCGGATTCTAGGCCTTTCTTCATTTTGCATCACCAGGTGTAATATTTATTTGATCTGTAAAACATATGAGTAACTTACTTTCTATGCACCTTCTGTTGTTAATGCCTGGCCGTTTTTAATCTCTTAGGGAGTAAGACCAATGTAGAGCTTAGGGGAGTCATCATGATTCAGTGAAGAATTACATAAGAGCCATAGAAACAAAGTCAGAAAGTGAGGTGACTTTGAGCGTTTTCACTGAATGTTATTCTAGTCAAGTGAACTGAGAACCATGGTGGGGCTCAGAACTTACAACCATGGACATTTTCATAGTCGGAAAAAAGTTTAAGAAAACTAAACCTTACTTGTGTGAATGTAACAGCAGAGTTACAAGTCAGGAGCATGATTCTTCTGAGTTTAAAAATATGAAGTATATATGAGTATAAAAATATGAAATAGCTTTGAAATAGGTAATGTGTGTTTATTATTATCAATGGGTATATGTACATTTGTGTAAATATAAATGATAACAATGGCAAGTTTTGAGTTGGGGAGATTTGGCTTTGAGAGTTAATGGATTTTTGCTAGCTCATTCAACTCAATGACTAGTGAGCATTCGGCTTTCGAGAAATCGTTAATGTAAGGTTAAGAAAATGGAGGGAGCTGCCTATAGCGCAGGGTTATAATATCATTAGATCCTTATTAATTCCAAATAGATATTAAGAAGTAGTAACCTGGTCAAATAAAGAGGAGCAGATGGCACCTACTGAGACTGTACTGAGCACACACTACTCTGGTGATTCAAGGAACTTCTTCTGTATGACGTTTGTGGGTGTTGGTAACAAAAGCATCCTGCTTATTTCAAGGGATGTCAGTGATCCGGTTTCCCATCTCAGGTGGTAGTCTGGTCCCAGACGTTCATAATAACACCTAAAGAAATGGCTCTTATGTTTTCAATTAAATAAGACTCAGACATTTAGAAAATGGTTGCCAAGGAAAGTGTTTGTTCTTCTTCTGGCAGGCCTTGGAAAACAACATGTCCCTTGATGAGATTGTGAAGCTCACTTCCATTGACAAGTGGTTTTTGTATAAGATGCGTGACATCTTAACCATGGACAAGACGCTGAAAGGGCTCAACAGGTAAGAGGATTGCCTTGAACCACTCTATAAGTTTTCAATGTGGTTTTTTAGTGGTGCTCTTATACAGCTCGCCAGAAGTCGGCTTCAGTCAGCTAAATGATGCCTACATTATGAAAAAGGAGGCATAGTCCATGAATGATGGCCAGTTTCTCAGATATACTTTGAAAGGCATCTACTAATACTTTGAATCATTTTCTACTTTCCTTGTCGGCATCAAACATTGTGATTTTTAAAACCTAAGTCTTTTGAGCTCAGAGCAATTACAGTATGTTCATAAGTATGTGTTGATTTACATATTGTTAATAAGAAACTCAACAAATGATATTCTGATTTTATTTGTATTTTCTTTTCAGTTTTGAAACCTAGTTCTGCTTTTTTCTTTTTGATATATGCATTTATATTATTACACATATATACAATAAACTGCCTACAGCAAGAAGAACCCTGAAATAATCAGGAATTATATAAATGTTACAGTCATAGTGTTTTGACTATTTGTATTTGGCAGCCTTGAAGAAAATATCTTTCCTATCTTGGTGCATCCAAAATTCTGAATGTAGATCAATATCTATCATATCTCTTCATCATCAACTTAAAATACCCATCTAGATGTAAAAACATCTTAGCCTCGGAACAATTAAGCTTAATTGTAAAACTAAACTATCTGCTCTTCAGTCCCATCAGAGACCTGAGAAGGAATAAAATTAAGTATCTGAGTGTACAAAGAGTGCAGGTTAGCTGGATCCACCTAGTTCTGCTTTTAACATTAACCTACAAATCGCTCTGTATTGATAGGAAAGTTATTTCTCTTGAATTCTACTGATATTATTAACATGGAGACTTTCAGTTCAGCATATAAATAAGTCATGCTCATGTGTCTCCCAATAGCCTCTTTCCCTCTGACTAATTTACATTTTTATGTCTTTATTTCTTCATGGCCATTTAAAAAAAACTTTCATTTCATGTTGAGAATATTTTGATAATGTCAGATTTAAAATTTATCGTTTTTAATTTTTATTTGAAGGCTGTCTATTGGGTTGTCTCTGGCTTAGACAGGGTTTATGCATACATCTTTGAAAAGAGGAGCATCTATTACCAAATTAAGATGTGAGGTCCTCTTTAGCTTCTCTCCCTAATGCACAGAAACAGACTAATGTTGGACCAAACTCTCATCTCTCAGCCTAGGAATATACTTAGAGAAAGAAAGATTTGGTAGTATAAGTTATTTTCAAATGACTTGAGGGAAATGCAGACAATTTAATTACATAAACCGTTGAGGACAATGGAAGTTCAGGAACGGGGGTTGCTCATGGGATAGCAACTACAAGAGATAATGGAGCTGTTACATTGCCTAATTGAGCTGTGGACATAACTGGCAGTGAAACACCTGCTTTTCTTTTGAAATAAGATTAGTCTTTTAATTATACTCATGTTAAATTCTTGATTTTGTACATAGGGGTTTTGGCAAACAAAGATGAGCCTGGACACCATTGCCCGCAGCCATCTTTTTAAGAGCTTGTGCAAGATGAAACAGTAGTCAGCAAATAAGACAAGGATGGAGCCTATACATCTGTCTAAGGGTTTCGCTGACTTAGGGTTTCTGTTCTTGGTTTATGACGCCAGCAAAACCTCCATGTTGAAGTATAGCCTGTTCCATGGTTCAGTTTAAGGCAACAGATTTCAAAAGCCTATGAAAGCACTACAGTGAAACCACACGAGGGCGCCAGAAACTCACAGTGCGCCAAATAGACCTCGAGTGGAGACTAGCAGATGCTATTGTGATTGAAGTGTGCATTTGATATTCATTCTGGGGTTTGTGTGTGTGTGTGTGTGTGTGTGTGTGTGTGTGTGTGTGTGTGTGTGTGTGTGTGTGTGTATGAGAAGGGGGGGAGTTAATGTTCTAATTAAATAGTTTTTGTTACATCCAGAAGTCAGGTTAAGATTCCAACTAAGCAGAAATAAGTGTATTATAAAAGAAAAAGTCTTTGGAGGATAAAAACAAAACAAAACAAAACCCCTCATTGCTGTAGGCTACTTAAAACATCATCTTGACTTAAGATTCTGTTCCAAGCATTTGCTGGGATTTTGACATTTTTAGCTTCTATTTTTTCTGATATAAGTGCATTCATAACAAATATTCTTTCCTTTGTTATAATGATCTGCATAAAGCTACCTTAGAGCATGTAATAATTTTAAAGGTTCTAAAGCATTATATCTTCTTGTATATATATATGTTTTGTTGCTTATTATAGCATGAAATCTAAAGACCTGTAGTGAGACCCGAAAGACACTAAACCTAAAATCTCTGTTATTATCTGAGAGATACTGTTTGTACTGTTCACTCTCTTTTGAGTTACATTGATTGAAACAAATCCCAATGTGATAAAGTTATAAATATTAGATAAACAAGAAGAGTGGATGGCCACCGAAGCTAGCTGTCTCAACCCTTCTATGTTATACAAGGCTCTGAGGTCAAAAGGATATGAAAGCTGACTGAGTCTAAGTATTTGACACTCAAGTTTCCTGGCCTAATTTTCATTGTTCTTACTGGTATCCTGGGCCATGAGATCTTTTATTTCCCTAAAAGCTTCTCAATGTCCAAGAAGATTTAGTTTTCATATTATGCATAATTTTCAAAATAATAGGAACCCCTATCACCCAGCTGACACCAGGAAGTAGTAGGCTTTGTTACTAGCTTGGATAAGGGCTGAAAAGACTGGTTCCTCTTTTTGCCTTTGCATACATTTGTGGTTTACATGGTTTTAAAATCTTAATTGTTCCCATGTTCAAAAATCAGACTCTGGATGTCGGCCCAGGAGGTATTTATTTATTTGATGTATGTTGAGAGGATTCCAACATTTTCCTGCTTCTGCATATCTCTGGTGCCCATGCACTCAAATCCTTCTGCAACCTTCATGTAGATTTCTGGGGAAACAGACAGCGAGGGTCTCACATGGGAGAGGAGGAGAAACGTGAAACGGGGATAAATATGGAATACTTGATATGGGTTGTTTCCTCTTGTCCTTTCCTTATGTATTGAAGATATACAGGCTGTGGGGTTATATATTTTAATTTACCACACTAACCCATGTGGAATTATAGATTTGCTACCTACTATGGCTTCATACACTACCAGCTAATTTATGCATAATAGTTTCGATTGTGAAGCTCAAATAATAAAAGAATCAAAGCCAGGTGCCCAAGGAGAGTTTTACCTTCTCTCCCTGAAATTAAAACTGTAAATAGCTTTAGACATATGCATTGAAAGGGCCATTTAAAAAAAAGATATTCTTTGAATTTGCTGATAGAGCTTGCCATATATCATTCCTTTACTTTATTTGTGATATATTGTTTTAATACTGAACTTGTCTTTTAAGGAAGCAATGTTGGTGATGTAAACACTCTCATCACCAAAGGTCAATAGCACGCCATTGTGACAATGAACCTAAATTTTTTCTTTACAGTTAGTTGTGCTGTAAAGTTCTAAAATCCAATAGACATATTCCCCATAGAGCATACTGTCACCCAAACTGGTGGGCAGCCTGTTCCTTCTCATTTCACATAGTCCTACTGGTGTCTTTTTATAATCTATTTTATTTTGGTTTCTTATATCTCTACCTACTTTCACCAAACCCCCAATACTAGGTAGGAGAGAAAGAAGGTTAGAGGAGAAAGGGGGCAACATTCTCTAGCTATTTCCAGTTGTTTAGGGTCACTAGGTTTTTTTTGGAGGAGGCAATACCAATCTCAGTCATCAGGATATCTAGCAATCCAGCAAGCCAGAAATAGCAAACACAACCAGCATCAGCCTTCTTCCTTCTCAGAGAGCCCCTCGAAGTGTTCTCTTCCTCTCTCTGGGATCTGGGATTTATACCCTCTTAGAGTACTCAGTTTTAAATTATATGCATCTGGCAAAGACCATGCCCCTCACCAAGCTGCAAGAGGCAATTGTTAGCTGTGCACAAATTAAAAGCAGCCCCATATCCCACACTCGGGAGTAAAACAAAAACATAGTTACACAACTGAGTTTTTAAAGAAACTCAAACTTCCATTACATGGAATTCTGAAATGGAATTTAGAATTTAACTCAACTCTCCAATGCAATGTACTCATGTATTTAGAGTATGTGTGAATGACCACTGAGAAGGATGGGGCAAAGTAATTGAAGCAAGGTGCTAGTTATGGAAATAAGTGATGTGTGAGTTATGGCAAGGGGCCCCCTTCCATGAAAGGTGGCGGGAAACATGTAACATGAAATCCAAGCCTTCATTAGTGTGATTATTTGAGGTAAAATGTGTTGATCATCAGATCATTGTCTTTTAATGCTGCATACTTATCTTACCAGAACCCAGTTCTGATCATTGGTTCATCAACCCATGAGCACAGTAATGACACTTTGGGAACAATATCCATTTTTTTTCTAATTTAGATGATAGACATTATTTAGACAGCTTCAGAGAAATTTTCCCCCTTCCTACTTGTAATCACTGACTTTTATTTTGTCTTTATTAATTGCTGATGAAGAATACAAACACACACACACACACACACACACACACACACACACACACAGAGAGAGAGAGAGAGAGAGAGAGAGAGAGAGAGAGAGAGAGAGAGAAATTGAAATATAGAGGTCTAGTACTTTATCAATCCCTATTAACTGCACATCAACAGATCACTACACATTGGTAGATTGTCTTCAAGGAGTTTGAGAAGTTAAGACTATTTGAAATTCTAGTAGAATTAAACATGTACACATATGCATATATAGACATGCGTGTTTATCGTTTGCAGATATGTTAGATACCATCTGGAAGATTACATGTAATAAATGCTTCCACCAGAGTTACATTTGCCACTAGAGGCATGGTAGGCCAAGCACCATACAGCTAGCACCTATGATAAATTTTAATTATATTAGCAATGACTAGACAAACCCAGGCTCAGAGATCCCTTAGCTGGGATGGCATTGCTATAATGAAATATAAGAAGGATTATTTGTGAGCAGGAAATATTTTAGGACTGTATGCCCCAAACATTTTATTTATAGCATCAAAATGGATTGAACAATTTTCAGTTGAAAGGCAACCATAATATTTAAGGAAATATGAACAGGTCAGAGAAATGATGAGTTCCTTTTTTATCCTGTTTCTGCTGCTCTGAAATTGTGTGTTTTCAAACACTATTCGTCTTTTGGAGTCATTAGATATTTCTAATATACCACTCCAAGGATATTATTCCACCTACCTAATTTAGAGAATTTATTTTAAAAACTGAGACATTTAAATTAGAGAAATTTAAAAACATTAAAAAAAAAAAAGATCCTGGCTCCAGCAAAGCTGCATTAGGCTTCTCAGTTTTCCTTCAGGTGAATGTTTTCAAGAAGAAACAGCCTGTCCATGTTAAGATAGCAGATGGAAGGCTTCCCACCATTTATGGCAATTGCAATTTTCCTGGAATTTTTGCCCTCTGGCTTTTATGCCCAGTGATGCCATTTATGTTAGTCATGTTGGAGATAATTGTTTAAAGGAATTTGTTTCCCACCATTTTAGATGCTCATGTATACCTAGTGATATGGAATTTAGACTGTGTAAACATTAGACGCTAAGGCTTGGATTTATTTCTCTATGAATGATTGACATGCATCTGCTAGTGGCTTACGGAAAACACAGAAATTACTTTTATTCAACGTTCTATGGGCTTCTATGACTTTTATGCTACACAAATTCTGATAGTATTAAGATTTCTTCCCTTTTCATCTCCCCTTACTGTTATAGTCAATGAACTAAGCAAGGGGAAAGTACAGTTTTCAAGGGTCCGGTTTTTACCTGAACTTTACTATGTTTGTGTGATAAACTATGCCCATTGGTGGGTGCTGAAAAAAACCACAGGCATGCCTATTGCTTAGGGAAACAATCTCAGGCAAGCCTAGTGAGTTCTGCTTGGGCATTCAAGTGGTAAATTGAGCTCAGTAAAGTCAGCCATTTCCCTGCAGCCACAAACTTCTGGCTGATGTAATAGTGCAGGTGTCACCTTAGCCGGAACAGTCCCATTGAATGCCCTCTCCTGCACATGCTGGCTTCTATTGACTTTTTATTTAACTTGCTCACAAGGCATGGAAAAAAAAATCAGACAAGAACACTTTGTGCTTACGTTTGATTGAAGCTTCCAAGGGAAAGTGTCGTCCTAGTCGTTAGAACTTACACGTAAGGATGAGATTGTCAGTACTTTAGTTCCTGGTGTTAATTTGTAGTTTCTGGTTTAAAATATTAAACGTAGTAGTAATTCAGGGAAATTCCTATGAACATAACATAGTTGCCTGTCATGATTTGTTTATTTTGGAATGACAGATGTTTATGATAACTTATTCTTTTGGATGTGGAAACAGGATGGGGGCAGTAGGACACTTTAGTGCAATTCTGATTTGATTCCCAGAAAATGGTTTTATGTCACTTTACAGCAATACCAATTTACTGTATTTCTTAGGGTTTTTTTGTTTGTTTGTTTTTTGTTTTTGTTTTCAAGACAGGGTTTCTCTGTGTAGCCTTGGCTGTCCTGGACTCGCTTTGTAGACCAGGGTGGTCTAGAAGTCACAGAGATGCCCCTGCCTCTGCCTCCTGAGTACTGACTGGGATTGAAGGCATGCACCCCCACTGCCTGCCTGAATTTCTTAGTTTAACCCCAATTATAACAAATGCCTCTATCTTATTTTACTAGGCTGATGTATAAGTTGCTGAATGTGACATTTGAAGTGTTACACATGACAGGAAATCCACTGCTCCAGTCATGACATATTACTATTCTGTGTCTTTAGACTTCATATCCCTAGCTACCTATATAATGAATCTCTTAAAATTTTTTTCTCTTGTTCTTTTGACTTTCTGAGAGAGTATTTCAGGAAGGCTCAGCATACCTTGAACTCACTATGTAGCTGAAGGTGGCCTTGAATTCCTGATACTCCTGTCCCTGCCTCTTAGGTGCTGAGATTAGAGGTGTGTGCCATCTTGCCTGGCTATGGTGAAGTTCTTTGAGAGTAATAGAATTGAATCATACTTAAACGAGAATATTTTTTCTTTAAAACAGGATTATTGCTATGGGAAATTTTATGTTTCTGAGCTAATACAAAAATGCAATATATTTTTAACTAACCTTTATGTTTTTAGTGATGAGATAGGATATTTTAAATAATCTCATGGATGTAATATGACTATTATTTTAATTAATATTCTACTTAGTTATACATGATACAAAACTTTACACAATACATTTAATGTCCTAGAACACCTCATTTCTTAGTTAAATAAGAGTTTCACAGGTTGACAATAATTGGGAAGTTTTCAAGTGTAGAAGCATTCTTATGATTCTGGCACAAGCAAGTTGTTTTATTCAAAAGCTTGTCAGAATGATATTCAGATAATTCATAGAATGTATTGTATTATTTACATTTATGAAAATTAAAATCCTCAAGTTGATTAAAAAGCACTTATACTCAAAATGTATAAGTATGAATTTATTAATATCAGCAATTATTAGTTATCTATACTGTAGTGTGTCTAATTGCAGTATGATGAGCTAGGCATTTACTTGATATCATTTTCCTTTATTAGTAACCATGTTTACTTATTAGCATTTATTAATGAATATTTATTTGCTACCCATTTTATGCACGATCTTTCATTAGGTCTGGTATCACTTATTGTTGAATAAATTTTAGTTACTGACCTGGGCTTATAATCTATATTAAGAGCTACACATAGATAGGCTTCATTGGTGGACATATTAAAAGTGAAAATGCTAATTTAGGGAAACTTAATGAAGACTAAAACTTCAAGACCTAATGCTCTCACCCACATACCTCCTATCTCTGTATGAGCGGTCTGTGAAGAGCTTCATCCTTATTTTACTCTGTGAATGAGGCCCCTCGAATGCTTAAGGTACTTCCCCAAGGTTTCACAAGTGGTTCGTGCTGGAGTCCTGTCTGAGTCCAAGGGAAGTATGCTTTCCTTTAAAATATTCCACGGCCACAGCAGCGGCGTGAAGAGAGAATTTCCTACCAAACACATCCACAGGCGCTCATTTTCAACAGTCTGATACCATGTAGAGAGGGGGTGGGGAGGAGAGAGTGGAAGACAATGGCGAAATGTCCACTGGTTACAGAGAGATAGGAGGGAAGACGTAGGTACAGTGTGAGGACCGTGTAGTGGGAGAGGAGAAGAATTCTACTTAGGAAGTGCAAAAGTATGACTGCTGCTGTATTTTATGCTAAGCTTAAAGAAAATGAGAGTCTTCACCATTCAGTGAAGACCGTGTAAAAGCAGAGGCTAAACTGAATGTTTAACTATTTGACCATCAGTTGTAATAGTTAAAGCTACCCAGTACTATTGTTCTGTAATTATTCAATGCATTGCATCATTCTCCAAAATTACAAATTCCACTAGTGGTAATAGTAAATATGCAACTATATTAATATACATTTTAAGTTAAAAATGTACTACTTTGTGTGTGTGTATGTGTGCTTGTGTGCATGATGTGTATATGCGAGTAAAGGCACATGCTGTGGTGTGTGTAGTTAGAGGGCATCTTTCAGGAGTCAGGTTTTCTCTTTCCATGGTGGATTCTGGGATTGAACTCAGGTCTTCAGGCTTGTGTGGCAAGCCCCTTCATGTGCTGAGCGATTCTACTCACTTAACGTACTTCTGCACTAGTCCTGTCATAATAAGAATGCCTCTCCATTTGTAAGAGTATAAAATAGTGTTCATCATTCTAAGGAAGAACATAAGTCCAGTCAAAGGAGTTTGAGTTATCTATTTGGCTTATATTTTTGTGGGAATCAGCATAAAGAAAGAAATTAGTAAAATTTATATGATAATATATCAATTAAAAAATATTAGTGATGTTAATGAAAACCAGAATTTCTCAGCTGTGGCAAAGAAAGGAGAAAGAAATAAAACACATGATTCCTGACCGCCTGAAAGAACCAACCAAATTACTAATTGCAAGATGGATAGTCCAAGAATCAAACTGACTGTGGTGGGAGACGCCATAAATCAGCATCGTTAGGTTCTAATTTTTTTCTAATTATCTAGGAAGGCTCTAAATGAGCTGTTTACTAATAAAAGAAGCATTGTTGAGTTGTTTTGATTTCCTAAATAGAGATTATATACATGTCAGCATTTGGTACTAGAGTACTTACAGGATAAAGCTTTTCTAGAGAACAGGCAACATTTTTATAATTTTCCTGAAAAAAAATCTACATCTTCAAGCATGTACATTTTTAGAGTTTTTGTTTGTTTGTTTGTTTTGTTTTTATGACAGGGATTCTTCTCTGCATAATCCTGGCTGTCCAGGACCTTGAACTGTAGCTCAAGCTAGCCTCAAAATCAGAGATGCACCTGTCGCTACCTCCCAAGTGCTGGGATTAAAGTGCTACCACACCTGGCCCCATTTTTGAAGTTTTTAATGAGGCATTTTCATAAGAAAATTTCCAATTTTACTAAAGGATCTGGTTTACTTGGTAAAGAAGCTTAAGGCAAAACCCAGATATTGTTTGTAATGGAGACACCTGCATTTCTCTTGAGACCTTAAACACGTGTGCTTTACATACGATGCCGCTGCGAAATAGCACGGCCCCATTTTTTATGGATGGTGAAACTGAGTCACAGCAGGGTGTGTGTGGCATCCTTTATGTCCTGCCACCCCGACTCAGTGCCCCGCCTTCATTTCTAGTCACCAACCCTTTCCGTAAGCATTTCAGAGACACGGCTTTTAAACAGACAGTTTGGCGATCAGGTCTCTTCAGCTGTCATGTTGTGACTGCTCGGTTTTCCTGCTGGAATAGTTGACCTCACTTGGAGTAGAAGTACTGTAGTAAATATGCCCTTTTCTATAGCTCTTCTGGGGAGCATACAGGGAGCTTGACGGGGAACAAGCTCCAAAGGCCATCTTGAGAAGACGTAAACAGAGTTTTTAAAGGCATGGAGATCTCAGAGGATATCCTTTAAAACGTTTGCTTTATTAATAGTAACTTTTGACATATTCACTTATCTGTATATACGGAGAATAGTGCATGAGCCTATTGAGTAAAACAATAAAAGGAGAATGGTAATCAAACTGGTAAAATGACGGAGAATGTTGAGTGCGAGGGTGTTCTGACCTGGTCAATAATACCCGAGACGCCATAACAGCGCATAAAACCACAGAGGTGGAGTATGCCTCATGTTGGTACCCAAAATGCCCAGGGACATTCCCTTCACAATTCCAATGTCCATTTCCAAAGAGTGAAAACTATAACGTTCCTCACTGCCTGAAGGGCTGGATGCAGGAGTGAGACCTAGGATAGCTACGTAGGTGGCGGGTGTGGCTCTAGGAGACTTTCTGGTTAGCGCTGATGAGCCCTTCCCACTTTCCTTTTCCTCATCTTGTTTCATTGTTTTCCACTCTTTTTGTTCTTGCAATTGCCTCGGTGAACCACCTATGACCTTGCTGGTGGTGTGCTGAGACTGCACCTGTGCGTCGTTCTATCTCTTAGGCTTCCCTCCCTCCCCTGTCCCCTCCCTTCTTTTTCTTTTCCTTAGCAGAGATGGAGATTGGCAGTATATTGCAAGTTTCCAGAAGTCAGTCAAAGTCATGTATGCTTTGAAGTTGGATGCTTGTTGCTCAGTAGGACATGTGTGATGTTAAAAAAAAAAAAAGCACTCGGTTGAAGCATTACCTGGTTTTAACATAAAGGATCTTCAAACACACTTTTTATTGAAACAACAGATTATAAATAACATCAAAGAATACCAAGTCTTGGTTTTCTGCCAGGGCTTTGGATGATCCTTTTTATTTTTTTTTAATCTGTGAGATATAAATTTGAAACCTATATTCATGGAGAACAGGATTTTATTTACTTAATCTATTTTTGTGTGTGGCGGTAGTTTGAATTTAAAGTAAAAGTTAATTGTGTTAATTGAAACTAAGGCAGAACTCCATGGTATGGACTTTGCCTTTGGCTCCACTGACTCAGGTGAAGGCCATTGGAAGTTGGCTCCACTGACTCAATAAGAACCTTTTAGATATACTTAGATATATGATGTTCTTTTTTGTTAGTTTTTACTTAATTTTCATCTTTATTGAATCATAGGCAGAGACATAAAGAGCTCAAGTATTTTCAGTGAATTATCACTGATAAATAAAATGTGGTATATAAAGGATTGTAATTATAATAACTGTACTAGTATATTTGCCATAATTAGTAACACACACACACACACATACACACACACACACACACACACACACACACACACACACACACACACATATATATATATATATATATATATATATATATATATATATATATAAAATCTCTCAATTATGTAATTATGTAGCTCTGGCTTTTCTGGAAGCCATTGTGTAGACCAGGTTAGCCTCAGACTCACAGATCTGCCTGCTTCTACCTCCCTAGAGGTATAAAGGCTTATGTCACATCACACTTGGCCATAATTAGTACTTTGGTATTAATATTCCAAGGAAAATTACATTATTAAAGTTGATAGAATATGCGTGGCCTTAACAGGTTGGAGCTGATATAGTATTTCTGAATAACCAGGGAATCTAAATTTTAGTTAAAAATGAATATAGGACTGAGGATGTTTAAAAAAAAGTGGTAATATATTTATGTAGCTACCCAAGGCATTGCATTCAATCCCCAGCATCACAAAATAAGCAGAAAATTGTAAAAAGGAAGACAGGTAATAACATAGGATAAAGAAACTAGAAATAGAGTATTTAAAACTACAGTATCATAAGGAGCTGTTAGTGTAGTTTTTATCTTTTAAGCTAAAGCACAGTTTCACAGGATGCTGTCTGTTGAGAACCA
The DNA here is from genome assembly GCF_964271855.1 of Acomys minous. NCBI lineage: Eukaryota > Metazoa > Chordata > Mammalia > Rodentia > Muridae > Acomys > Acomys minous. The sequence continues at coordinate 107,067,605 of NC_140486.1, read as the reverse complement.
GTACTTCTGACACGATTGCCTCAGTAATGCCAGCTTGACTCAGATCCCACTAGATCAGTTCCAAGATGCTGTGCTTTCCTGTGGACACTGGATGAAGGTTTTACATTCCTTCAAAGACCCCATTGCTACAGAGGAACACACCATGGTACTATTAGAGAGGAAGACAGCTTAATAACACTCACCTTGCGGTATCCTCTTTTAATCTTTTGCTTTTCTGAACAGCATTCATGATTTTGCAAAATATCTTCTGTAGTTCTGTTAAGGACTCTTTGCCCAAAGGAAGGAAATGAGATGAGAAGTAATCTTTCCACCAGTGGTATTAATATGATTGGAGCATGGTATTAATATTTCCAGATGCCAAAAATTACTAGCAATGTTGTGCAAACCCGAGGGAGAAGTAGACAAGGGTTTGGAGGATGAGGACCTGCCAATCAATTCTTTTTTCTTATTAAAACTGGGGTCCCTTACTGAGCAGCATGACTATTGAGCTCCCAGCTTCCGCCTTTTGTTTTTCATAAGAGAAAGGACAACAATTGAATTGCAGGTCCATCCCATAATTGTAGGTTGAGCAGGGCACTCATTCTCATATGAGAGCCTGTGTAATATGGAAGGAAATTTGTTTAGTATGACTTGTGAGTTGGTGGATCAGAGACAAGCAGTCAAGTGGCAGAGAGGACCCCTCAAGTGCACTGCTCCCCTGGCAATTGCCATGCTGCAGTCGCTCCTCCAGTCTGTTAATAGATTTCCCCAGCTGCTCTGAGCCAGGTGAAAATTTCCTCATTAAGGAGAACTTATTCCATTTCCTTTCATCATTTATTATTGAAGACCAAGTGTGAGTGGAGGAAGTTTCTGAGATTACAGGGTAGAATTTTAAACAACAACAATAACAACAGAATCCACACTGGGAGTCTGGGAAAGAGAGAGAAAAGCTTGTATTGTTTATAACCCAGAGAACACACAAGAGGATTCCTGCCAGAGAGGCTGACCCATAGTGTCTAACGAGTAAAAGATTACAGCAGAGTGTGTAAAAACTCCCACTGTCCCGGTTTAAGATGTTTTACCTCTAATTCTGCGCTGCCAAGTAGAGAGAAGTTAGGAATTTCAAGAGAGCTGTGCCTCAGCCACCAGGTGGGTCTCTGTTTTATCAGGTAGATTTTACTATGAGATGATAAAAGACTGCTCTTTGTACACTCTACCCTTGAACTGTGGGTGGGGCGGGGGAGAAGCAGGTTGGGGAAATAAAAGTTGTATCTGTTGAAGACTTCCTTACCCTGTCTTGGCAAATATGTCTGTCAGATATATTGGGCCATAAGGCTGAAGATTATGCTTCATTGTTACAGAGAGAGTTTGGGTGACTGATCAGGCATCAAACTGTGCCTGTCAATGTCTCGTGGTTCTTTTTGCTGTAGGCAGTTTATTGCATATATGTATATTAATATAAATGTACATGTAAAAAAGAGGAAAAAGTTGTATCTATAACATATTTTAGAAGATATACCTCTGTAATATAGATTTAGTATATATATGTTTAAAAATATGAAAACAAACCAGATCCAGCTCACACACAAGTCAGTAACAGAAGGGTCATTTATCGCACACATTTAAGAGCCCTGCACCTCAATGCTCTGAGCTCACTGGTCACCAGATAGCTGGGTACAATGCTCCTTTGATTTATAACAGAACAGAAATGGAGCATCCCTCAGTGAAGGTGTCAGAATACAGCTTTGAATGCAAATTAAGCAGTTATATTTCCTTTAGTAATTACTGTGCTTTGTGTATGTTCCAAATGAAGATTTTTAAATCATCTTTTGGAAAAATAAAATTGCTACATTCCTTTTCCATAAATAGTTTGACAGGAGGGAGGGAGAAAGGGAGTGAGGGAGGGAGAGAGAGAGAGAGAGAGAGAGAGAGAGAGAGAGAGAGAGAGAGAGAGAGAGAGAGAGAAAGTGAGCATAAACTTCTTGAGATGATGATGAAAGTTTTGTTCAGCAGACAAAACATAGGTGTGGGCAGAAAAGCACCTGGTTCCTCTAAGGCTGTTCTAGGGAGATGGTGCCTCTGAAGTTGTTATAGGGAGGTACATGTTTAGGACAGTGGTTCTCAGCCTTCCTAACACTGCAACCCCTTAATACAGTTTCTCATGTGGTGGTGACACCCCTACCACAAAATTAGTTTCATTGGTACGTCATAACTATAACATGGCTACTCATATGAATCATAATGTAAACACCCGTGTTTTCCAATGGTCTTAGGTGACCCCTGTGAAAGAGTCCTTGACTCAGAGGGGTCTAAGTAAGGAGTAACCCTACCTCAATATTAGCAGGATTACTCATCCTGACTCCAACTCTGAGGAAGTTTAACTTTATTTGATTCACTGGCCTGAAGCTAATGATTCATGTCTTAAATTGTCTCCTCTCTTACATTATTGTAATGAGGCACAAAATAAAAATTTGCACCAGAACCGGTTGGAAATAAAGTTAGTTTTCTTCTGTGTGCAATGACATGCCAGCCCACCATTTTTTCCCCACAGAATCAAAGATGGTGGGAGACAGAGCTATCCTGTTATCTGTCTTAGAGGTTAGATTACTTGTAATCAATCAGGCAGCTTCCAACTTGGGAAGGGCAAAGCTAACTTTGCCTGTCGTTTTAATTGCTATGGTGGGTTTAGGATTAGCCTCGGTTTCTCAGTGGAGAGGACTGAAAATTGCTTTATGATGTTTCATGTTTAAAAGTAGAAATTAATAGCCGAGTGTCCATGAGTGAAATCCTATAAAAATCCTTCATGGACTTCACATGAACATAGCTACCTATTATTTGCATGCATTTATGGTATAGACACTGATGTAGTAATAGTCAGTCTTCTTTGAAGAGCTTTAATTTTCAAGACATGCCAAAATATCATGTCCACTGTTGACCTAGTTACTGAATAGTCAGTGTTAAAAAGTTCACTTGTTTACTATGAATCAGCTCATGAGCCTAAAATATGCACTGTGCAGTTCTAGCTTGATGCATTTGCTTCAAAATTGTCACCTGGTAAGAACTGCACAGAGCTTACTTTAGGCAGGGGTGCCTTTCAGAACAGCTCCTGTATAGTACAGGCACACTAATGGCTGTTTGTCTATCTCCAAGACACTGTGACCACTTAGAATGTAAACATTTTGGATTTTATCTCCTGTCATTCATTCCAGAAACATGCCCAGGCTCATCAAGCATGAAAGCACCGGTGACAGGACAACAGTGGACATGCTCTGCTGCTCCCTGTTCAGTTTCCTATGCACGTTCTAGCTCTAGATTATCAGGAGATTGCCACACTTGCCACGATCCTGGCTGCTCTAGGTTAATTCACATACGGTTGCCCTTGCCTGTCGAGTGTCTGTCACCGTCTTCACCTATAGAGAGCTGAGCTTTCTTTGCATTTATCTTCTCAGCCCTCTGCTGCCATCAGACTTCTCACACGCAGCCCCCTACCCACTATCTTTTCCCTTTCACCTCACGTTGTCCCATGTAGCTTATCCCTACATGAGTCAGTTTGAATCTCCATCATCCCTTGGCATCAACTATTCTTTTGTATTTCCTTGGGCGTCCAGCATAGATTTCTAGGAAGAATATTCTATGTATTGGATAGTTGGGTAGAGTGGCTAATAGCATTGGGTGGCTATTAAGCAAATTGAAATGTGAGTGGCTACAGATGTAAATTTTAAGTTTATGAAAAAGCCAGTTGACTAGAGGATTGCATACCATACAGCACAGCTCTTGAGCATGTAGCAAAGGGCTTACCGTACCTCAGTGTCTAACAACAGAAGTATAAGTAGTTCAAAATTTTTCTCAGAGAATGTGTTTCTGTAACAAAATACATGTTGAAACCTGTGTATGTTAAAACTCTAAGCAGCAATTAAACAGCAAATTCAAGGCACTGGGAGCAATGTCCTGATTAGAGACAGAAGGATGTTTAGGTCCAACAAGAAAAAGAATAGACTTGGGCAAGTCCAAGACAAGATAACCTACACCAAAATTGATATTAAAACCTATGAAAATAGTGTGTGAATATTAATGAATTAATATTCATTAATTAAAAGGTAAAGATTAAAACAGGTAAAAGTGCAAATGATTTAATTCAGATATATTCTTTCTTAGTTGAGGGAAAAGGTTTATTTCTAATACAGTTATAATTGATTTCTTCTTGTAGATACTCCCTAGTCTGTTCAGAGGCGGGGGGGTGTCCAGGATATAAGGAAGCAAACTTTCACAAGACAAAGTGTTTAGCTATGGCTCTCTTTTGGACTTAATCCACTCACAATGGGAGAGGATGAAATACATATTGACAAATACCTACTTTCTGTGAACACTGTCTGGCACTGAAGACAGTACACATATGAGAGATGAATGCAGTAGCCTCAAATGCTCACATGTGTTTTGGGGACATAGAGCATATGTTTCATGTTAAAATGCACAGTGTAGATAGGAAATGCACACAATGTTCACAATATTCACTGTGTCTATTTTAACACACTGCATTTGTGGCATGTATTAAAGTTGTCTAATAATAGCACTTTTACAGTGCGCAGAGTTTTAAATGATGTCTTTAAGTTTTTATACTGCTCCCTTGCCACTTGAAATAATTTACTTTAAAACTATTTTATTCTTTGATCTTTGATAATTTCAAACATGTCTTTATTTTGATGACTTTTACCAGTCACTCATGGCCCTCTCTTATCCTCTCCCGTTCCTGTTGACTGCTTATTCACAAAGTTCCTCATTTTATGTCTATTTTAAAATTATTTGCTTTGATTCTATACATATGAGTATTTTAGCTGCATGTATATATGTGTACATGCGCATCATGCGTGTGCTTGCCTGGCACGCGCAGCAGTTAGAAGATGGCTCCTGATGCCCTGTAACAGCAGTTACACACTGTGTGAGCTTATGTGTGTGTGTGCTGGAACTGAGCTCAGGTCCTCTGCAAGGGCAGCAAGTGCTCTTAATGCTCTTAGCCCCTGAGCCTTCTCTCCAACTCCATGTAGGTTTAATTATGGTCGCTTGCCTGAATTAGAACTGGGCTATTTACTGGAACACAGGAAATTTACCAACAGCTATCCTCTTTCTCAGCTACATTCTGTTAGATTTTTTGCAAAAAATGTTTTATTTAGTAAGAGCAAGATCTTCTGCTACCACTTTATGTTTCAGTTTCATTGTATTGAATATCTAACTGCTGTAATTCAATTTTATTGTGTCAGCTACTGCTGGCAGCAGCCCTCAGGTATTGGGTAATAGATGGTTTACAGTAGCATTTTATTTTTATGCACCTTAGCTCTTTATCAATTATTTTTCTATTGGTTTTGAAATTTAGTTAAAAGGTGGATTTAATCACGTTGTGTCTTTTCTGTTACACCAAAACCTACACTAATAATTTTATTTATTTAATAAACATTTGTTAAGTGCCATCCATGGGCCAGATAATGTGCTATATTAGAAATAATCTGAGACAGGAGTGCTTTATGGAGAGAGTGTGCAGCGCCGTGTAATGTTGGAACACCCAAGTCAAGGAGATTCTCGTTCCACACACATGAAGACCTAGAGTAAAATTCAGACACTGGGAAGAAAAGCCACAGATTTAGGAATCATCATGTAGCTAGATTACTAGACCCCATGACCAGTGGATAAATATGCAGAAGGATGAAATATGGTCTGGCTGGAGTAGGTGTCAAAAAGCAGAGCCTTGACAAAAAGGGACACCAGTTGCAATGGATATAAAACAAGGTAGGGCGTGGTGGCACACTTAATCCCAGCACTCAGGAGGCAGAGGCAGGCAGATCACTATGAGTTCAAGGTCAAGTCTGCAGAGTGAGTCCATGTCAGCCAAGGCTGCACAGAGAAACTCTGTCTTGAGAAACCAAACCAAATCAACCAACCAACCAACCAACCAACCAACCAACCATTTAAGTAAATAAATGGAAGTCTCTAGTTCCAAACATGAAAGTTCATTAGAACCATTAACAGAAGATTGTAAAGAGATCTAGGGCGGGGGAGACAGAGGGAGGGAAGGAGGGAAGGAGGGAGGGAGGGAGAGAGAGAGAGGGAGAGAGAGAGAGAGAGAGAGAGAGAGAGAGAGAGAGAGAGAGAGAGAGAGAGAGAGAGAGAGAGAGAGAGAATAGGCTGTGAAACCTGGGGTTTATAGAGATGCCAGCATTGCCCATGTCAGAGGCCTCAGAAGGGCTGGGAGATTTATGGGTTATATATTTAAGTATTTTTGTAACATAAAGAGACATGAATATGCTAGGATATGGAATATACAAGGATATTTAGTACATTTGAAATGAAACAGTTCACTATTTCTTATGCTCCTTGTGTTTGGTCTAAGCTTCAATATTTTTCCCCCATTAAATCCCAGTGAGTCTGTTACAGAAGAAACCCTGAGAAAGGCCAAGGAGATCGGGTTCTCAGACAAGCAGATTTCAAAATGTTTAGGACTGACTGAAGCCCAGACAAGAGAGCTGAGATTAAAGAAAAACATCCACCCCTGGGTTAAACAGGTAATGCGACATCTCTTTCTACTAAGGACTTCTGTTTTGAAATGTAGGCATCATTTCAGAATAATCATTAACGAAGCGTGCTTAGAAAATGAGCCCACTTTTATTTGACTGATGTCCACGACATTCTTAGGTTTACTCAGCACAGTGGTGAATCCCGCATAAAGTGAAAAGGACGGAGGGGCAGTGAGATGTAAAGAAAGTATGAATCCTATGCTTTAAATAAAGAAACCAAAATTATCTCTGCTTTTGACCTATGTCCAAACATATATGTAGCGACAGAAACCTTGGTGTAATAATATATGGATCCGTATAGGGGCTGAGCCCCTGGGGAGAAAAAAAAATCATTATCTCTTTAGGCTCTAACTTCTTAAAAGGGCAACGCTTTATTTTAAATGCGCTATCATTATGGCTCATTCAGTATTCATTGTGATGGGGCTGGATGTAAGGACCTCATCTATTCATGACTACCACAGGTGAACATTCATAGGTATGCCACTTGGTTGGCCTTTTTTTCCTCACCTCCTTTTAATGGAAGGAGTTCCTTGGCTTAAAGTACCACCAGCTGCTCTTTGTCCTGTGGAATCATTGACTTTTCTCTGCGGGCTCAGGGCACACTTGGAAGTCCTTAGGTCACAAGCTGGATTCTAAATATTTTTCTGCTCAGCGATTATTACCTTTCTTCTTTCTTGCCAGCTTTGCACCAGCTTGCCCTGTCAGCCCCGTATTCTTGCTCACTAAGCTGAGCTAGTGGCCCTTGAGAGTAGAATTGATTCATTTTCTCCAATTATGTCCAATGAGTCCAGATTCCCCACTGCCTCTTTGTGCTTTATGGCATTTGTGTTACCCATTGATGCTACCACTAACTTAAATCCTATACATTGATTTGCAAACACCCCTCCATATAGGTCACTTTGGTCTGACTTAGATTTCATATGTAGCTGCTTTAGGTACCTGGCCCGGTAAGCGGCCCTCATGACTTATGACTATTTTATGTGGGCGGTGCTACTGCAGCATTCCAGGAAGCACTGAGAGATGTCTAGTTATTAACTGTTCACGTGACCACTAGATTATATTGTTGTTTCCTTTGCCGCTTTAGTTTTCAGAATTAGTGACTTGATTGTATTTAGCTTTTTATGTTCTTTTATTTGAAAGTACTAGACATTAAAGAAACATGAAAGTGGCACAAAACTTACAGTCTTTAAAAAACTGCAATGGAAAGCATAAAATCCTTATCACGTAATTCCTTTTCTCTTGCAGATTGATACATTGGCTGCAGAATACCCTTCAGTAACAAACTACTTGTATGTTACCTACAATGGCCAGGTAGGAACCACACAGACGCCACACTCAGAGCCCTCTGGGTTTAGGGGTATCCCGTGTCAGGGAATGCATGTTTTTACCTCTGGTTATCTGCTGACCTTGGTAATACAAGTGGCATCATGAGGGGCGGATGCCACGAGGAGTTTCTGTGCCTATTCAGTTAGGAATTGCCTTAGCGACAAAGTCACGCAAGTGAGAGAACATTTGACTGTGCTGTATTCTAATGACTAATTTGCAAATATTTAGCTACATCAATTTAAAAGTACATAGAGCTTCTGTGAATTCTGTAACTTAGGGATTTCCGAAGACAAATAGAGGTCCGTATGAGCGAGTCATACTTAGAGATGGGGCAAGTAGTTTAATAAGATGGAATAATAACATTATAATTTCAATATTTTCTATTTTCCCCCCTCAGGAGCACGATATCAAATTTGATGAACATGGAATAATGGTGCTGGGCTGTGGTCCATATCACATCGGTAATGTGATAACATGTTTACTGAGATGTTACAGTTTCCCTAATGCCCTCTATAAATATTGATTCCATTATTCTAAGAGTTCTCCAACCATATGCTATTATATAAATGTTTTACAGTTAGCAAACTGAGATACAGAGAAATAATATTTAAGCTTATGAAGCACAATTAGTGGCAAAAAACATGGGATTCAAGCACAAATCTCAACTACAAGTTCGACCTCATTTTCTTTTCTTTCTTTTTTTTTAAAAACTTATATATTCACTTTATATCCCGATGGTAGCCCCTACCCCCTCTTCCCAGGTCCCTCCCCCCTCTTCCCCACCCCCTTCCCTTCTCCTCAGAAAAGGGAGCCCCCCACCCTCCGCCACACCAATTCACCCCAGCACATCATGCCTCATCAGGACTGAGCTCCTCCTCACCTGCTGAGGCTAGGCAAGGCAGCCCCGTTAGGGTGAAGCTCGATCCCCTTTTCTATCTATCACTCTTGCTCAGAAAGAAGGGCATAAAGAAATCAAACTCCCTGCCAAAGGCTGATCCTAAAGCAGGAATATAATCATACAGGGGACACTTTTCAAAGGCCCCTCCTCCAAACACTGTTGTGTTAGGGATCATGTTCCCAACAGATCCATGTGAGCTTTTGTATCATGGTACTTGGCTTATGGCTGCACAAGCTAAAAACTTTCATGGCTACCTAAGGTCTTCTCCTTGGAACATTTCTTCTCTCTCTCTTCCTCCCTCCCTCCCTCTCTCTCTCTCTCTCTCTCTCTCTCTCTCTCTCTTTTCTATTTTTTTTTCTTTTTGGTTTTTGGAGACAGGGAGCATTTCTTTTCAACTTTGACATTTTTTGTGACTCATATATTTCTGGGACATTGCATTGTGGTTCAGAGAAGACTAGGCAAACTGATGACCAAGTGTGTACTTACTTGACAGTGAGGTGCACGCTTCTTCTGCAAGTGGATCGACATATTTTGATAGGACTTTTTAGAGGAGAATGTCCTAGTGCCGAGAGCTACTACACCTACACTGGGTCCCATGGCATCCCGGCAGAGGGATAATTTTGAGTCATTTAGACTTTTGTTATGCTTCATATCAGTTCATAGAAGGCTACTCAGTCTTGGAAAAGAGAGGACTCTTCAATCAATGGAGATGTGTCAGAGGTGCACGTCACCCTAGGGACTGCTGGCTAGCTCTCTCAGAGTGATGGAGTGGAAGGACCAAGGCAAGGCCTCAAGTGTTCTCATTGCTGGCCTAGCTCTTGAGCACCTTGAGGTCAGAATATCTGCTCTGAGTTTCCTTCATTAAAGGAAGTTTATTATTTTTCTTTACAGTTAATTATTTCCCATTGACATTGAGGCCCCAAATTCTTCAAACATGGAGATAGCTATTACTTAGTTTAAGTATAAATCAAACCAACATTTTATTATTGTCAAATTAGTCCCCATTCTCTTAAGAGTAATAAAGCTTATAAACAGGTCTGAGGTTTTATTTTAAAAGCCTTGTTGAAAGGCATTGGCTTCCTTAGTCTGGACTGGCTGGACAAACATTTCCTTTCCTCTCACGCCTTTTCCTACAATCCTTGTCTCTGCAGGCAGCAGTGTGGAATTTGATTGGTGTGCTGTCTCCAGCATCCGTACACTGCGCCAACTTGGCAAGAAGACAGTGGTGGTGAATTGTAACCCAGAGACTGTGAGCACCGATTTTGATGAGTGTGACAAACTCTACTTTGAAGAGCTGTCTTTGGAGAGAATCCTAGACATCTACCACCAGGAGGTAAAAAACAGAAAAAGCGAAAAACAAAACAGAGAGAGAGAGATTCAGTATATACCTTATGTGTAACCATATTCTGTGTGCAGATTTATATTGCAACTCTTCTTAGGAAATATCATCATTTTCCATTGCCTAATTTTGTAGTGAAACTCAGAAAAATGACTGCCCTGGCTTTTTATTTTGGGGGTCTTGGCACTGAATGGTCATTTTCGTGCTATAGTCCCCATTTTTTGTATGCATTCCAAGTAGAGTGAAAAGTCCACTAGGTAACACATATCAGTCACATATTAACTAGCATCACAGGGTCTCTGTACATATTATCTGAAATGATTTAAGAGCCCTTCTCTCCATACAACAAGTGATGTGGTTTAATGAAAAACAGTCCCCAGCGGAGGCAGGGCAGGTTGTTGCCAATGACCAGTTCATTTCAATCAGACAAAACCATTATCCTCAGTCTTCAGTTTGAGATAAGTGAGTCAGCTCCAAACGGTTCTGGTTGCTGGGAGGCTTTCTCATATACTTGAAATTGACCTAGCCTCATGCCAATGTTATTGAATGTATATCCTCCGTGTCTTAGAGATTTTGGGTTATTCTAAGTCTGTAGAACGGGTTATCTTATCATTATATAAACAACTATTAAAAATTTTCACAGTGATGTCTAGCAGGTAGTTAGTCCCTCACCACAAAGAGGCAGCCTTATATACGAAAAACAAAACAAAACAACCCACCGAGTCAGGGCCACAGTGTTGACCTCTATGCTTGACTGAGAAGCTCACTGCCTTGTGTGAGCTGCATCAGCCCCTCTGAGATTCATCTTTTTGCTACTGACTAATATGACGGCACAGCACAGGCAGGCGCTGTGAAGGTAAGGTGGAGCTATGAATGATACGGCACGTAGAGCTGAAGCCATGTGGTGGCTTTATGTTTACAAAGAACAACAGATAAATGTAGGACCTGTGTCCAATCCTAGGTGTCTGCTTAGGTCTGACCCACCCATCCAAACACAATGTAATGGAGCTCATCCATGATACAGAGGAGGTTTTAGTTCTCTCACTGATACAAGTTTTCTGCATGATCCCTGATAGTCTCAGATAGACAGGTAGACATCAAACGAACCGCATCCTGCAAATATTTCTTTAGCATTTTGTAAATGCCAGGTTTGGCAGAAAGGATGTCTTAGGGTTCTGTTGCTCTTTTAAAACACCAGAGCTAAAGGCAACAAGGGGATGAAAGGGTTTATTTCATCTTATACTTAGAGGTAACAGTTTTCAGTGAGGGAAGCAAAAGCAGAAACTCAAGGCAGGAACCTGGACACAGGAACTGACACAGGGGCCTTGGAGGTGGCTTACTCTTTGTGGCTCGCTCAGTCTGCTTTCTTATATCACCCAAGACCACCTACTGTGGGGTGGCACTACTGTGAGACAGGCCGACCGCATCAATCATCAATCAAGAAAATACATCACAGGTTTGCCCATGGACCAGTCTGTTGTTTTAGTTTAATGGTATGACCTACTAATGATTATTATTAGCCTTATAATTATTATGGTGGTATTATCTAATTGGATAGCACAATCAATAAATACACAGACATCTGGTAGATTTTAGGATAGCCTGACGTCACTTGGAGCATGGCAGATAATGACTCTTAAGCTATCTTTACCTCCGAAGACACCATATCATATATCTGTTTTAATAATTTCTATCTGGGATACCTCCCATCTATAATTCATAGACTTGCTTATACTGGGCTGTTTTCCTCCAACCATGCCGATGTGCTCCTCTCCAGATGAACCCATCTCAGCTTTCTGCCTCCTTCCTCTTCTGATACATGTCTGCTTCCTCTCCGCCAATCCTTCTCTTCCCAAAGCCCTGGAACTTTTGCCACACTTCCCGTCATCTGGCCCTGGCCAGGTACTGGCTTTTTATTGGTCAAAGTGGAAGGTTTATACAACAAGGACAGGTATACATGAGATTGAGCTCTTCTGGGCAGCAGCTACATCTTGGGAAACAGCAATTGGCGTCAGAATACATAGCACCAGACCAACCTCCAATAGCAGTCTGTTGTGGAATTTCATCAATTGTGGTTTCCTCTTTCAAAATGACTCTAGCCTGTGTCAGGTTGATGTAAAAACTAGCCAGCACAGACATTCTACCTTCAAGGCATTAATAATAAAACTTGGATCTATGATGCAGCATGAAAAATTAAACATTTCTTTAAAAAATATTTAAAAACCATCATGGTCAATAGCATCATGTAATTTCTACACTGTTTCTTTGTGCAATGATTTAAGGAATATTTAGAAGCTTCTGCACTGCTTTTAGCACAGAACATTAAACTCTGATTATAATTGAAGAGTTTTACAAATGCATGTATTGGCCCTTCCTTAAAACCTATTGATATCAAAATAAACAGCACCACACCAGAATATAATATTATGTTGGAGAATTAATCAGCAACATTCCGTCTGTGTGTTCTTTAGGTTATAGAGTATGACATGTAACATATAGAAGGCTCCACAATGCTGCTTTATCATATGTGATGATGGCAATACCTATACCACAGGAGGTTGCCCTTCACCCACCTTGAGAATCTGAATGCCCTAGCACATTTTTTTTTGTTCTTTTTTCAGAAACTTGAAAACATCTCTAATGTTTTCAGAAATACATTTAAGTCTTTTAGAAAGGAAATGGCCCTCTCAGGAATGCGTAATTACATGGGGTTGTAGCAAGTGTGATGGGTATCTTAGCCTGGTTTTGGACTATGACTGAGCCTTTAAAATAAAACATTAAGAAATGACCTACCTGCCCAGTGAGTAAAGCAGGCTGCCACTGAGGAGATTTTGCCATGGGTTCTGGAGGAAGTGCTGATACCCACTTCCCACTAGTCTGTCTGTTTGTTTATTTATTATTATAGAATCATTTCTCTTTGTATAGTCCTCTTTGGACATCACTCGTGGGTGCATCACCCATTTTCAGGAAAAGAACCCTTATTCTACAGAGTAATGAAGAGTACCAGCCATTTATTTCTTCTGAATTTGTGTCAAGGTTATGCCGAAGGAGAGATCTGAATTTTGATAATGTACTTGTTTGCCTGCTAATAACAGTGTGAGTGCCAAGGGTCAAGGAAAGAAAATGCTGGTGCCCACAACTGACACAGCTTTCCTGGACCATATCTTGCCTAGCATACAACTTTGCTTAGGACAGTCCCTGTAAGGGGAAAATTGTTCTCAAAGTCATTTGAAGTAAATGACTTCAAGTTGTTTCATTGTGTCTCATTATTATATGTATTTTGATTATAGATTACAGATTATTATTTGAAATATTTACAGGCTACCATGAGTAGGACTCATAGAGGTCTGGGTTTAAATTCACACATCTCTTTATTCTATACTAGATTAGTAATTGAAAAGCTGTAAAAATGAAAAACATTAATGGAGTTTATATCTCAACCCCACTTAAGACTCCCAATTCTTTTTATTCTTATTCATTTGATATCATTTTATTTTTGGTGCCAGACATGATAGTATGCACCTGTGCTCCCAGAAACATGGAGAAATGAAGTAGAAAAGACAATTTGAGTCCATGAGGTTAAGATCAACCTAGGCAACATGTAAAGACTCAATCTCAACACACAAACACACAGACACACATAGACACATACATAGACACATAGACACAGACATGTGCATGAACATTTCATTCTCTCTCTCTCTCTCTCTCTCTCTCTCTCTCTCTCTCTCACACACACACACACACACACACACACATGCACGCAACATAGATTCCATCTGAAAATATAAGACAATAACTTTGTTGTCTCTTTGAGTCTTGGATAATTTCCCCCACTTTCTCAATGCATACTTTGCTGAACTATACTTTGTAAAATGTACTCTGGCTAAATCATATTAGTTTTAACACTATAGATCCAGTTAGACAATGGGACTTCTGTAAAATAGAGTTAAATGAAAACTTACAAACATTAATTGGTAACGGACAATACTCATTAGGAAATAAAAGACTTCAGTCTGAATTCATTTTTAGCATGTGGTTTAGTTGTAATTAAACATGATGCCAAGGTTCTGATTTAAGTGTGATGTGTTATCTAAAATGAAAACTATCAAGATATTAAAACATAATATCTCTCATTGGTAAACACAGTGTAATTTCATAAATTGGAGATAACTCATGAAAGTATAGAAATCAAGGCCATTTTTAATTGGACAAAAGCTATTTCTATTAGTAAGATAAGTTACATTTCCTTATGTTGCATTATGCCTCAATTGCAGCATTTAATCAGTATCAGTACTGACCAAAATGATTAATGGCTAGAAGAAGTTAAAATGTTCTCAAATAAATTTAAAGCATTTTCTTTTAATTCATTAGGCTTGTAAAATAAATTTCTGGTGTGATTGTAGCTTGGATAATGTTTAGAAATGTCCTCATGTCCTTATCTTAAGGATATCAGAGTTTTTTTTCCACATCAATTAACTCATTCACTGTACATCCTGATCACAGCCTCCCTCCTTCCTCTACTCCTGGTTCCACCCTCACACCCTTCTCCCCTCACTCCTCCTCTTCTTCTCCTCAGAGAAGTGGTGCCCTCCCCCACTACCACTCCTCCTCATGGGTACCAACCTGCCTTGGCACAGAAAGTCACAGCAGAACTTTCCTGCTTAGGCCAGACAAGGCAGCCCAGCTAGGGGAAAGGGATACAAAGGCAGACTTCATAGTCAGAGACAACTTCTACTTCCATATTTAGGGGACACATATGATGACCAAGCTGCCTATCTACCACACATATGTAGGGTGCCTAGGTCCTGCCCATGCATGCTCTTTGTTTGGTGGTTCAGTCTCTATGAGCTACCATGGCCCAGGTTAGTTTACTCTGTAGGTCTTCTTGTGGTATCCTTGACCCTTCCGGCTCCCTCAATCCTCACCGCCCCAACTCTTCCACTAGACTCCCTGAGCTCATTCTATTGTTGGGAAGTAGTTCTCTGCATTTATCTCCATCACCTGCTGGCTGAAGCCTCTCAGAAGACAGTTATGCTAGGCTCCTGTCTGAAAGCATAGCAGAGTATCAGTAGTAGTGTCAAGGGTTGACTCTTTCAGATGGGGTGGGTCTCAAACTGGGCCAGGTGGCAAATGGCAAAATGGTTTGCCATTTCCTCAATCTCTAGTTCATCTTTATCTCTGTACATCTTGCAGGCAGGGAAAATTTTGGGTTGAAGGTTTTGTGGGTGGGTTGGTGTCCCCTTCCCTCCATTGGGAGTCCTGCCTGGTTACAGGAGGTGGAAACTTTGAGCTCCATATCTCCCAATGCTAGGAGCCTCAGCAGGGATATCAGGGTTTAAAGTAGGAAATGAAGCTGAAAATAAAGTTTAGGGGCTAGTGATGTAGCTCAGTGTAACATTGCCTCACATGCTTCATGCTCTCAGTTCAGTCTTTAGTATAGCGGCACTTGGAGATCTGTTGAACTTTTTTTTTTTGGACTAAATAATTTAGAAATATGTGTACTATCTTGACTTTAGAGTATTATATCCTAGACTACTACTTGTGGGTATTTAGTGTAAGTTACCATGATAATGATGATGATTGACCTGTGTAGAATGCCAGGGTTCTGTATATACACAAACAATTCCCGTATTTAGAGCCAAGAAGAATCTAAGACAGTGGTTCTCAACCTTCCTAATGCTGACACCTTTTAACATAGCTCCTCATGTTGTGGTGATCCCCAAGCATAAAATTATTTTCGTTGCTACTCCATAACTATAATTTTGCTACTGTTAGGAATCGTAATGTAAACATCTGATAAGTGACCCCCGTGAAAAGGTCTTTCGACCTCCAAAGGGGTGTCAGCCCACAGGTTAAATATCTAAGATTAGAGTCTTCTGTGAAATGGTTCTTTATCAGCTTTACCCAACAACCATGCTCTCACACTGAATTCCTCTTGTTGCACAGACAAGCCCTGCACAAGTATCACATCTTCCCTCTGTGGCTCTCCTGTGGACACTGGTCAACTTCCCAGTGACAAATAATGAGAATTTGGTTTGGAAAGGAAAGACTTTTGTTTTATCTACCATCTTCCAAAAGAATGTTCTACAAATAGTTTTCTTATCTTCTAACGTCAACCACTTCTGAAAACACCTAGCAGAGTTGGTTTAGCATCCAAATATTTGGTGTATTACACAAGTGCAGCATCTACAGAGTTGAATTCACATGTCAACCCTGAGTTGCCTGCATTAGAGGCTATGGCCTTCGGCGAGTCTTGGTCTCTTTAGCTACACAATGGTGTTAGTAATAACTGCCCCACAAGGATAGTGTAAAGATCAAAGAAACCTTTCAGAATACAGTTAAGGGCTATGTAAAGAATAGTTGTGACTATCTTATTTTTGCTTTAAAGATTGCTGCTAATTTCTTAGAAGAAGAGAAGTAAATTTAATGGAAAAAATTTAAAATATTGATATATTTATTCAGGCCATTTTTTGTCAACTTCAAGCTCTATTTTAGTAAAAATAGATTCTACTTTTAATTTGTTAGAGGTATTTCACATGGAAGCTTTTTGTATATGCTTAATGGAAAATTTGATTTTTAACTCTCAAAATCTTAACAGCACTTATAGTAAACCTAAAATAGTGAGAAACAAGGATTATCACAGTGAAGAGAATACTTGTCTTTTAAAGGCTTTGAAAAGATGTTCATTGAGCATTTTAAAAGGCCGTAAAGAAAGATGTGAACACTTATAAACACACAGAATTGTTAGTTATTATTTTCAATACCATTTAAAATGCCTTTAAGAATTCACTTGCAGTGTGTTTGTTCAGGCAGTTCCCTAATTGTTGTCAATGAAGAGATATTAGCTTCATTCTTATAGGAGTAATTCAAAAGTAATTTCAAATCATAATAAAATAATTTGGCATGTATCAATCACTTCAATAATTCCATCAATATTCATTAGTAGGTCATTAGGGCAGATGTTAATTATACTAAGCCCAATGCCTACTGGCTGTCATAGTTTTATATTAATATCTTATTTATCTATAAATACACTCATATAGAGTATGGATGGTATCTTATTTAGTCCACATTTCAGCTGTGTGAATCGGGGTGCTGTTGTTATACAGTGTTATAGAATGACTGAACCTCAGGGTAAGTGGTCAATATATAGTAATGATATTGATATTGAAAGGGACTGATAACTGCATGTCTAGTTGCCTGTTATCACTCCTCAGTGATCCCTCAGTGGTCCAACAGCAGTGTTAGGAAGCCCTGAGAATTAATCATATATAGCTATACACACATATGCTTGCATATATATACATATACATATATATATATATGTATATATATATATATGCTTGCCTATAAAGCATGTAGCAAAGAAATGGGCACTCAAATACTTTATTGAGTGCAGGGAACAGATGCCAAGGTGTCATCCGAGGAAAACAGATGGTGTTTAGGATGTCAGAATGGAGGTGAGAAGTAGATGGACTTCAACTTAGAGTCAGTCAGAGGCTAAGTAAGCGAGGGCGTATACAGAGCAGAGCACAGCACTGTCCGACGTCTTTGGGTGCTGTAAAGCACTGGTTAGCGGTGGCATACACAGTTGTATCAGATGAATGAGGTTGTCTCACTGGCCTGACGGGAGCAAAGATGGATAAGATCGGCCAGGCTTAGGTGGTAGGGGTGTGTATTTTATCATCTAGGCACTGGGAGCTTTTGGGGAACGCTGAGTAAAGGAGCCACTTGGAAAATAGGCATTTACTTAGCGAATGGCCAGAGTGCCCCAGGAAGCCATGGGATATAGTGGATTATAGTGGCCCATGGATTATAGTTATGAGCATATGGTACAACGCATCCATTTTATTAAAAATGACCATGTAACGGTCTCGGATGATACTTATATGTTTTTTTTTTTTTGGAGCTTTTGCATGGATTTTAGGTTGCGATTATCTGCAAAGTCAAAAGAACTTCATGTCCTTCGTGCTAAAATCTAATATTCTTCCTCTTTGGTAAACACAATGAAAATCTCACACCATGACATATATTTCAGTGAGGAAATGCTGTCCATCTTACTGGCACAGCCATCCATCCCTGCTCTGGGTACTGCGGTGGCTGATGCTGTGGTTTCTCTTCCAGGCATGTAATGGCTGCATCATCTCAGTTGGGGGCCAGATTCCAAACAACTTGGCGGTCCCTCTATACAAGAACGGTGTTAAGATCATGGGCACGAGCCCTCTGCAGATAGATAGGGCTGAGGATCGCTCCATCTTCTCAGCTGTCTTGGATGAGCTGAAGGTGGCCCAGGCTCCGTGGAAAGCTGTTAACACTTTGGTAAGGAGGGGGACAGTGCTTCATTTTAATAAGAGAACTTTTTAAAAAATATATCTTATTAATTTATTCCTATAACATCTCATGGTTATCCCATCCCTTGTATCCTCCCATTCCTCCCTCCCTCCCATTTCTCCTTTACTCCCCTCCCCTATGACTGTGACTGAGGGGGACCTCTTCCCCTTGTATGTGCGCATAGGGTATCAAGTCTCTTCTTGGTAGCCTGCTATCCTTCCTCTGAGTGCTGGCCTAACCTGAATGTTAACTACCAGGGAAGCTAACTAGAGGGCAGGTGGAACGCGCAACACGCTTAGTGAATTGGCTGTAAAGTAGCCGTGTTTGATGATTGCACTTAAATGCTGATTATAAATAGACAGCAGTCTTCTCATTGAGATTCAGACAATGAGAAGAAGTTCAAACTATTTTTGAACTAGATTTGATATTTAGAATGAGAACCTAGGAATTTTATGTATCTCGGTGTCCAATTTACATTTTAATGGAGTCTTTTGAGAGGAGGAATAAAAAAGTTAGGTTATCCCTTGATCTAATGATACCAGTCTGCATTTTTATTGCTTATTTTAAACTATTCATACCCTTTGTGTTGTTTTTTTCCCCCCCTCCCTATTAATTAGAATGAAGCACTGGAATTTGCAAACTCTGTGGGCTATCCCTGCTTGCTGAGACCTTCCTATGTTTTGAGGTAATATATTGTTTTCCAGAACAATGATTCAAAAACCGGGAGATACAGAACACGGGCTCTCATGCTGAGAGGATAGGGTTCAGTGTGCGGGATTTTGTTAGTCCAGCCACAGTATCTAAAGGAGCACAGAAAGTTTGAGGACCAATGCTCACTCTTCCAGTTCACCATTTCTTTGGGGGAATGGTACCATCCTCATCTAGAAGCATGGCAGCTAAAGGCATTTCCTGGGCAAAGGCAAGAGGGATGGTTTTACATAGACAACATTAAAACGCAACCCAGGGCATCTCTTGGCATCAGCTATTTTTTTTTTTTTTTTTTTTTGCTAGTCAGAAATGACAGCTTCTTCCTGACTATCATCAGCACCTTTTTGATAGTGTCTTTGTTTTGAATTTTGGAGTTTTTGAGATCAGATTTTTGTAATAGATGAAGTATGGTCATGAGGAACATGGGCGGCAGGGAGCTTTTATATCAAACGTTGAAACTAAGTTCTAGCATCAAAGGAAAACTTGTGAATTATCGCGCAGTCTCTTCAGATGTTGCCACATGTAAGGGACCACTTCACTGAACAGGGGATAATAAGAGAAACACAATTTGCTGTGCACAATTTGGAAGTGTGAATGGGATTTGAGATGGGATCCTTTAAAATAATGAAAAATTTCAAAAGAAGAGGAAATGTGCCCTTTCATTGAAGTGACATTCTGTGTAAACCAGTCTAATAATACTACTTTGAAGAATTAATGTAAATCAATTTAAGCAACAGGCACATGCTTAAAGAGAGTTGGAAGAAAAAGTCTTTGAATATTGCAAGTTATGGCTGTCTTCCATTTTCCTCTGCCCCAAGTCCTCAATGTCATTGCTTTGGCCACCTTCTCACCAGCCAATAAAGTAATTGCTTCATGCACAACTTTATAGTAATTAGAAAAGGTAAAGAAAAGGTTACTTTTCAAAAGGAGAGGGAAATAATTTTTTCCGCTTACTCTAATGCTTCTCCTCTGCAACTTTCCTATCTCATTTTCAAAGTGTCAAAATTCAAAGTATGTCTATTTAAGATATCATTATTTCTTAGGTAGTTAGAACGAAGGACACAGTTGAATACATTTCAGTCATGCACTGCATATTATATTTGCAAATATTACCAAAGAATCAGTTCTCTTCTTTTAGAGGCTGAGAAATGATAACCTGCTTCGCAGAGTGCCAATGGGTTAAGATTAGCTTTTGCTAATGAACACCGAAGAAACAGGGTGAGAGAAATTGTGTCCTTGGTTGACTCCTGTTAACCATTAAGATCTACCTGGAACCAGCAGAGCACTGATGCTGTAAATCAGACAGTATAGTCCTGGGGCTATCCAATTGCTGGGAGCAGCAGAGATTTTGTGAGGCCCACCGCTAGGTTCTTTGACGTTTTAACTTTGATTTATTGACCTTATGATTATGTGGAACAAAAGCTCAGTCTAGACAGAAAGATACTTTTCTTGCTTTTGCTTTGGAACTGGAGATTGCCCGGAGATGTTCAATCTAGTGTAGTTTACCTTACTTCTGAACTGGTAAAAAAAAAAAAAAAAACAAAAACAAACCAAAAACCAAAAACCAAACAAACAAAAAAACCCAAAAAACAAAAAACAAAACCAAAAGAACTCACCTGTCTTTCCATCTGTCCTTCCCAGCGGTTCTGCCATGAACGTGGTATTCTCTGAAGACGAGATGAAAAGATTCCTTGAGGAGGCCACTCGAGTCTCTCAGGTAGTGTCCTATTTCCTCTCACTGACTCTGAACAATTGGTCTCTTGTTTACTATGCAGTTTTTGCTCTCACACAAAGTTGTTAGGATGACTTTCCATTCCCCTCCTTTCTACGTGCTAGTTTAAAAAGGGGTCTTAAGTGATGTCTCAGTTCTCAGTGTTAGTGGGATAAGAGGAAGACCCGTGCATCTTTGATCATCCAGATCAATTTGTTTTGAGACTGGGAGTGTGAATGGATGTATACTTATGCTGGATGCTTAATAAGTATCTTGTCCCTTCTGTGTGCACCATGCTGGCCAAGTTATTCCTAGGACTATCAATCTCCAGGACGATCCAGCCATCTTTATCATTATCTGGTGAAAGCTTTCTTGGCTTTTAATTCTCACACCTGGGGATTGGCCTTAATCAACTATACACCGTTATTAGTAAAGCCCCCTTGCTCACCTATTGATTTCCTCTTCCGTTCTTTCACATTGCATTTGTGAGTTAATAAAAATGTTTATAATTTTGTAGTGACTTAGACACCTCTCTTAACTGCCCCAAGCTTCTACTTCCTCCTTTGGTGTTACCTTGGTGTGATCCATTTAAGATTTACCCAGCAGGGTTATTGATTAGCAGACCTCGCACTGTGGAGGATGAAAGCAATGCTTTCCTTTAAAAAGCTTTCAAAGGCTGTTTGGGTGTTTTTTTTTTTTTTTTTAAAGAACAATTCAGAGAAGAGTTTGATGTTAGGCAAGTGGAATTTGCAGGGAGCTGAAGAATGGAGTCAGAGGCATTTCAAAGTGGGAAAAGGAGCCTGGATTGTTCTGCACACGTGGACCTGGGTCCTTTTCCACTATGATAACTGTTAATCAAGGATGCTTGGTCATGGAGCATGTGGAGAAGGAAAATGAGTGAGAAGAGGCAGAGTCTAAAGAAAGGAAATCAGTGGGGTTAGAACTCACTTTTGCATGCAGGTTAGTTACTGAAGGACATCTCTTGAATGGGCCAGTTAACTAACTTTTATATTTTAATCTCTGCCTGAGACCTTGTTCTGTCTCTCTTCTGAGATGCCAACAACTATATCCCACATTTGAGAGGTAGGATAAGGTGGATAAGGTTCTCTCTTTTTTTTTTTTCCTTTCTAAGGAACATTTCAGCCTCAGAGGCCTTCCACTCAGTAGAAGACTTAATTTTATTATTTTTATGTCAGCATGCCAACTGAACCCACACAGCACCACAGCTTTATAACAGAGATGTCCTGCTTGAGTGTCTCCTAGTTCAAGTCTCTCCGCTGTGCTAAAACATAACCCATGATACTCAGTTCAACATATTTAAAGAAAAATTAATGCTACGAATTGCTCCTTTATTTGTTCATTCATATATATTAGCTAACAATATTGGTTTGTTCCCACTACCAAAAGATATAGCCCTAGAAAGATAATCTATATAATTATCTGTACACACACACACACACACACACACACACACACACACACACACTGACAGTTCAGAGTGGAGATGCTTTGGAATAATATAGTGAAGAGTATTGAAGTTATTCACTGAAGGAAATTGATGAATGGGAAGAGGGTGAAACTGAAAGGCGCCGAAAATGACTACAGAATTTCTGATTTAGGCAACAGGGATCCAAAGTAATGACATGACTGAGATAGTGAACGCGAGAGAAGGAGAGAATTTAGTGGAAGAAATGCATTTCACGTTAGGCCATTTGGATGAGGCAGCCTATAAGGAATCCCAGTGGTGATGATGTGAAGGCAGTCGACTCTGCGTGTTGAGAACTGAGGACCATGAGAAGGATTAGCGGGGCTAGAGAGATGGCTCAGTGATTAAGAATATACAGTCCTTCACGGCAGCTTCAGTTTGGTTTCCAGCACCCGTGTTGGGAAGCTGCAGAGGGACCCCCACTGGCCTCCACCAGCATGACCATTATATGCACACATCCACACACAGACCCACATAGACACACACATAATTAAACTAAAGTAAAATGTAAAGGGAAGAGGTTGAGTAGAGACAGAGATATAAGTACTGATTTTGAAATCAATAGCTTACCCTTTAAAGTAAAAGCCTTGGACATGGAGGCAGTCACTGACAGGGTAAGTACAGAAGCCAGGAGGAGCTAAGATGGATGCCCAGTGGGTACCACCATCTTAGGACTCAGTGGAAAAATAAGGAATGATGAAGAGCCTTAGAAAAGAAGCACGAAAATGTACCTTAAAATTTAAATTCTATTGACAGTGTTCAGGGATATGTGTTAAATTATCACACACATAAGATGATGAATTTTAGCATAGAGGCCAGAAGGGCTTAGAGACACCTTAAAGAAGGTGTAACCTAGCCTAGGCTTTGAAGGTGATCTGTAATATAAGATTACATTGAGGAGAAAAATTGAAGGGCACACAGGAAGGTAGTTATGGAGACAGGTAAATGCAACAAAAGTGGTCCAGAATGCAGAATCCCACAGCATCAGGGAGGAGACACATTAGACTAGCAAGATCATCAGAGATCCTCTTCTCTTAGTGCAGAGGAAGCAACACCAGTCTGGGTATTGAGAGGCACCTCAACATTGTCTTAGGACAGCTGAGTACAGAAAGCAATTCAAGATTCATAAGCAGTTCAGAATACAGCCCAAAGAAGCCCATGTCAAGGTTAATAAACAAGTAGATTTGAAGCTGGGCATGGTGGCGCTCGCCTTTAATCCCAGAACTCAGGGAGGCAGAGGCAGGTGGATCTCTGTGAGTTCGAGGTCAGGCTGGTCTACAGAGTGAGTCCAGGAAAACCGAGGCTACACAGAGAAACCCTGACACAGAAAACAACAACAACAACAACAACAACAACAACAACAACAACAACAACATCAATAGATTTGATTTCCAGTTGCCAGCATCATATTCTTAAAACAGGATAAGATTTGTCAACTTCAGACAAAGGATTTCATCTTCAAACTGAAACAAACAAACAAACAAACAAGCAAACAAGCTGGAGGCTGTTGTCCTTCTTTAAGCTTACTCACATTTCTTACACATCTCCTTCACATTTCTGACTAGGAAGTTAGGGCATCTGCAAAAACAAGCAAGAATAGAAAGAAGCTGGCTTAATAACCATCTCCAGGCACAGAGTAAGCAGAGGTGTGGTGGTGACTCTGATAGAAGGCACAGGAATTGCGTTTGTTCCGTCTTCAGCCTCCTCACCCTGGCTCAGAAGCCAATATTTGGGGTTTCAGAACTCATTTTTGGTTTGTTGGGCCTCCAGAGTTGCAGAAAGACACTTGCTCTTACGGTAAGCAGAACATGACCTTAGTCTTATAAAAACAGACTGGCTAATGAGCTCCTGTTGTATGTTTGGCCTTAAGATTTCTACAAGTACCGCCTTGTTAGTTACTCAAACTATGCAGCTACCTGGTATTATAGACTGAATTTCTGCTCAAGGTTTTCCTTTACTTACTTATTTGTTTCTTCATTGTTGGCAGGAGCACCCGGTGGTTCTGACTAAATTTGTTGAGGGGGCCCGGGAAGTGGAGATGGATGCAGTTGGCAAGGAAGGACGGGTATGTGCTAGCCCTTTCTCTCACTTATCTGGGCCTTCCCACCAGTTTTTGTATCTGTGGTAATTTTGAAATATTCATAGGTTAGAACCTATAATTTTTAAAAAAGTATATGTCTGACCATACTGGGGGAGGCTGTTCAATGAAAACTACCACCATTATCACAAAACCCTCCAGCTCCACCCACTTCACTTCCTTAATAATAATAATAATAATAACAACAACAACAACAACAACAACAACAACAACAACAACAAATCCAATGCCCTGCTCCCCACCAAACCAAAGCCCAACTCTCAAAGGTTGAGTTGAAATGTCCAGGGTGTATCATCCCTGGCCTTTCAAACTGTTGGCATTTCTCTTTGATGATATTCAGTATCAGTTACCATCCCACACTCATCATGCTTTCTGAATAGGTCTTTTCTTTTGTCTGTGGCTTTCCTTTTATGTTTCAACGTGTGTTAAAAACAAACAAACAAACACCCAAACACTACGCTTTCTAAAATTTCTAATTGAATCTCTGATTTTTCTCCTCCTGATTTCCCACTCACTCCTCTCCTTCCCATTGGATTAATAAAGGAAACCCAACAGAATTGCGTAGGCAGAATAATAACATCAAATCAGCTGACCACACCACATCTGGAATGGCTGCAGCCCTGAAGGCCTCTCACTTCAAGGAGAACGGGAAATGGAAGTGTGTTTCCCTTAAATCCGCTGGTTGTCCTCATAAGGCGTTTGTGATTTATCTTGCAATGTAGGGCTTTGTGCTTTAGACAGGGCACGTTATCTTATTTGCCTCAAGGATAAAGTAAAAAAAAATTGGCCTTCATCTTTTGTTTTGCAAATTATCCAAAATACTACCAAATATGTCAGATCTATTTTTTTCCCTAACAGATTAGCAGTTCAGAGTAGAGCTTTCCTATTTTCCTTTAAAATCACAATAGTTTCTCTGAACCACAGAAGCTCATGACCCAAATCTGAAATATTCAGAGATGATCTTTCCAGTCTCCTGTCTTCAAGGACAGGGATTTTTGCTGAAACATCTTCAGAGGATGTTCATCTCCTTTTTTAAACTTGTTGACAAAGAGTACAGATCACTTTAAGATTATATACATTTTTTACCTGCATTTTTTTATTCAGCACTAGGTGGACCTCAGGACCCTGAAAATGCTAGGGAGATGCTCTACCACGGAGCTACATGCTCAGAACTATTAGGTTATGTAACTGAGTCTTCTTTCTGGTGGAGAAAGAATATCTCACATATTATCTATCTTGAGATAATCTTTTCCTTCCTAGAACTCTCCCTCCTAATCTCCTGTTTTAGATCATAAAGTAAAATTTCCTCTATTTCCACCTTTAATATTTGAAGCCAGAGATGGAAGGCAGGAGGGGTGTGATTGTACATCTGTGGGCGTGGACAGTGGGGCTGCCGTGGAAACATGTGCTTGTTTGCATGCTGTGCTCCTAATGGACCCCTGATGGCTTCTTGGTTCGGTTTTGCTCTGGGTTTCTGGGATGTGTTCTTTTCTTTGTTTTTCCCACAATTCATTGCACATTGTTTTTTTTTTGTAAATGTTTCATGTTATTTACATAATTTTTAAATTCATTCCCAGAAATTGACATATCACTCAACTTTATCATAATGATTCTGAGTTCAGTGGTATGATTGCTCCTGTTTCCTAGATAACACACACACACACACACACACACACACACACACACACACACCCATGCATTCACAAATCTACACCCATATGCATAAGCACATATACTCTCACACATGGAATTACACACACAAACATGCACACATTTGCGATCACTTCATGTGCATTCTTTGTTTTATAACTCTTCTGTGAAGATAAGCACTGTTATTAGTCCCACCCTTCATTAGAAGCCGATGCCATGCAGCCTTGTCTAGACCCCCAGAGCTCAAAAATGACATCTGAAGAATGGAAACTGAGTACCACTCTGATTTAAGTCATTTATAAATGTGATGAATAAATAAATCTCTGTGTCTTACATTAGTCTTATACAGCCATGAAATTATTCTTCCCATACTAAGCCTCATAAGTTCCTGGGCAACATATCTTATTGACATAGGAACTAAAGTGACTGAGGTTATAGGCTTCAGGATCTGACAGTTCATGTTTCCCCCAGTCTCACTAACTCGACACCAACTTGGTTATTCATTCTCACGTGGCCTTTGTTTCCTTATCGTTGAGCAGGGCAAGAGTATTTTCGCGTTTTTCAAATTTCACTTTAAAGATCTCTGCACCAAACTCTTCAGTCTTTCTCTCTAATACAACAGCGTTGGTGCAGTGTGTGATGTGTGGTGTGGGATGTGTGATGCCATTCACATGGCTAGATACTTCCTTCTCTTGTCTTCTTTGCCAGGGACTGACAGATAAAGCCTTTTCTACTGCAGCTTCCTGTCCTATCTTGATTAGTTAGTACGACTTGACTTATTCTACTATTTTCACCCTTGGCACTCAGTGGAAATGGAAAAAGAAGCAGCCTCTTTGTCCCCCTCTGCTCCCTGTGGAGGCTACTTGTCACTGGACACTGAGGCCTAGACAGTGGTGCGGCTTGTTCTCCTCATCTTAAC
Source organism: Acomys minous (assembly GCF_964271855.1). Classification (NCBI taxonomy): domain Eukaryota; kingdom Metazoa; phylum Chordata; class Mammalia; order Rodentia; family Muridae; genus Acomys; species Acomys minous. The sequence continues at coordinate 107,040,594 of NC_140486.1, read as the reverse complement.
AGGAGTTCAGCAGAGTTACTCGCTAATGGTGCCAGAATTGGTTAATCATCAAAGGGAGCAGGTGATCGAGTAGTAGCCTGGAAGTAGCTGTCTGACAACTTTTTAAAAAATCTCATAAACTTCAAACCCCTACCCAGATCTAGCCAATGGACAGGGCATTCTCCACAGTTGAGTGGAGAGTGGGGTCTAACTTTCCCCCATACTCTGGTGCCCCATATTTTACCACGTCCCCTGGATGGGGAGACCTGGTGGCACTCAGAGGAAGGATAGCAGGCTACCAAGAAGAGACTTGATACCCTATGAGCATATACAGGGGGAGGAGTTCCCCCTCATTCACAGTCATAGGGGAGGGGAGTAAGGGGAAAATGGGAGGGAGGGAAGAATGGGAGGATACAAGGGATGGGATAACCATTGAGATGTAATATGAATAAATTAATAAAATAAAATTAAAAAAAATATTCTTTTGGCAGGTCATCTCCCATGCCATCTCGGAACATGTTGAAGATGCAGGTGTCCACTCAGGCGATGCCACGCTGATGCTCCCTACACAAAGTATCAGCCAAGGAGCCATTGAAAAGGTCATCATCTAGAAACAGAACCAGAAAGGAAACATCAAAGGATAAAAACCACAGCACCAAAGACAATATCAGAATCCCTTAGTTTGTGAAAACAGGAAGTAGTGATGCAGGGCATGCTCCAGGTTAAATTTAATAAGGAACTTCCCTGCCCTTCGCTAGCTGAGTGTTTTAGAGATGATCTCCTTCCGTGGTGGTCACAGCTAGCTTGGCTATGTGCTAGTACAACCTTTAGAGTACATCTAGATCACCCACGTGACTTGCTAAAGTACCTGCTTCCACCCCAAGTTTCTGATTCCATAAATATGGAAACCTCTCTACATTTTCTTTTTTATCAAGTCTCCTAAAGTTACTATTTCCTCTGATCTGTGGTCCAGATCTGTAGACGGGTGAGTCTGATAGCCGAGAGCCACAACAACAAAACGTGATGCTTTTGAGGAATGGCGAAGCAGGTGTGCAGCAGCCACTTGGGAACCTCTGCAAAGTGTTCACTCTTTGCTCTGAGCCCCACTTTAAGCCAGCACTTTGTGATAGGTCTCTTGACCACTCCTTGAGAGCAATTCCTTTAAAGAGTCCTCCAGTATGACTGCCTCAGCGTCCATTATGTGTGGCAAGGCATATACGTGTAGGCTCGGTCATCTTGAGCCATTCTTGCCACTAAAGGGAGTTCAAATGGACTCAACCTTTGTAAAGAGCTGTTTTTGTTATCCTGTGGTAAGAATTTGTGCTGGCCTATACATTTGCTTTGGGTGTATCCTGAAGATCTCTGCTTCAGAATATGGAGGTGATAAAATGCTTTGCAATAGCAACAGCATGTGAGTTTTAGAAGTCCCCAGAGTTAAACTATGATTCGATTTTCATTCTAGAATAAATAAACACAAACCTCAGACTTTCCCAACTCCTTCAGAGAGGACATGCTATAGACCGAGCTTCATTCCATACCCAGTCAAGTTGCTGACCCACTCCTGCATCTGTGATGAGTGAGGCTTCCTGTCACCACTGTCCCTCTTGACATGAGAACCTTCTATTTCTTGACAGATATAGGGGCTCCTACCTATCACACACACACACACACACACACACACACACACACACACACACACACACACACACGCACGCACAAATGCTCCCACGCGCAAGTCCTCCTTGCAGGCAAACACTATTTCTTTCTGAACATAATATCTACCCTTGTAAAGTTTAGGGCAACAGAAAAGAAATCTCCCAAGATACCTTGCAGGACCATGTATTTTGGAGCCTGCCCTTCTCCTCAGGTAGATTAGTAGACTGATATATAGTATGAACTGCAGTTTCTGGTGTAAGAACAGATTATATAATTGTAAGAGATAGCTCTATGGAGGATAAGTACTCTTGTAAAATATTTGTTTCTTGACATTTACCATTACCTATTTTTTTGCTATTAACTATTATTATTATATGGAGATAGACATTTTTACAAAGAAGGCCATCTAGACAGAATCCTGCATCTCTTTAAAGCTCCACCATCGTCTTCATCACTGTGTCATTGTCTTTTGCTCTAGGTGAAGGATGCTACCCGGAAGATTGCGAAGGCTTTTGCCATCTCTGGACCATTCAATGTCCAGTTCCTTGTCAAAGGAAATGATGTCCTGGTAAGAAATAGTAATGTCCTCAGAGGACCCTGGTACCTTGTTAGGTTATGTTGGTCATGTTGGATTGTGCCCCACCCTGTTGATCTCTGTGACCCTGCCATCTACTCCTCTCTGAGAGGGATGTTGCATGGTGTGTAATGTCTCTCCTGTTTGAAGGCAAGGGCTCTTGGAGGCACTGACATGTCACTCACAGCTTTGTGACATACTCAGTGTACTGAAACAGCACCATATTCCACCCACAGTGAAACATGGAGAACAACATGTGTATTCATAAGTTTCCTCATTGAAGTTTGACTTGCTCCTTATCCAGAGAACAAAGTTGTTTTGTAAAACATCTTGAAAGAAAAAAAATTATTCACACCAATTAGGTTGTTTCTAATTATTTTATTTCATTCAAGTTATTAGTAACCAAAATCTGTTCACTAGTGCTATGGAGTAAAGTGGTGGTTACAATGATGCAGGCAGCATATTCTCCACGTTCAGATGCTTTGTAACTTAGTGAGGCCTGGGAGGAAGATGAGCCCAGAGAGAAGTAGCACTGTACTAACAGCTTTAGTAGCTGCTGGAGGAGTGTGCAAATGTCTTTGGAGTTGACTAGGAAGATCATATTTTCCATATATGCATATATGTGTGCACATATGAATATCAAGCACATATCTGAATATCATGTCTTACCTGGAGAAAATCATGAAAGGCTTCAAGAAAGATTTAATATTGTGAATGAAGGTTTACAGAATAGCTGGGATTTTGGTAAATTGAAATGATCATCTACAATAGCACATTTTGGGAAATAGCAACTCATCAGTTTTTATGTTTAGAGAAAGTATTTTCCTACATGAGGACTGGAAAAGAATCTTGGAGAGTAAGCCTTGGTCCAGTAAAGTGGTGTAAGATAAGAGAGATGAATGTTGAGGCAAGAAGATGGAAGGCTCTCGCCAGCAAGGCTTTACTATGAAGCCATAAGGATTCCAGTGGGGGGACTTTTCAGTTAGGGGTGTGGCATTGTCCAAACTCCCCATTGAATGAAATTAGAACGCAGGGGTTGAACTGGGGAAATGGAACGAAAAAGAGTCACAGTTCCCATAGTGATCTCAAAGAAACCAAATGGTCAAAAATGTGAGCAGTGGAGATAAAGGGGATGGAATTAGAGAAGTGAGTTGGAAAGAGAGAGAAGAAACCAAGGAACAGAAAGAATATTAAGACTGTGGTTACTGGCTTTCATCCACTCTTCCCTCTTGAACCGTAGGTGATTGAGTGCAACCTGAGAGCGTCTCGATCCTTCCCCTTTGTCTCCAAGACTCTTGGGGTGGACTTCATTGATGTGGCTACAAAGGTGATGATCGGAGAGAGTATTGATGAGCAGCGTCTCCCTACACTGGAGCAGCCCATCATCCCTGCTGACTATGTTGCCATTAAGGTAACATTTTATGACATGCATCATTTTTATGAGCAGAAGTGTATTGAAATGGGACATTTGACACAAAATGTTTATGTCTTCGTGGACCTTTTACTTAAAGTGCTGGATGATCAGCTTCCTTTCAGACCTGGAGAGGTTACACTGCAAGCAACTACATGTGAACTATTTGCATCTATGGAAACATTGGCCGTGATCAAGGATAATATAAACTCAGAATCAGCTAGCCTAGTGGATTATGACCCATGTTTTTGCCACTGGCACATGCTGCTGCTGGTTTAGTTAGCAAATCAAAATTTCTAGGTAATCTCGTTTAGGATAAGGTTGAACTGTGAAAAGTCTCCAGGAATTCGTGGATCTCATAAAAGTGGTGACCCTGAGGGCCTGGTTAAATTCTTACCGTGTTGGCTGCCTTTTCTTTGTTTCTATGGCACCGTTTTTTTTTTCCTTTCATAAAATTGAAATAATAGTTTGTAGTGGAGCTGTGGGGGCGATGGAATTGAAATTATGTTTGAATAGTACTTTAATCATAAAGCCACTATATGCCTCTAGATGCCTCAGTACACATTATTATGACCACTACTTTGATGGGCAGATATGAGCATTCATAAAATAAACAAATACATTCGAATCCCTTAGATGAAGCACACAGTGAAATTGATTTATATTGTGAAATGCAGTTACCTTATGTGACACTAATATATCTTGGATGGCTTTAAAACAGTGGTTCTCAATATGTGGGTCGTGACGCTTTTGGGGGTTAAATGATCTTTTCACAAGGGTCTCATATCAGATACCCTGCAAATCAGCATTTAAATTATGATTCATAACCACAGCAAATTACAGTCATGAAGTAGTGATAAAAATAACTTTATAGTTGGGGTCACCACAACATGAGGAACTGTATTAGGCAGGTTGAGAACCACTACTTTAAAAGGATTCCCTGTTCTTGTATGTACTGGTGGCTCCACCCATAAGTCAGCTTTTGCTGAGACTCCAACTTCCGACTTTAGTTGTAGGTATTTAAGCTGTTTCTAGGAATCAAAACTATAAAGTTAATGGCTTACGATTTCTTGGATAGTTTGGTGTGTTGAAATAGAATATTATTTTTCATTGTTAAGTGTTTTGGTGGTTATAGACATATAACACACATGAATTTTAAGTTTAATATCAGAAAGTAGTAGTTAAAAAGATTTTTCCACTATAGGCAATACTTATATATTTCAAATTCTCTTTATTAAAAAACATAGCAAATAAGTTCTTAATAAAACGATACACAAGTAAATAAATACATGTTATAATTCCAACTAAGAGTAACATTTCAAAATGCATTGATTTTATACCTCTTCATAATTGTCACTATACATGAATATTAATTTTTTCAAGTTACTTATTTGTTGTCAATTTTAGAAGACCTAATGTGGCTGATGGGAAGGAGACAATAGCAGAACAGAAAAGCTGGAGGATAGGATCATATAATAGCTTCATTAAGATCATCCAGTAAAATGACCCCAAGCTCATTTTCTCACAATTTAGTGTGCTGCTATCAGTGGAAGGACAGCCCAGCCCAGATAAATAGGCATATGTTGAGAAATAAACACTTGGTTCTTATGAGTCAGACTGATAAAATAATTGAAAAGGAAGCACTTCAGTGTTCCTGCTTGTATGAAAAGAGATAAAAAAAAATGTTTCCAAGCAGAACTTTTATTTTCAAAGCTTTTAAGAGGTGTCAACAGCACTTTAATGTCTCAGAAGTCAGCTTACAGACAGCCATATCTGGCAAGGTGGCTTGCTGCAAGTTCAAATGCGCAGAACAACCAGAGGAATGGGCCAAGAGCCTATCAAGGGGAAAATGTGTTTGAACTCTGTATTTGGGAGACGAATGTGCAGTAGATGTTTGAAATAGCTCCAATAAGAATATGCGCAGGCCAGATTAGAAGGAAAAGTGTAGACTGGCCACAGGGGATCTATTTACAGAAATCATTTGTGGTTATTTCACCCAAACTTTGGTTGGGCAAGGAGTACAAACATATTCTTGGAACAGAACTTTACAGCTGTCTTTCAAGTCATTTTTGGGCCAAAGAGAAATTTTCTGTCCACCATGGCCTAATGAATCCCATGGGAGGTGGTTCACCAAGTGTGTTTAATGTTTCCTCTCCGTTTATCCCTTTGTCTCACATGTTTTCCTTCCCTGTTATGTCTGACAGGCTCCAATGTTTTCCTGGCCCCGACTAAGGGATGCTGATCCTATCCTGAGATGCGAAATGGCTTCCACTGGAGAGGCAAGTAGTTAATGAGCCCTTTTGTTGGATTTCTGGGGACGTCTATATGGTTCTATGGTCTGGATATGGTCATGTAAGTAAAGTAGTGAGTGGCGAGACAGGAGCAAACTTCGTAAGACTTTATTTTCCCAGGGGAGCTCAAAGGTTAGGAAGTGTGAATTAAAGAAAAGTCTTCTTCTGCTTTTTTTTTTCATTGTAGCAGAGTTGACAGTTTTACATGCGATCCTGGGAACTGAATACATGTGTACTTAATTCATTTCCACATGACCCACTGTGAACAGCAGTCGTATATTCCTCTAGACATCTGAGGGTGCCCTGTGTCAATCTTTGGGAGGTTCTCACATCCTCCTGCAATAACTGTCCAACCTTCCCTCTGCTATGATTGAAGCAGGTCAGCTCATCTTTCTAGAAATGTGCAGAATGACATCATTAAAAAGGTGACAGGTGTGGGCGGTGGAAACTGCAACTAGATTAAAAAAAAATTCCCAGGATCATCTTTCAGATGAATTCCACCTTCAACCTCTTGAGGCTGGTCTAAACATTATAATGGAACTGGCCACTGGATGTCTCTCTCCTCTTGTGTTGCAACTGTGTCAAGGGAAGGTTTCTTTAAGAATGCGATATGTGTTTTCTCCCAGAGAGCTGTCAGATTCTGGAAAGTTCTCTACATGTCAGTGTCAGGACATTTTATGAATCACCTAGCCCTTGACAGACATACTCACTACAGCCTTCAGATCCTCATCAGTGCACACTGGAGTGGCAATGCCAGGCTGTGAGGAAGTAGTGTGTCTCACGGTATTAAGGGAAAAAAAAAAAACCAATCTAAGTGGGAGAGTATTTAATTGCAAAGAATATGAGATGCTTTTTCTGGTTGCTTGGTTACAAGCATGTGCATTGATGAGAAGCCAAGTGAGACTGGGAGACAGGCAGCGAGGAATAAATGACTGGTGTTACAGCTGTGTTCTTAGAAAGGGGCTCTTGATCCTTTTGCTGTTTCTTTTAATACAGTTGGAAAGGGAGCCTCGCTGTGAACTATGGGTACTACACTATTCCCAGATAAAGGATGCTGTTGTCAGGTCCATTTTGATCCCATGGCTCTGTATTCAGTTAGCCCAGAGACAGATGAGGGAGAGCCCCCTTACCCTTCCACGGCTTCTCTAGTGTGGCAAGCTTGTTCTCAGGGTTTGCGTCCTCCTGCTTCCACAACGATGATACTACAAACAATTTAGCGGTTGTTCGCATCTGTCGTTTCTTTTTCTAAGCTAGAAAAAGACCTTTTTCTAATATTAAAGCCATATTTCCAAGTGTCATCAAGTACGATGTTTTAGATTCTGTTTCATAACTGAAATCAGAATAACAAATCCAGTTTAGAAATCTCAGCCATGGCTCAAAGACACTTACAGTGTTTAAGTGGATTGCTGTGGAGTTGCATAAGCACCCGGCTCCTTATCTTATTAAGGGACATTTTATTTTCTAGAGGTAAAGTGAAGATGTAATCCTCATATTCACAGGGCTGTTTGACTTTTTGTTTTGTGTTCTGAATGGCTAGACAGAACATTGTTGGGACACCTCTTTCGGGTACCTGCGCTTCTGATCGGGCCACAGGGTTCCTTTCAGCGGAAGTGATTAACTTCCGTTGACATTGCTCAAGTTGATTGGCCAGTATTTGACTGATTAAAATGTTCACTGTGGGGTGGAAAGCAGACATGCACTCATGGCCAGCTGAAGGTTATCATGAGAACTTTCCTTGCCCAGCAAGAGAGAGTCATTTGCTTAAAGAATGAATTCAGCCGTCAGCATTATTTACTATAATGGTGACTCTGAACGCGTGCCAGATGATATGTGCAGAACTGACTCCCATCATGTTAAAATACACCTCTTGTCCTCTAGTTATGGCGGTTGTTTGACTTGTAATTACAGTGCACAGCAGTTACCTCAGGGAAATCTCTATAGACCCCACCAATTGGTGTTAGCTTGGCATCTTTTCTTTTCCCATTTGTACACGTGGCTTGAGTACTCAGGATGTGTCACAGGATATTTTGGTTCTGTTTATAAAAGTGATGAGAGAAAAAGAATAAGCTTTTTAAAGATTTCCATGTGCTTATTGCATTTCTCAGGCACCCTTTCCTGAGGGTGTCTGAGATGATTTTAAAGCAGTTGCTCATTTCTGTCATTCCCCACCCTGAATCCAACATGCGCTGGGGCGTGGGAACATGATGTACACAGTTATTTAAACAGGAACTCATATTGATACTTGGAAATTCACCACGTTACACACCAGAAGCTGTGATTTGTATCCAAATAACTTGCAGTGCAATCCGGTATGTTGTTCCACTGAGTGTTGTTGAATAGAGAAGGAATTGCTTATTCATTCATTATGCTTAATTAAAAACATAAGATAACAGCTGTCCTGGCCGGTCATTTAATTCTTGCATTTGGATTGCTTGATCTTTGGGAAATACTGGTAAATTCAAGGGAAAGGGTTTCTCAGTATATTGTTCTCCATTCGTTTTTAATTTTCTTTTTTTCCTTTCTGCTCTCCTTCCTTTATTTTAATTTTTACTTAATCCTAAACAGGTGGCGTGCTTTGGCGAGGGCATTCACACAGCCTTCCTAAAGGCAATGCTGTCCACAGGGTTTAAGATACCTCAGAAAGGCATTCTGATTGGAATCCAGGTGAGTGGCATGTGGCTGAGCGTACTCCCAGGGCTGCGATGCGGTCATTTATGGCTTCTGGTTCTTCTATTTGCCCCCTTGGCCCCTCTCCTGCTACTGCAGCAGATACAAAAGTAAACTAAGGAACAGAAAGCAAGAAGTCTCTAGTGAGTGGCTATTTATTTTGAAAGGGGCTACATTAGAAAAGCAATGGCCCACTATTCTTTGTGTATACCTTTTCTTTCCATATTTTTCATTTTTATTCATTTATTTAGAATTCTCTACCATGTGCTTTGATCAATCTTATCCTTTATCCCCCTCCCAGATCCATCCCTCCTTTTCTACCCACCCAACTTTGCGTCTTGTATCTTTTAAAACCCATTAAGTTTGTGCTGTCCATATGCTCTTAGATGTCCGGCCTTCCCTTGAGGGTGGTCAACCCAGCAGGGACTACATTACTCAAGCAAATTAATGCTCTCCCAGCTAACAGCTACCAATAATTCCTTAGGTAGGGATGGGACTTCATCAGGAACGAACACTTACTTCATGCTGGAATTTTGTCTGGCTTGGACTTTCACAGGCCTTGTTGTACATTGCACATTCTTATTATAAGTTCCTGAGAAATAACTGTATATGCTTTTCAACTGGTCATTCATTTTGACTTGAGATTAGGACATCTTATATCCTTTAAAAACAATGAGTGGTCATGTACACCTCCCCTGCTGTGACTTTAATAAGCTCAAACCCTGCACGGCTTCACAAAAATCAATAAAAACATAATTAGAACAGAATCAGGTATTCTCAAGCCAGTGGGTGATTATTATAAATGCTGCCTCATTAGGACATCTTAATATTAGCAAATTAGACTCTGGAGACTGGACAGGTAGTCACTTTGGAGAAGTTTCTAGAAAGAGTAACTTGGGATTTTGCGCTATGAAGGTGGCAGAAGGGCGACGATGAGGACTCAGAGCGAGGCTAACAAGATGACTTGTCACATGAGGCTTAATGGCGGTTTGGAGACAGATCACATCACATGAGTGACTCATCACGTTATAAATGGGCACTAAGTATTATTAAGTCCCAACTAGGAGACTATTGGCCCAACTTCTAGTGATGGCTTAAAGTTTAATGTGAGACTTGGGGACACCCAGAGGAGACCATGCCCTTAGCTCTCATCTTCCCAACTAATCAAAACTCTGCTAACATTTTCAAATAGCAGTTTAAGGAGGCAGTGATGTATAAAATTGTGGCTTGTTTGGTTCCGGTGCTGCGGTGAAATGTGCCGCAAAATTAATTTGTTCCTATGAAATATTTGTGGGATATGGGCATCAGCCAACAGACATTTGCTTTGCAGGAAAAAAAAGGGGACTTTACAGAGGTGGGGAAGAATATTTTCAAAGCAATGAGATTTTATTAATTAAAATTCTATTTTTGAATGCATTGTCTTAAAGACAGTCTTTCATCAGCTATGTTAGTTATTACAAAGAGCATTCTGTTTGTATATGAGTGACGATCATTAGGGCTTTAAAATACTTTCAGTACAATGTTAAATGTAGTTTGAAATTATTTAATAAAATTATACTCATTGAAATATCTACACCTGGGGGAAACTGATGAGTAGAACTGTAAGCCTCTAGAAACAGAGTATAATTTTATGAATTATTTTATACGAGAGGCAAGGAGCAGTCCCAACATTTAATGTTTATATGGTCCCCGCAATCCATTCATACTGCCTTTAAAAGGTGCTTAGCCTGATACTTAGGCTGAAAACATGACAGAATAGGCAGAGAGTCAGTAGCTTCAAGTCGTAGGAAAGAATCCACACCCATCCCTCTTACCTGAGCTTTTCACGGACGCAGTCACCTGTGCCGTGTGTCTCAGGGTAGACTGAAAAGGAGCACTTTACTTTGTTATCACCGGGTCAGAAGGAGTCATTGTGATGTTTTCAAACACATACTCAGAATTGAAAAGGACTTAACAGAGAACTAGTATGGAAATAGAGGCCAGGGCTAGACAGTATGCCTGAGAGCATCTGGTTGGGGAAGTTATTTAATCAAGTTATGAGAGAGGAGTCCACATCTGCGTCGTGGCTTCCTAGGGTGGTCATCTGCACACATGGTATGATGCTGTCATGGGCCTCACAGAACACCGAGAGCCATATGGTTGCTGAGAATTTCCTTTATTTTTCCTTCCTCGAGCAATGGGGAGGCTGCTCAGCATCCATCCCACTTGTAGTGAGTGCCTTCTTTTCCCTTTTCACACCCCTTAAGTACATGCTCTGAGTAGAAAGATCTAATGAAGACACTTAGAATCATTCATTTGGTATACAGCTGGTTCCACGAGAAACCTGGGAGAACAGAGAGACTAGGAATACTGAGGGTCAGGTGGTTCTGAGCTGGAAAACTTCTTCGCTTAGTCTCACAGGTGGAACACATTCTAAAATAAGCATTTATTACTAGAAGGTTTTTTTTTTTTAACATGTAGAAAGTTGTGTGTGTGCACACACACCCTTACCTGTATGTGGCATTCTTCTTAATTCTGTATTTCTCTTTCCCATTGTAATCTTTTTCTCATGCACTGTTTTTCTGCCCTTCTTATGCCAGAACCCAGGGTCAAATCACCCAGGAAGTTTGAAATATTTATACCCTCCATCTTATGTACCTAAGATTTAGGAGAAAGTAAGAGTCTGGATGCAGATTTTAACAAAGCATCTTTGTCAGCTTAATTGCCATGTGCTCTGGGGGACTTCACCGAGAAGCCTTTGACATTCCAGGGTATTTGTAATGTGAGAAGCATAGTATGGGTTCAGGAGGCAACAGAATCGCCCTTGATTTCCCTGCAGTCATTCTAGCCACCTTTCATCCTGTCACAATGTATTTTTAGTTGCGACAAGGAGGCAATCTGCCTTGTTTTGAGTTTTTTTTTCTAGAGCACCCCTTAACAATGAGTGATTTCCTCTGGAGGACATGGAGAGCACCCTCTGTGTTCCCCCCTCTGATTGGGCTATTCAGCGATGCTGGTGAAGTGGCAAGCACCAGCCTGACATCTGGGCTTCAGTGCTGCTCAGAAACACAAAGCTAGCTTTTATTCTAAAAGACGACTCCGAGTGACATGAATAACCTTTTATCTCCAAAGAGGCATCATTAGGAACAAGTACACAGTTGTCAGTCCTGGCAACCCAGTAGCATCCACAGACATCACTTGGTTGCTCACTTGGCTTTTTCTTCTGCAGCCGGAAGTTGGATCAGTGTAAAAATGGTCCCTGGAGGAAATAGATGTTTATTCCACTCTTAAAAGAACTTTTTCCTTATAAACATTTCTAAGACCATAAACTGCCTTGTACTTCTCACCTCTACCAAGGAAGGGAATCTTATGTAGGTATTTTCAATCAGCTTTTAAATCTGAGGCTCCTCAGATGCAAGCTGACAGTGGTAATTTCTTTTTGTAGAGAGGCTGTTTTATGTGTCACAAGTGTTCAATACCTGTTTGATAGAAGTTTATAATGTGTCTATGAAAGCCAACACCCCACACCAGAAGGCAGAGTGGTTTCCTGGCTGGGAACTGCCAATACTGTCATGTTGGATATTTATCTTTTTCACTTGGGGGACAGCAGTGAAACCGCTCCATAATGAGGTTCTGCCTGGAACCTGCGGGTCTTAGAGGACTTGCTGACTTATTTTATTTTAAGATGGCAAAGGGAAAAAAAATTGCATTATGGTACTCCTCCCGCAATGGTTTTTTTTTTCATTGTGACTTTGGTCAAAGTTAATGCATCTTGACCTCAAATTGCAAAATGAGTGAAGGATAACTCTTCTAGCTTACTCGTTTCTATCTCTAAAATGAAGTGTACAGAGGGCTTGAAAACTGTATATGACTGGAGTCCCCACCTGACACAGACTATATGGGCGGAGCCTAAAGTTTCCTACTTTTGATAAGTTCAGATGATGCTAATGCTTTTGCTTTGGGGTACCACCCGGGAACCACCTTACTTGTGGTGGCTCATTTTAGAAACCTGAAGACAAATCGGTTATCACATTATTATTATTGCCATGTCCTCGGTGACTTTTTGCTAAGGGAATGTTCAAGAGATTGAGAGTCACTAGTTAAATGCGTGACTAATGCACCAGTTATCCAGACATTAATGGAGACCTCATGCCACTTAGCACAAAAGAAGTCTTCTGTGTTTATCAGAAAGCCCAAGTTTAATGTTACATATTAAGGGGGATTTAATAAAATGCAGCGATTCATTTTGTATGTTTCATGTATGTTTCTTATCAAGGAATCTTAAACTATGAGGCTAATCTAATAAATCATCTCAGTTAGACCCTTGTTTTCCAAGCAAGATCACACTGAGCATTTTAGTGTCCTGTTCTGCCTAGAACATAGGTTAAGGCATTGCTGCGTATGGCATTAAATTGTCCTAATGTCAGTCAGTAAGAACAATTTTCTGTTATCTCTATCATATTTTATAATTTTATTTTATTTTTATGTAGAGCCATGAACTAATACTGTCTAAACACATTTATTCCCTGGGTGGAAATAGAAAGCTACTATCTGGGGCACGCCTACACTTCATGTTCTAGCAGGCTGTCATGAATAAACCCTGTGCCTGCCTTGGCTCAGATCCATCCCATTGCATTTATCTTTTCTATTTGCCAATGGTTTCTTCTCATAAAACTGCAGTTCTTGGATTGAGAGGGCCAGAAACTAAAAAGATTTTATATTTGAACATAGTCTTTGGAGTCATTCCTAGGATTTAGATCTGTTCTCGGACATGCTTTGCATGTAAATATAAGGAGATTTTATGGGTAAAGCATCATGAAAATTGTACAAGAATCTGGATATGTTTTTGATTACAATTCATAGTTTGGGGGACTAGATATAGGATCATATCCACATTTTCTCAAACATCACAATGTGATTTCTAAACTGATCACAAGAAATTTACAGAAACAACAGTATATCAACACACAAAACCTTTTCAAGAAAATCAGTGAAATAATCTCATCGAAAGAACAGATAAGCATATGTGATTTTAAAAACACATATAATAAGGCAAATGTCAGAATTTAATCGTTGGGTAGGTCATTTATTTTTGTTCTTTGTCACCCTGCACATTGCCTCGAAAACACAAACTCTTAAGTACAGGATATTTTTAGAAGTGGGGAATGCCTGATGGCAACATGTGGGAATCCAGGGAAATCAGGTACAGCTGGAGTCCTAGAAAGGATACAAAACTAGACTGACAGAAACGGTCTGAAAAAAATGAGTTGGACCATTAGGAAAACCCAAGTAGAAATGGGTGTACATAGTGGGAGAGTTGGTTTGGACTATAATAAATCATAGTTTTGGGCTAGAGAGATGGTTCAGAGGTTAAGAGCACTGGCTGCTCTTCCAGGGGTCGTGAGTTCAATTCTCAGCAACCACATGGTGGTTCACAACCATCTATAATGTGATCTAATGCCCTCTTCTGGCATGCAGGCATACATGCAGATAGGACACTGTATACACAATAAATAAATAAAAATAAATGGTAGAAGAACCCAGGATTGAATACTAGGTTATAGGGAAAGGAATCTAGTCTCTGGGAAGCTGGAAAAAAAAAAGCAACTATCTTAATATCAATGTTAATATTATTAATCAGCCTTTTATGAGAACTAGTATTAGCCCTGGATGTGCTGATCTGGAGCACTAACACTCCGTAGTGACACTGGTACATTTTCTTACTTGTCAATCACAGTGACCCAATACCACAAGTACTGATACCGATATACTGAAGGGATGAGGAGACAGAGAAAAGTTAAATCACCCAGGGGAACCACAAATTAGTGGGTAGTGCATCCTTAAGAGTTAGGATCATTATCATCAGCCTTTCAGAAGTGAAGAAGTGAGACCTCGGACACTAGCTTCTCTGAGCATCTACTTCTAGTGAAAGGTGAAGCCAGGACTTGAAAAGGAACTTAAAACTCCAGGGATTTTCAGTACATGAGCTTCTAGGACAATGACTGAGTTATTAAAAAGCAGTGCAAAATTAGACCTCACCAACGAACAGGTTGTTTGGAATAGCAAAAGAGCCAGTCAGGTGCCAGCAGGGCTGACTTGCTGTTCAGATCTCAGCCCAGTGTGTCTCTAATCAGGAAAAGAAACCAGGCAAGAGGAAACTGTGGCTCTAAACAAAGATGACAGGACACTGAATGTGAATTTCACTTACACTGGAGAATACATGACTTATACCAAGGAAAAAGCAACATATGGGGCTTTCTTTTATAATGGCGGGAGGGATGTTTTATTGAATGTGTCTAACAACATCTTGAAAGTGAATCCTGTTCATCTCTGTTCCAGCAATCATTCCGTCCAAGATTCCTTGGTGTGGCTGAGCAGTTACACAATGAAGGTTTCAAGGTATACCCTTCTGGTTCTTTTTTTAAAAAGTGGTTTTCTTTCAACATTGAAATTTGTCCAGGCAAGAAAATACTGTACAAACAGGAAACCTGATTTTTCAATTTGGACGTTTAACTAAACTTGATTATTTTAAAACGTCCACAGAGGATTATTGGTAGCTAATGATTGTTGGTGTAGGAGAGTCTCATTTTCTTCAGTGTTGTCACCACTTGGAAGGTGTCCTGTGTATAGTAAATAACCTTCCTCTCACCCTGAAGCAAGTAACTCGAATTAAATCCAGTGGGTTTCACAAAAGAAACCATGAAAATAGGAGAGATACCATTGAGAAGAAAGGCTCTAGTGGGAGAGAGGAGGATCAGAGATTGGAACAGGGTTGGTGGGTGAAAATTAAAATTGGTTATATAAACAAATGAAACCATCAAACAATAAAAGTTAAAAAACTACTTTACATAGACTAAAATAGTTAGAAAAACTAGGTTTAACAAAATGACTACACACTCAATAGTAGTTGTCAGCTTAAAATCTTGGAAACTTGAGATGAAGTGTAATTAGGACATTCACCAGTGTATTTCTGTATCTCTTTCTTTTCTTGATTCTGTGTGAGGTCATAGTTTCCAGCTGTTACAGTTACAGGCAAAGTGCCTTTGTAGCAAATTGCTCTGTGCACAGTCTTGTTCAGTAAAACAAAGTTATTCCCACAGCTCAGATTGGGCCTGTGGTCATGGATTTTGTTGACCTCATAAAAATATTTTCTAAGCTATGACTAACTCATTTACACACGCAGTTACAACCAAGACTCTTAAATGCTTCCTCGTTGAAAAGATTTAAAAATATTTAAAGTATGTGAAGAGCGGGGACTGACTCTGACATGAACTCTGGTGCCCCATATTTGACCACTTCCCCGTGGTGGGGAGGCCTGGTGGCACTCAGAGGAAGGGTAAGCAGGCTACCAAGATGAGACTTGATAGCCCATGACCATCTGGTGGGGGAGGAGGTCCCCCTTGGTCACAGACCTAGGGGCGGGGATAGGGTGAAAGCGGGATGGAGGGAGGAACGGGTGGATACAAGTGAGGGGAAAACAATTGAGATGTAAATATGAATAAATTAATTAAAAATATTTAAAGTATCTGTGCCCCGTATCCTGGGTTGAAGTGACTACACTTGGCACCATTCTTCATGTTTCTTTCTCTTCTTTCCATTGCAAGCGATCCCTCTGTCCCCCCATTAACAATGGCTTCTTCTTTATAGTAACCAGGTTTTCTCTTTTAAATGCAGCTGTTTGCCACAGAAGCCACATCAGACTGGCTCAATGCCAACAATGTCCCTGCCACTCCGGTAGCATGGCCATCTCAGGAAGGACAGAACCCCAGCCTTTCTTCAATCAGGAAGTAAGAATGGAATAGTCTGTTTTCTGAGTTGGGAAAACAAAAGCCAAAAACTAGAACTAAAAGAAAAACAAAAGATAGACGACAGGAGATAGTACAGTGTGGAAGTCTCACCTCACTTGCTTTCAAATCCTCTCCAAAGTGTGTTTGGCTAACAAATTTACAACTGAGTAATTTTATGGGTGATAGTGTTATTCTTGTAAAAAGTGTTATTACCATATGTGGAACCTGGGCATATGTTAGAGAACATCTCTCAGATCCTTCTGGTAAGAGTGCTTGACAGGTACAAGTAAAACTATGAAGAATTCATTGCAGTTCTTTTTATATTATGTCACATATGTTTACACACAATATATACACATATATACACACATATATATGTGATTGAACATCTACATTTCACTGAGGTTGTGCACTGGTGAATCAGTCATTTTTTTTTTTTTTTGAGTGCTTGCTGCATGGGGAAACCTGGACTAAGCAGTTTAATGATGTCATCAACTAAATGATTGTCCCTTAGGCCACATTGTCACCTGATTTTGTAAGAGACACTGAGTGAGGCTTCAGGAAAAGCAGGACATCTGTTTTTACAAAGCCACATGGTGGGGTGAGGGCATAGTAGATCCTTCCATGTTGTCCCAGTTTACCTAATAACGACAACATACCAAATTCTATGCAATGTGGCATTTATTAA
Organism: Acomys minous; assembly: GCF_964271855.1. NCBI lineage: Eukaryota > Metazoa > Chordata > Mammalia > Rodentia > Muridae > Acomys > Acomys minous. The sequence continues at coordinate 107,023,562 of NC_140486.1, read as the reverse complement.
AGGTTGTTAAGAAATCATTATACAATGAATGGAAGAATAAAATCCTGTGCAGACCCTAAAAGCCTTCCAGTGATGCTGAGTCCCTGGCTTGGAGTTTTGTAATGAAAACCAGCTCTGCTTCATGCTTTTGGCACTTGAATGTCTCTTAGTGTATGTTCAGTCAGTCCATTAACAGAACGTGATACAGGTTAACTCACAACCATGTATTCTCGCACTTTCTCCTGCCAGGGAGTGGGAAGCTGGCCCAAGAGGTAGATGTGGTATGTGGGTAGGAGCCTGAGGGTAGCAGGGCTTTCAATGCTGAAGGGATCGCCTCTTTGTATATCAAATGCCAAATAGATCAGAATGTCAATTCTTGTTATATTGGGTGGTATTTTCAAGAGAAAACAAGGTTCTCATCCTGTTAGATGTTTACCAGAGTTCAAAAACAAAATAAAAATTGTAATTTCCCGGTGAGATTGAACATCTACATAGAGGTAGAAAAGAGTAGAAAAGAGCAGGCAGTTATTGGCTCAGTGCAGCACTGGTTTAAGTGGCAGAGAGAGAGAGGGAGGGAGGGAAGGGGGAGAGAGAGAGAGAGACAGAGAGAGAGAGACAGAGAGAGAGAGAGAGAGAGAGAGAGAGAGAGAGAGAGAGAGACAGAGAGAGAGAGAGAGAGAGAGACAGAGAGAGAGAGAGACAGAGAGAGAGAGAGAGAGAGAGAGAGAGAGAGAGAGAGAGAGAGAGAGAGAGAGAGAGAGAAATTTATGTTGGTAATTTAACTGTACGCTTCTATTTTATTTTCTTCTTTTAGGTTGATAAAAGATGGAAGCATTGACCTAGTGATTAATCTCCCCAATAACAACACCAAATTTGTCCATGATAATTACGTGATTCGGAGGACAGCTGTGGACAGTGGAATTGCTCTCCTCACCAACTTCCAGGTATGTTCCCTTCTTTACATACAAGCCATGAGTAGGTTTTACCTTCAAGAGTGTTAGTCACTCTCTACATCTACCTCTGACCCCACCCTGCTGTGCAGCATTCAGCGCAGAGTGGGACTTTTAGTAGAATATGAAACAATGATGTTAACATGGTAGATCATGGCCTGACTTTAAGAGTTGGACATTAAGCAACTGTGGTCATCAAAAGCCAGGAAAAGGAATGGTTCTTTTATGGTCCATTCAATTATCCTGTGAGTGCAAAGATATACCACAGTACGGAATGAAGATGTGGAGTGCTCTCTCTTTGTGTCCAAGTGAAAGCTAACGCACAAAAGCAATATGCATAGATGTAATAATTCACATGTCTGTCCACATGCCTTGCTCATACACACACAGATTGAATAAAGCATGAAGTACATTCAATTTTATTTGGGTACTAGCCACCAGCGTTATCACAGACAGAACCACATATCTGAGAGTCACCAATGATGTGTGTATTATATTTTTTTTCCTGAGTTACTTTTAATCCTTATTGTGGGAAGGGTAAGTTTATTCAAGGTGAAGTCTGAACTCTGTGGGAGAAAATGGCATCACATCTTTTATTCCATACTCCTTTGAAAATCGGGAGCAGAACTTGTGACTTTACACTCCTGATTCATCCCGCATTCACTTTTATCTCTTGTAGGCTGCTAACATTCTTGACATTTTCTTCCAGGTGACCAAACTTTTTGCTGAAGCTGTGCAGAAATCTCGCACTGTGGACTCTAAGAGTCTGTTCCACTACAGGCAGTACAGTGCTGGGAAGGCAGCATAGAGCAGCCAGCGCCCAGGAAATTCATCCTTGAGTCAGCACGAGCCACACTGCACCGAAGTGACCCTTCCCAACTCCTGAAGTGGATGTTGTTGCCAAACCTTATTTTGTGTTCCTCTGTTCTTAATAGTCTGTATCTTTAGCCATTAAATTGTTGTAAGTCACTGTCTCAAAACCAACGAGTCCTCCCCGAGTTACTTAAGGGATTTAGATGCTTGTGCGTTCTTTTTTGTAGACTGACTTTTAACATTTACTTCATGGTGCTTGTTATTAATGATCAAAGTAGAAAAAGTTGCTCTTCTATCTTCTGAACTCTACACTTTAAACATAGTCTCATTTCCAAAGCAATATCAGCCACACCCAGAGCCCACTAACAGGACAGATTGCCATGAAATTTTGCTCAAATGAAATATGGATTTAATGTATGAACAGCATCATGATATATATGTAGTGTTCCTTTTTGGACAATGATTCTCACTTATTTAGCCAATCTAGAAATATCATTTTTTCTTCCCATGATGCACAATGTGAGGTTGGCTTTCTTTGATGGATGCTTGCTTGAGGTGTTGGAGGATGCCAGGAGATGCCAGAGAGCACAGAGGTGGTTAGAGTCTTGATATTTGTGTTGGATTTTAATATAAGCCAAGTGAAATGTCCAGACACCTTCTGCTCAAATTTTGCAACACTTTAAAAGTCACTGTTCCTCTTGTATGATGGTGATCATCCGAGTCTCACCTGCAATCTACATTCCACACATGTTAAACACAGGGCCCCCATTCCTTTACATACAAGAATTTTTTTTTCTTTTCAGGTAGTCTTTGTTGCTTTTAAGTGTTTTGGTTATTACAGTGCTTTAATTGTGAACTTTTAAATAAAATACTATTAAGTGAAGATGCAGTTGATATTTTATTTAACAAAATAAAATATAATAAGATAAAACAAAAAGCACTACATTGACATTGGTCAGGGCAAAGCAACAGAAAGAAAAGAGCCCCAAGAGAGGGCACTCCTTTGATCACACATCCAGGAGTCCAGGAAAAATTCTAAGCTAAAAGCCATGGTATATGCAGAGGACCTGTTGGTCCTGTGCCTGCTGCTTTAGTCTTTGTGAGTTTGTATGAGTTTTGCTCAGTTGATTTAGAGGACCTTGTTCTCCTGGTGTCCTCCATCTCCTCTTTTTCCACCTCCTCTTCTGTGGGGATCCCTGAGCTCTGGGGGAGAGATTTGATGGAGATAGCTCATTTATAACTGTGTATTACAAGCCCCCCTCTTTGCATAATGTCTGGCTGTGAGTCTTTATATTGGTTTCCACCTGTTGCAGGAGAAAGCTTCTCTGATAATGGCTGAGAAAGGCACTTACCGAATTCTTTTGGCCATAAGACACACCTGACCATATAACACATCCAGTTTTTAGAACTGTAAAACAAGGAAAACAGTAAAAATAGGAATTGGGCCATAATGTACACCCTAATTCTCCCCACTTTTTTTGGGGAAAAGTGCATCTTATGGTCCAAAAAATATGGTATATATGAGTATAGCAGAATATCATTAAGAGGCATTTTATTGTCACTTTTTAAAAGGCCAGTAGTATTTGGGTTTACCCTAGATAGGTCGCTGGGCTATGCAGTTTCTGATGCTTTGTCACCCAAGCAATAGTGGATGGATATGGGTTCCATCTCATGGAGTGGGCCTCATATTAAATTAGACATTGGTTGGCTACTCCCACAAGCTGTCTGCCACCATTGCCCTGGATGTCCACAGTGGTTGCACAAGTTTGTACGCCCACCAGCAATGTATGAGCATTTCCCTTATTCCACATCCTCTTCAGCATGATCTGTCCCTTGTGCTATTGATCTTTGCTATTCTGACACATGTAAGGTGAAATCTCAAAGTAGTTTTGATTTGCATTTCCCTGATAGCTAAAGATTTTGAACATTTAAAAGTGTTTCTTGGCCATTTGAGTTTTCTCTATTGAGATTTCTCTGTTTAGATGTATACTCCTTTTAAAAATTGGATTAATTGGATTTTTATATAGTTTATTGAGTGCTTTATACACTATGGATATTAGTCTTATATCAGATGTAGACAAGCAATTTAAACAGACCTATAGTCCTTAGATAAATAGAAGCAGTTATTCAAAGTCTCCTAACTAAAAAAGTCCAGGGCTAGATGGTTTTAACCACAGAATTCTATCAGACTTTTAAAGGAGTGGAAATGCCAAGACTCCTCAAATTATTTCACAAAATGGACACACAAGAACATTCCCCAATTAATTTTATGAGAACACAGTTATCATGATACCCAAAACACACAAAGATTCAACAAAGAGAATTACAGATCAATTTCCTTGTGGGCACAGATGCAAAGATATTCAATAAAATATTTACAAACAAAATCGAAGAACATATAAAAAAATCCTATTATCAAGTAGGATTCATTCCAGAGATGCAGGAATGGTTAAATATATAAAAATTAATAAATGCAATCCACAATATAAGTTAACTGAAATAAAAAACCAAACAATCATCTCATTACATGAAGAAAAGGCCTTTGACAAACTCCAACACCCCTTCATGGCAAAATTCCTGGAGAGATTAGGGATTCAAGGGACATTCCTCAATGTAACAAAGGTAGTTCAGAAAAAGCAGTTGGATTCTTAGAGTTATTTATTAACCCTGACACAGAAAAATCAATTCTTTCTATGATAAAGAGGGTATGGGGCCAGATACATTTGCTTACTTGTGACATGACTTCATAAAGGTTACTACGAATATATTAAGGCTAAAATTGTCTGCAGTTATAATCATCACCCCTTTTTACTATCCATGTCTTGCACAAAGTATCTGTGCAAATGCAGCTATGTGTACACTTGATTTGGTCCTTTGCAAGTGTAGGGCTACATAATGAATCCCTGTAGTGTTTGTTGGAACACAGTGCCTCATGGTAAGTGATGCTCTACCACTAAACCACATCCCAAGCCCTATGAAATGCTTTGAAAATGTTTTGACTAACACAGAGAGCAGTAACATAATACAGAGGCTGATCACCATCTGATGAAAACATTACCAATGGGCACAGTGATGTTCAAACACAGCCTTACAACCTAAAATACAGCATTGTGAAGGCCCTGAGATGATGATGCCATGACCAATTCATATCTTTTCTTTCATTCTAGAGTCAGTTGATTACTGTTTTGTACAGATCTACATAAACGTGTTTGAGATTTATCTTTCTCTTGTCCATGTAACTGTGGATGAGGCCTTCATATTTTACTTCTGTGATCTTGTTACTCTGAAACTCAAACCATTCATTCATTTGCCTGAAGATATTTACAGATGTTCCAGAATGTTTTGTGTAGGATGCTTACTATACTGTACCCACATGTTTTGGCACTTTCTTAATTAATGAACTATTTGGTACCAGTTTCAAGCCCACCAACATGAAGTTGATAGACCAACATGAAGTTGATAAAGTTCCTACTATTTCTAAGGTAGTTCTAAGTACTTCACATGAGTTAACTCATCACTCCTCACAATATCCCTGTGAGTAAGCCTTATAGGCACTAGACATACAGAAGGCAAGGGACATGCTCAGGTCACCTAAATAATCATATCATGATAAGAAATATAAATATGTTGCTACAGCAAATCAAATATTTGCCTGTAGTGATCAGGGCTGGATATGTAGGGGATGTAGCTTCAGGTATTGTCTTGAACAGTAAGAGTTCTCCATTTTATATTAATTTGAAGTCATTTGTAAAATACAGTAAAATGAGAAAAATAATGACGATCAGCCAAATTGCGAATACGGTCTCTTTTTGGGTATGGACCATACATACCCTCTCCATGGTGCTGAAAATGAAATTGCATTATTATTTTTGCCGTCTTTCTGTTTTCCAACATCTTTATTTTTTTTATATAAGACTTAAATGCAAATAACTATTGCATCTACAATATTTAGTTGTAAAGGAGAAATTCAAGGAAATGGAGATGCTTGTGTTCAGACTTAGCAAGGGTTTGTCTTCTTGTATAGATTGATTCTTTCATCTAAACAAGTTAACACATTTTAAAGTCTCTCGGTTTGCTATATATCATAAGTGCAGTCAGCACACTGACAAGGTTTATAGTGCTGAGCAGTAAGCTGAGGTGCTTTTTTCATATTAAGAATGCGATAGCTTTCAACGTGGACAGATGCTACTGTGTGGGGAGAAAGGGAGTATAGGCGGCTTGTGGGGAGAAAGGGAGTGAGGAAAGAATGGTCCGTTTATAGATCTGGAATTTTAAAGCTTTGGAAGAGGAGGAAGAATATTTTTTAAAGTACTTCTGTTAAACTTTCTTGGTAGGCAGAATTCCTGATGGAAACTTTTAAAAACAGCTCCAACAGTCATTTGTCTCACCAGCTGCAGGTACTTGAACCCCGGCTTCTACAGTGTCCACGGCCCCTCAAACAATGAAAGTGGAAATTATCAGAGAAACAAACCATGTCTGAATGCAGTTAAGTGCTCTGTAATTACACAGCAGCGTTACCATTTGGCTGCTGGTGCGGCCCCCTGCAGGCACACGTGCCGTACATGCGCTCACACACCCAATCAAATCCACAAAGACCATTCAGTACACGTTCCATTCAGTACACACTGCTCGAGACACCCTTAACTTAAAAAAAGACCAGCTAAACTTTATTCCTCTCTTCTTTCTGTCACTGTTTCTTTCCCCTTTGTTCTTACATAAAATTTTTCTATTTTTTTTCCTAATAAATATCACCATGCTGTTCTAGCAGACACGTGGCTATGGTGGATGTAAAGTTAATGTACCAGGGTGAGAATGCCTGTGCCCTTCTAAGTGGCTCCCTGGGTTCCAGGAAAAGTTGGTAATAATTGTGTCTCAGTCTTCTCTTGTGCATAATGAAGGGTGCAAAGGCTGCAGAAAGAACTTAAGTACCTACAGCTGTTGAGATCAAGACAGCAATAAGAAGAAGAAAAAATCCCAAGGAAGTCAAAATTAGTACCGTTTGTGCTTGCTTTTTATTGCTTAAAGACCATATTTAAAGCTCTTGTTTTGTATAAGATTCATGTCCACATTGAAAATGATCAATCCCTCACTAAAACAGACAACACAGGCTTTTCCAGCAATAGTAAAGGTCTATTTTTCTAGAAACTTTCAGCTTTCCAAATTATCTCCTTTGAATGTTTTTCTTACATCAGACCCACAAGCTACCAGGAGGAGCTTTTGCTCATGTATGTATCATCTTGAAGAGCAGTCAAAGACACTTCTGTTCCTCAAAGACACTTTTCCACACCAAGGTTACTGATGCTTAGCAGCTGCAAAGAAGATGGGATGTTCTTAACTTGCTGGGAAGGGAAGGGAGAAGCTAAGCATAAGTCATGCTGTTGAAGGGGAGAATAACTTGAACTTTTTATTTGGTTTTGTTATTAAAGAATATATTATAATATCTCATACACAGTAAATGTTTTCCTTTTTGACATTTAAAGACTTATAGAAATCTATTTTCGTGTTCTTAAAGACTGTGTGTGTGTGTGTGTGTGTGTGTGTGTGTGTGTGAGAGAGAGAGAGAGAGAGAGAGAGAGAGAGAGAGAGAGAGAGAGAGAGAGAGAGAGATGAGTGTAGTTTCCCAGAAGGGGTTGGAACCTCTGGAGTTGCAGTTACAGGAGGCTGTGAGCCAGTTCATGTAGGTGCTGGAAGCTGACACTGGTCCTATGAAAAAGCAACAAGTGTTATTAAACCACGGAGCTGTCTGTCTCTCTAGCTTCCTCGCTCCTAGAAATCTTACTAGTTTTTATATAGAATCTTGAAATCTAAAAGATGGGGCAGAATTTTGATGCCTTAAGTTTAACAGGAAAATCATACATAGTTAAGGATTGTCCAGGTCTTTGCAATATTTCATAGAATACTGAAAAAGAATTTTATATGAAATAATTTGAGCTGTACGATTTACTTAATCTTTCTTCCGGAGGATTTGCATATGGATCCTTTCAAATACTGTTCTCTAACTATGGAGGTGTGGTGCCCTGTTGTTACATTGGTCTCTTGTTTGGTACACTTTCTTTTCTATACCCAAATCAAAATCCCAAAGGAGCTTCAGAACAAAGCATTTCTCTGGGTAAAACATCAGTGTATAGAACTTAACAGAGAATTAAAAAAAAAAACCATGAGGTTTAAGTGTTTCACATAAAGAAAGATCAAATTTTATTTACTGGATCAGAATGAAATAAACAGCAATAACTGAGTCTCTCAGCATCCTGCTCTCTTCCAGACCAAGCAATCACCTTGTGCTCAATCTTTGCTCAATCTTTTATTATCTGCCTTGGGCTCTCTGCAAAGTACTGTGACTTTCATAGGTCCCTCACTAATCCTTATGGCCGAATCTATTGAAAGCTGGATCTGCAGGGCCCCAGGGACTTAATGAAAACAGACTGCCTTCTCTGGAATGGTCCCTGGCTTACCATATTATGTTCTGCTGTATTAAGCTCTGGAAAGCTGACGTCAATATGATATTCTCAGACATACATGAGAACTAAAGTCCTTTGGTTACTAATCTTGACACTAGTGTTAATGTTACAAGTTTAGTTGTATTCAGTGGTAATTATCTTTGGACTAATAAGGTGAGTCTCTTAAGTGATTTTTAGATCACTTTAACAACACTTTTCTTCAACCGTTAGCAGAGACAACAATTATGAGGCTCTGGTAATTGTTGAAGTCTATGAAGGGTAGGGGCACATTTATTTTATTCACTGCAACACTTGCAGATTTTACAATTGATAGTCAAAGTTATTGACCCACAAAATTTTGATGATAAAAGCTATTTGTGTTGAGATGTGTTTGATCATCAAAATTAAATTTATCTTCTCTCCTTTAGTTACTAGATCTTGGCATCTCTTTGGGGATAGGAGCATGAGCCATTGTTTCTTCCGGGACTGAGGTCTCAGCTTTGTTCTTCATGCATTCAAGAAGTTAGAACTGTTTGTGAGCTCTTGTAAAGAAAACATGAATATGCTTGTTACATATCTTCAACCTCTTGTTGTTCAAACATATGTGGATCAACATGACATCTTAGATCCTAGTTAATTTTCCTGTGACTTAATGGCTGCTATTGTCTGACCAATCTCTGAAAATGCATCCGTGCTAAACACTTAACCTTTCTCCACTGTCATACACCCACAGCCACTTTCTAATCCGTTTAGTTTTTAAAGCTCTCCATTACATATATTTTTAAAAACAACATTTCTGTTTTTGTACTGGACTATCCTCTGACTAAAATACCACCATTTTCAGGAATCCAGCTAGACCTCTTTTTTTTTTTTTGCCAAAGATCATCACAGCTGGGCTTGCTGGCTGCTGCTGCTTCCTCTGGGAAGGAGGAGAAGAGAGGCCATGGTCTTTGCTGAGCATCCTGCCTATTCTCCCAGCCACCTGTACCTAATTCTTCCCTAATTGCACATGGCCTTAGGGTCTGTTGGAAAAGCTAGAGGATAGAGTTTGATAAGTATGGGGGGGGGAGCGTGTGGAGGGGAGAGAGTCAATTTACACAGCAATGTGGGAGTGTATTACTTTCTATTGCTGTGATAAAACACCATGACCAAGGCAACTTACAGAGAAAGGCATTTAATTTGAGCTTATGGTTTCGCTTAGTTAGAATTCATGATGTCAGAGCAAAGGAACAGCTGAGAGCTCACATATTAATCTATAAACATAGACACACAAATACACACACACACACACACACACACACACACACAGAGAGAGAGAGAGAGAGAGAGAGAGAGAGGTCATGAGGTGAATCTGTGCTGTTGACATGATGAAGACCATGTCAAGGACTCAATAGCCTCAGATCCATGGAAAAATGTGGAACCCATCTTTTCTGGTCCTTGTGTGTGCAGCCTATAGCTTTCTCCCCCAGCTATTTACAGGCCTTGCTCCTACCAAGATTAGTTTAAGCTGTCTCCTTGACCCAGCTACATACTATAAGCCCTGCCTCCTTGTTTATCTGTATATAACAATCCTGACCCTTTTTGTTCAGCTGTATGCAATAATCCTGCCTCTCTGTTCAGCAATTTATAACAAACCCACCAAGCTTCTGGAATGCTGAAGTTTTTTTAGAACGGAGGCCCAGTTTGCCTAAATGCAGCATGCCTGCGTGTCTGTGTGATTTTTTTGTTTGTTTGTTTGTCTTTTCTTCGGTCCACCGTTGCCCCATTCAGGTCCACATCCCTGAAGCCAAGCGAGGAGTTAGCAGAGAACAATGTGCACGGGGACCCCGAGAAGGGGAGAACGCGCTCCGTTTGAAGACGGTAACGAGAGCTGAGGATGACTGGGGTGTTGAGCTGAGAGGGTGGATGGAGAGACCAGGGAAGTAGTGCCAACTCACAAAAGCCCTGTAAACCATCCTGAGGATCGAAGAGTTTGCTAAGAGCAGCAAGAAGCTGCTGAAGTATTTACACTAAAAGGCAACATAATGACTTTTGAAGTTTTGGAAAACTCACTTTCATTATGGAAAAGAAAAATCAATCAGAATTGGGGGCAGAGAGATAAGGTGGGAGATGTGTGTGTGTGTGTGTGTGTGTGTGTGTGTAGGATCTCAATAAGAATGAGAAACAAACCTTAAAATGTTTGGGAGAGACAAATGCCCTGCAGTGTTTGGATGAGTAAGTGGTTGCTTGAGAGGCCACAGTTATTTTCTGACCCCTATAGTCTGGGGAGCTAGAGCTAGCTGAATGTGATGTCCATTTTAGGTGTGTAGGTAATTAACAGCTTGATGTAGATGTTATTTTCTTGCCTGTGAATGCAGGCTCTGATGCGTGGCAGGTGCATGGTCTTCAAGCAGGTTGCTTATATTTCCTATCTCAATTTCTCTTGTAGCACTGGGACAATGGCTCCTCCTCCTAAGTTTATTGTGATGGGTAGGCTGAGAGAATATTGGTGATGAACTCAGAATCGTGCTGAGTACAGAGAAGGCTGTGATACATGCTAGCCATTATGACTGTTGTTAATACTCTACAGAGCATCTAGACCAGTGGTTCTCATCCCTAGCGCTATGACCCTTGAACTGTTCATGTTGTGGTGACTCCCCCAACCATAAAATTACTTTGTTGCTACTTTATAGCTGTAATTTTGCTACTACTATGAATTATAACAAATATTTGATTTTCAGGATATCTGATATCCTGTGAAAAGGTTGTTTGACCTCCAAAGGGGTTGCGACCCACACGTTGAGAACTGCTGATCTGCATAAAGATTACAAGCTGGCACCTGCATACTTAAAGTAGAAAGAGGTAGATTACCAATAAATGTGCACCAAATGGAAGGCCCATTGTACATTGGAAGTAAATGATTCCTTAAAAGAGTTCTTATAATTATTACTGATACTTTATGTTCATAAAAGTAAAACTGGTGCAATGTTAAAATATTTAGAGATCCCTGAATGGAAAAGTATTTTAGGGCATAAAAATGTGAACTATGACTCTTTAACAAATAATATATTAGACTAAGGGGAGATATGCTATTCTACAAGATCAGGTTAAGTAGTTTTGGTACATTCAGTACCTAGGGGGTTTTGTGGAAAAGTGAGGGGAAAGGGAAAAGGATTTGGGGGTGACAGGAACTTCACAAGAAGACCACAGAGCCAACTGACCAGGGCCCAGAGAGTCCTGTTGAGACTGAAGCACCGACTAGGGACCGCACACGAACTGGACCTAGGCCTCCTACAGAGTTGTAGCTGATGGGCAGCTCAGGCTTCATGTGTGTGGGTCCTCTAGTAAGGGGAGCAAGGGCTGTCTCTGACATGGACTCTCTTGCCAGCTTTTGGTCACTTCCACCTGGTGGGGCTATCTTGCCAGGCCACAGGGGAGGAGGACATCCTCAGTCCTGATATGACTCAATGAGCTGGGGAGGGTGGGTAGGGAGATCTCCTTTTCTGAGGACTAGGGGATGGGGGATGGGAAAGACGGAGGGAGGGTAGGACTGGGAGGTGAGGAGAATGTAAAGTGAATCAATAAATAAAATTTAAAAAAATGAATGAATAAACAAGACAAAAAAAAAAAGAGAAGAAATATTATAGTTTTATTGAGCAAATCCTGAAGGCACAAAGGTTAGTTTACTTGCTGTAAATGTGGATTTCTTGTCTTTTCAGCTTGGAAAAAAAGTTCCTGTGCTGTTAGACCTAGGTATTGTTCTTCTTCTCAGGGTAGCGTGCTGGGACTCTCTCTCTGCACTGCAGTTATTTTCATGTTGTAGAGGTGGTACCAAAGGGAAATGTGGATTTTTCTCTTATGGGAAGGTGTGGTGGTTCATTGCAATTGGCAGTCAAGTACTTATGATATCAGTTGGCTGCTGTAGCCTGAAGCATAAGAGACAGTAATAGTGAACATAGTTGAGTGCTTTATCCTATGCAATGCTAACATTTGATTATGTAATCTTATTTGAATTCCTACAACATTTTAAGAAAAGATTTATTTACAAATGTATTTTATGTATGAGTGCTCTGACTTCATGCACACCAGAAGAGGCAATCAGATCCCATTGCAGAAGGTTGTGAGGCACCATGTGGTTGCTGGCAATTGAACTCAGGACCTCTGGAAGAGCAGTCAAGTTCTTTTAACCACTGAGTCATCTCTCCAGCCCCAAGGCCCCCAGCACTTTTTTTAATATATACGGATGTAAAGTCACGTTTTAGGGAAGTAAAGTAGTTGCCTGCAGCCACACAAGATTTAGGGGAGGAATGGAGAGAAGTGACAAATCTTGGCATGGGTTGAGGGAGCTAAAGAGTCATAGAAAAAAAAGTGAACCAGAGCAATAGACAGATCGCGGCAGGGGAGAAGGAGGTTGTGGGCAAAGACACAAAGCAAGAGGTGGCTGAATACTCAGCTCTGTGTCATAGTTCATAGACTTTGGTAACCTATGAGGATGTTGAAAATAGGCATGTTACACAGAAGCTGTGGCATCTTACAGTCTTACACTGGGCACAGAGTGTGGAAAGTGCTTGAAGTACCACATCCAGCTACACAAGCCCATGCTTGAAGATATCGGAGACATCTTCTGAGGGTCCAAGTATGGCAGGCATCAGACAGCCACACTGACTTCAGTGCCTTCCACGGATGTGATATTTGCTTGTAGTGTAAGAGTCTCACTTTATGTCCTGGGAAGTTGGGCTTGTGTGAGGACGGAATCAGAATGTAAAGTCTGTTCTCTGTGACAGTCACATGATCCATTTTGCTCTTATTTCTATCACCGTAGAACAAAACACTCCAGACCTTAGTGGCTTAGAATATCATGTTATTAAACTGTACAACAGTGAAACTCAGAATTTTGGACTAGGCTTACCTGAAGGGTTCTTCTCTGTCCGTACTGGCAGAAGTCATTTTGTGGGACTAAAATGGTCAGTACACTGGTCTTGAAGATAGGTCAGGCAGACAATATAGTTCAGGTGGTAGGATGCTGGTTTAGCACACAGAAAGCTCTGGATTTGGTATCCCGGATGGTATAAATGGAGCTTGGTGGCACACTTCAGTTATTCCAATGTGGCCCTCTCAAAAAACAAAACAAGCAACACCATAAACCCCCAAAATCCAACAACAACAACAACAACATAACCTAAAACAAAACAAACCCCTCCCCCAAAGATCCAAGATAGCTTCATTCATATGTACAGAACCTTGGAAAGGATGGCGGGAAGTAGGTGCCCTGCCAGGGTTTGGGCCAGAGTACCTTCAGTTGAAGTTTGCAATAGGTCAGGCTCTGGGACAAGACATGGAAATAGGTTTCTTCCAGAGTGGTCATTTCAAGAGGCCCCAATGAAAAGAGTATGTTCTTAGAATCTGTCTTCGGGCTCTCAGGACATCACAAACATTTCAACTACTAAGGGCAATTCAAGAGTTAAGGAAAAAGGAATTAAGCTCCTCCTTTTAAGGAGAGGCTCAGCTGAGATTTACATCCTTAATCACCCATACTGCCTGACTCCAGGTAGATAACCCACAGACAATTTACAGTGCTTCCTTGTAGAAGTTCTTCAGTTACCACCCCAGCTATGATCATCATTCATAAAGCAAATCTCACTATCTGTGAGTAGGCAGCGTCCTCTATTTCTGAGGACATGACCAGCTTCTCTATGGCACAAAGCAGTGTTTTGCTGTCAAAGGCTAGGGTGACCCTTTCAAGTCAGTTTGGGTCAAGGGCAGTGATGGTAGCAATTTTGACTGACTCAAAAGCAAAACAAAAGCATCTCAGGAAAGATATATCTGGATGAACCCTCAAGAGAGACAGGAAGGAATTTCTGACCATATCCCTAAATCAGTGAAACCAACTACAAGCATGGTTCTAACAAGCTTCTTAGACATTGGTCATATTGCTCGGCAGGAGTAAGAATGTGGCATGTTTTAAAGAAATGAGAGCTTCTGTTAGAAGTACATATTCTTTGTTATTTTTTCACTTAAGGGAGAGAGCTAATGGTTAAAGCCCAGGATCCTTTAGGCTTAAGTCTGTTGTCAAGAGTGACTTGCTATAGAACTTCATCAAGGTACATAAAGTCCTTGAGTTTCCCCAGCAGTCAGTCGGGAAGGAACAACAGCTCGTTTATAGAAGTGTATAGTTCAGGTAGAGGAGATCCTTCATGGAGACGCTTACAGAAATGTACCTGCATGTAACAAAAAAATTGATAAACATTCCTTAATGCCCTCTAAAACATGCTGATTTCTGTGATGGCTTAGCTCTTTGTAAATACAGGGATCATTAGACCCACGAATTGAATCGCTATAGGATCTGATAAAAATCAGAATGAACTTTGAAATATTTTGCCATGCTTGTATTCTCAGACACAGAAATACCCAAAAGTCAACCTAGAAAGAGATATCCAACAGGCTCAAGATGAGAGGAGTGTACATATGACCCACAGCAGAGCTGGACATTGTTGAATTATATATATATATATATATATATATATATATATATATATTTGTATACATATATACATATATATATTTGTATACATATATACATATATATATTTGTATATATATATACATATATATATATATTTGTATATATATATACATATATATATATTTGTATATATTCCAGAATTTGAGACCTTAAATTATTTTCCAAAACACAGGCACTAAACTGAGCTCAATAGAGCATCTTGTATCCTACCACAAAACAATGCTGTATTAAACCTATTTAACTGAAGATAGAATGATTTTTAAGAAATTAACTGTTGGAAAAATAGCTTCAACAGATTTAACTCACAAGCTCTGATCAAGGCAAAGCCTATTAACAATAATTGGCGAGTTCTTAGAAACTAAGAACCCATAATTAAATTTTATTGTCTTGTGAGTGATTTGGATTAATTATATCTGTAATAGGCACACAGTCACCCCCCCCCTCCCTGCTTTAGAGTCGGGGGTGGCTGCTTCATAGAATCTAGACATTACTGAAACCCTTGAGCATCCTGTGGGCTGCCAAGGCAAAGCTGCTACAAAGCCCATTTCCTCTTAGGATTTACTGAAAAGTGACAGGTGTTGATTTGCTGGTATCTTTCTCAACAGATTCGAATGAGCTAAACAAAATGACTTTTCTACCCATTTAGGCAGAAAAATAAATGGGGACACCAGCTAATGAGTGAGTGTCGTGTTAGCTGGACTCAAAGCCTTCCAAGCTGTTGGCAGCTGGAATCAAAAGAGGAATCATGCAGACAGTTGCTCATGTTTATTGCTGAACATGAAATTAGAAAGATGCCTCATCTTCTCCACAGGTGCATGAGCATATAGTTATTAATTGCAGCAAAACACGCTTATTGACATCCCCAAGCCTGCAAAATCCCACACTCAGCAAACAGCTTTCAAAGTTCATCCAAAAAACACTTTAGAATCAATACAAAAGCACTGCACAGTTGATGAATCCGTGCCCAGCAGAATTGTGCGTCCTGGAAGCAAGGCACGGGCTGTCTTTTGATATTTATGTGGTTGAGTATCGCTGAAGCCTTCTTTGTTCCTGTGGGGAGGAGGGACCCATTGTAGAAAACGTTCTTCAACTTCCGACTGTGGGCAGGTATAACTCCAGACTAGAGATTCAATTGGACCAATTTTGTTTCTGTCTACAGGCTTTAAAAACAATTTTACCTTTTAGTCCAGTCTTCAGCCATATAAGGTCATGTGTTCATCCCATGAATTTAGCTAAGGTCTATTAGCAGGTTATTTAAAAGAATCTATTATTAGACAAATACTAGTCTTTTTTAAATTAATTATAATTTATTCAAATTATATTCAGATTGTTATCTGCATGCTCTTATCTTCCCATTCCCACCCTCCCTCCCTCTTCTGCCCTATTCGCCTCCCGCCTCCTCTAGACCTCTGATAGGGAGCCCTCCTACCCCACTGTCTGGCCACAGCCTATTAGGTCTCATCAAGATAGCCGGTTTCCCCTTCCTTTGTGTGCCCACAAGGCCATCTTGCCTAGGGGCAGTGACCAAATCATGGGCACCAGAGTGCTGGGACAAATTCTAGTCTTCATACCATGGAAAATGTATGTAAACACATACATAGGGCTTAAAATCTTATTGTATTAATGTTATGAACTAATTATGACATACCATAAGAGTATTTCTAAAACCAAAAGAAGTTTTTAAAAGCCACTTTGGTTTGAAGAGGGGAAACACTTGAGGGAATTGCAAAGATGGGTTTGTGAGCCATGCTGCCCACTGCTATTCAGTGAACGTACATGGCTTATTTAGTTGTTGCTTTTAGTAACTTATTTTAGATAGGACTTGGGATAGGATCCAGAGAGTATAAAATAAGAATATTAAAATAAAAGCACCAGACATGTAAATAAATGTTATAAGTGACTCAAGGGTGACTACAACTTCAGATGTCCTTCACAAAATTCTGTCATTTGAAACTAGGTCTTAAACTGAATCCTAAGTTTCTTGGTGGCCAGAAATAGAAACAAATACAATCTAGTACAAAAGATGCATCATTCTAGATGAATCACATGGGTTCTAGTCATTCTTATATATAAATACCCAAAGATGAGCATTTCCAAGAAGTCTTTTAGAGATGAATAAATACTTTAGATGTGATAGGACATAACACAGTAAAAATTTCAAAACATTTATATATTTTTAAATTAAACATTCTTATTTTTTACATATACATTTATATTATTACACATATAGACAATAAACTACCTGTAGCAAGAAGAACCATGACCCATTCAGGAATTATATAAATGTGAGATTCTTAGTTCTTTGGCTATTTGTATTTGAGAGCCTTGAAGAAAACATCTTTCCTATCTTGGAGCATCTAAAATTCTGAATGTAAATCAATCTCCATCATATCGTGTTAAACTTAAAACATCTATCTAGACCTAAAAATATCTTAGCCCCTAAACAACTGAGCTTCATGTAAAACTAAGCTGCTACCTGGTCTTCAACTTCATCAGAGTCCTGAGAAAAATAAACTTGATTACCTGAGTATGCAGGGAGTGCAGGTGAGTAGCTTTCCAAAGGATAAGATGGCAGAGACCGGCTGCTGCCTGAATAGTCTATCTATCATGTTAGAGCATCTTCTTCAGCCATCTGGCCCAATATATCTGACAGACATATTGGTGAGGCAGGAACTATAAAGGACTTGCTTACCCTGTCTTTGCAGAGTTTGGTCATCAACTTTGTCTTCAAGCAAGCTTGCCCTTTTAAAGGCACAATTCTGTCTGTGGTAGAAACGATGACACTTTGCCCAGTGGTTGGTTTGCCACATTTGAATCCATCTCCATAAGGAGGTTCTTTGATGCTCATCATCCTCTTTGAGGTAGGCTGGGTGTTGCCAGGAGTTAGCCTGTCTCATTGTCAGTGAATCTTTAAAATAATAACATTTTAAAATGCCATATTCTACATGTCTCTGAGGTTTTTGAAGACCTTATCTAACTATCCTATCTTATTTTTCTATAGAATCATATCTATCTGCCTCACCTAAGATGTATATTCTTGTGATAAAAGTAGACTAGTAATTGACATGACATGTCTCACAACTCTGATAATTTAACTTTACTTATGTATACTTAAAATGTTTATTAAAATTTTGTTATGTGCCTTGGAGGTAAACTGATGAACAAGACAGATAATGTGTCGGAGATGACAGCATGCTTAGAAATCATGTAATAAATCAATAAGCTCATCTCAAAGGGTGGAGAGTGTTATGGAGTTGACACAGATTATATTTTTCGGAGTAACTGGGCATATGGATAAGATGTGAACTGAGACCATAGTACCCTGAGGACAGGGAGGAGGAGCAGGAGGAGGAGGAGGAACTGGAGGAGGAGCAGGAGGAGGAGGAGGAGCAGAAGGAACAGGAGGAGGAGGAGGAGGAGGAGGATGAAGAGGGGGAGGAGGATTTCCATGCATGGAGACTTTGCTAGGTCTCAGGGAAGAAAGCAGTGTGTGTGTGAATTGGAAAAATAACAGTGAGTCTGCTATGGCTGGAACACATGGGAGGAAGTGAGGAGCGGGAATAGAGGAGTGGGTGGGGTTGTGGAGAGATGACCTTTTGTTAAAAGCATGTACTCTTATTGAAAGGGTCCCTGTTTGATTCCCAGCTTACAGCTACCTGTGACTACAGCTCTATGGTGTCTACGGGCACCTGTACTCAGTGTATACCTCCCACATACGTTAAAAAATCAATACAGGGAGAGGAACCTACAGTAAGACATTTGAGTATTAAGGGAAATTAGAAATAAGATTCAATCATTCTTAGGATTCTCTCCCTCCCTCTTCTCCATTTATTCTTCTCACATACATTACATCCCAACCAGAGTTTCATCCCCCTACACTCCTCCCAGTCCCACTCCCCAGCTCTTGCTCCCTTGTTCCCCTCCTACACTTCCCCTAAAAAAGAGCAGGCCTCCCAGGGATATCAATTGAACACAACATAAAAAGTTACCACAAGACCGAGGCAACTCAGTAAGAAGAGAGAGATCTTAAAAGCCAACAAAAGAGTCAGAGACATGCCTTGATCCTACAAGAGCACTAAAGCTACACAACCATAATATTTAAGTAGAAGACTTAGTTCAGACCCATATGGAGTCTATGGTTGTCGATTAAGTCTTTGGGAACCTCTATGAGCCCTGCTTAGTTGAGTCTGTGGGCTATGTCCTCATGCTGTCCTTGGCTGCTCTGGCTCCTATAATCCTTCCTCTCCCTTTTCAGTGAGGTTCCCTGAGCTCCACCTAATGTTTGGCTGTAGGTCTCTGCATCTGCTCCTTCCGTTGCTGGATGAAGCCTCTATGATGATGATGAATGGGCCAGGCACCAATCTAAGTGTATAGCAGAATATCACTAAAATTTGTTTCCTTGACTTTTTTTTTGTGCGCGCGAGGGGGGGGCAAGGGGGGCAGTAAGGTAATATTTGGTTCTATGCTAGGTCTTTGGGCTGTCCAGCCAAAAATAAAATATTAACTGTTATGCAACCTCAAAATATTCTTTCTGTAAAAAGAATCCCATAAGTGATAAAATTCGTTAAGGTCAAGGCTGTCCTTTGCCTCTAGCCATTATCTAAATCTGGGTGGAAGGGCTGGAGAGGTGGCTCAGCGGTTAAGAGCACTGCTGTTCTTCTGAGGACCCAGTTTGGAAGCTCAGCTCCAACACGGTGGCTTGTAGCCATCCGCAACGGCAGTTCCTGTGGATTTGATGCTCTCTTCTGGTGTCTGTGGACATATAGTAAGCACATGGTAAGGTACATACACGGGCAAAATACTCATGCGCATAAAAACCCTGGGTAGAATATCTAGTACATTATGTGGTACTAACATACTTCTAGAGTCACATCTGTCACAACAAATCTTTAAAAGCTTACTAAAACTTCTCAAATTATATGCTGAAGAGCAGAATTTGGCAGAACTGGCCCCACCCCTTCCCTGGGCATTAGGGGAAAGCTGGCTTTGGGAGTATGACAGCAGAAGAGATGACTCTGCCCCTAACCAGCTGCTGTACTGGGAATGTGGGCCTGCACAGTGTGGGAGTTATAAATGAGCCAGCCCAAGGTAGCTTGAGCCAGCCTTGCCTCTTCTCTGCTGTGCAGTCCTCCCTTCCCTCATCCCTTGCCACCTATAGCATTGGGAGGACTGGCCCCATGCCTCCATGGCTGCAACACTCGGGAGAGTGGGACTTGCACTTCACCTGGGCAGCATGGTAGAGCTGGCCCTATTTGAGGGAGTGTGCTGGGGTGCTGGTGGTGGTGGAGTTCATGAAGGAGCTGGTCCTACAAATGCAAAGCTACAACATGGCAACAACAGGATATCCAAGAAGAGTCCCTTGAGGTTCCAGTACTGATAGAGTAGCAGAAGCCAGAGGCTTTGTACCAGACCAATGAGTCATTGCAATAAAAATGGCAAACAAAGATGTGTGAACAATGGGGTATACTGTGGACACACTATGACATACTACAACTTCCAAAATGAGATTTTTTTTCTCTGTTGGGGAGGAGTGTTGTTGCAAGGGTAGAGGGCAGGTGTGAGGGGAGATGGAGATGAAAAGAATTAGGGTGCATGATGTGAAATTCACAAAGAACCAATAAAAAGTAAAAGGAAATATTAGCAAGGCAACTGGTATATCTCCAAGGTAAACTGGTTATGAATCTATATCCTTGGTAACACAATGAATTGGCCTGTGACTATAAGCCAATTAAGCTTTGGAGGACTGCCAAAATTGTTATTAAGGTTTTACAGTGGGTGTTATGAAGCCATACTTTCTGACAGTAATTAGGTGACAGGGTCAGTTATCAACTGAGGGAACTCCTAGTTGATGACAATAAAACACAAGATCAGTATACCAGCCATGGCCTCAGATAATAAGACCTGGGATCAGAATACCACTGGACAATAAAACACAACATCAGTAGAGCCAAGCATCCTGTTGGCTCTATGGTCTTTCATGTAGGGAGAGGAAGAAGATGACTTTTCTCACCTGCCAAGGCATTCCTTGGGTCTTCTTGATGGAAAGCAGCTTCGATATTAAGAATTTAATAGCTGATCTTCTCTAAGACATTCACCAAATAAAGAACTTAAGCTGCTTAACCCTCTCATTAACAGGGTGAGAATTATAGACAACATAGGTCCAATGAGATAATCTAAGATGCTCCAGGTTTGGCTCTTGCATTTGTTTGCTTCTAAGAAATGGTGAAGCTACAAGGCACCATACCCCTGTTTGGATTCAGGCTTTGGTCTTCATCTGGCAAGATGAGGGAGAATACTGACCTACAGTGTTTTCTAGGCTGATATTATTTGGAACAGGGATGGATGTTCCTTGGAGGTGTTGCTTGAGATTGTATTTTAGAGGTGGGGAGGTAGACTTAGGCACAGAATCCTCTAACTTCCCCCACCTGTGTGTTTCCTACACTTACCCTACGCACTTCTGAATTTTCTCATGTGTTCCAATAATCTGTTTTCGTGTTCATGAGACCTGTCTTTCCATTTAGTGGGGAGTAGGTGTCAGTCAAGGCTGAGGTGGGAGGTAGAGGATGCATTGGAAAGGGCGTTTTAAGAGAACTGAAGGTGGCATCAGCACACAGCAGGACAAGGTTAAGGGACTCAGCAAAGAACAGTGAGGCACACAGCGGTAGCAACAAGGGGATGACTTCAAGCCACAACCTTAAAGAGAGAAGAGAGGGACCACTGCTTCTTAAACCAGGTCCAGCTGCAGCTACTGGAGAGCTGAACTAAACACTTGTGGTCAGAGAAGGGCTGAACCACTTCCCTGATGGCAGCCCCAGCACAGAGGAGCTTTGGTAAAGGGCATCATGCTGGCCATCTTCCTGAAGTCCCTTTCCAGTCCCTTGCTGATGCCCATGTTGTTAATGCAATCCAATTACAAGCTTGTCTGATGACTCATTTCTGAGTCTTTTCAGAGCCTCTTTAGAGTGAGAAGGCAAGGTAGAGGAAAAAGCAGCTACAGAACCTGCAGGGGGAAACAATGAACAGTTTGCGCTGTTCCACTGCAGATTAAATCAAACAAGATTCAATCAAAGGTTGTTTCTTCCTTCTTCAATTTTTATAATCTCCCAAGTTCTTTTCTCTTTAGAGACATGTTCTCACTATGGAGTCCCAAATGGCCTGGAAGCCACAGGTCTCCCAGCTCCTGTGGTTATGAATGTATCAGCATGCCCAACATTTTCGAGTTAATTTTTAATGCCTGTTGGTTGTCTTGTTCTAAGAGTTTGCTTTTAAGAGCGTTGTTTTCAAAGTACAGCTACATCGTACCAGGAAGCACATAGACCTTAAATATCTAGCTCGATGAATCCTCACAAATATAAACATGCTATAAAATTCTCCCCCTGATCCAGAAGCAAAATCACAGATTCCTCAGGAAGACCTTTTTGCTCCTCACCTCCACACAGGGCACAGCAGATGAGCTGTGATGTTTTTTTAAACTTTATTTAATAAGTATTCTGTTTCTTATGCTCACTTGAATCTTTCCTTTTACTTTCAACATGCTTGTAAATCTCATCATCTTGTTATGAGAACTGCATATTATTTTCCTTTCTGAATCATGACTATACTATTCTTTAATAGTCTTGTCTTTATCTATTCTTCTAATAGTTTGCTGTGGCTATTTTGGCTTTTCTTTTAAGTGTGTGTGTGTGTGTGTGTGTGTGTGTGTGTGTGTGTGTGTGTGTGTGTGTGTGTGTGTGTGTTACTGGCTAGGGACTGAACCTAGGGCCAAATACATGCTAGATAATCACAACAACCCATCTGCACTCACAGCCTTTTCTAAATAAGATTACTGTAAATATTCTTACACTTAGCCCCTGGTGAATATGTTTGCTTAGTTATAAAGGACATTGATCTGGAAGAATTGCTGAGTCAGAGAGTGTACATATGTGCTCAGATTTACTACACGTTGCCAGACTTTCAAAGTTGTTTTCAGCAATGCTTGTTCCCATTAGCAGAGGGTGAACCACATCTGCTTATATCCTTACACTTGTGGTTCCTTCTGATTGTACGGCTGTGGAGAGTGTGTGATGATGGTACTGAAATGTAACTTGGGCTTTTCTGTGGTGACTAATGACCTGAATACCTTCTGGTATATTTATTGGATGTGGACATCCAACTATAAGCTGCTTGCTTCGTGCTTCATCCTTCCTCAGGCGGGTCCTCCGATTTCTTAGCAATAGCTTCTGGGTTTGAGCCTTTTGTTGAATGTAGCTGTTTGTGTCTGTGGAGTGGGATGCTAGGTGTTTGCACTACAAATTTTCTTTATTCTATGGAGTTTCTTTTCTGATTCTAACAGTGCATTTTTGATAGATAAATCCTAAATTTGAACAATGAAATTGAACAGTGTTTTACATTTTGGTGAACATAGTTTGTATATGTTTCTGGAGTTTATGTCTGCCTATCCAAATGTCGTGCTATGTTTGCCTATGTGTTTAATTCAAGAACACAGTTTTTTCTCTTTCACATTCATATTCTCAATCCGTCTAGCACTTATTTTTGTACATAGTGGGAAGCACGCAGTAAGATTTATTGCCTCCCTGACTCTGCTGTTAGGAAAGAACATCATTTTCTTCTCTGTAGTGCCAGTTTTTAATTTATTAGAGTCACTTTAAATTTATAAATTAGTTTATAGGGCTTTGGCATTCAAAAATAGTGTTGCTTTTCTATTTTCTACAGTCTTCTCAGGGATTTTCAGTAAATATTAACGTTTCCAACAGAAAATATCCAATTTTCCTAGTTATTATTTTCACAATCAGCTGTGTAGAATGACATATTTTCTTATATTATCTAGCATTTTATTTCTGTGCATTAAGTTCATTATTTTGGCATATTAGTTTTTCAGGCAGATTTTCCTTAAAATTTTTTACTGTTTGTTTTATGCAGTTGTTTGTTTTGGAGTTTGTAATGTATTTTGTGCAAATATTTATTTTTGTTTGTTGGATTTTTTCTTTTTTTTTTTTTTTACTTTTTTTCTCCTTTATTAATTTATTCTTGTTACATCTCAATGGTTATCCCATCCCTTGTATCCTCCCATTCTTTTCTCCCTCCCATTTTCCCCTTATTCCCCTCCCCTATGACTGTTCCTGAGGGGGATTACCTCCCCCTGTATATGCTCATAGGGTATCAAGTCTCTTCTTGGTAACCTGCTGTCCTTCCTCTGAGTGCCACCAGGTCTCCCCCTCCAGGGGACATGGTCAAAGGTGAGGCACCAGAGTATGTGAGAAAGTAATATCCCACTCTCCACTCTACTGTGGAGAGTGTTCTGTCCATTGGCTAGATCTGGGTAGGGGTTTAAGGTTTACCGCCTGTATTGTCCTTGGCTGGTGCCATAGTTTGAGCGGGACCCCTGGGCCCAAATCTGCCTATCATAATGTTCTACTTGTAGGCTTCTAGGACCCTCTGGATCCTTCTACTTTGCCATTCTCCCATGCTTCTCTCATCTAGATTCCCACTAGAATGTCGTCCCCTCTGTCTCAGTTTCCTGGTAAGTGAAGGCTTTTGTGGGACATGCCCCTTGGGCTAATATGCAGATATAAGTGAGTATATACCATTTGAGTCTTTCTGCTTCTGGGTTAACTCACTCATTATGATCATTTCTAGCTCAATCCATTTATCCACAAATTTTGGGAATTCCTTGTTTTTAATAGCTGAATAGTATTCCATAGTGTATATGTACCACAGTTTCTTTATCCATTCTTCTATTGAGGGACACTTAGGCTGTTTCCATGTTCTGGCTATTATGAATAAGGCTGCTATGAACATGGTTGAGCAAATTTTCTTGTGTGCTGGAGCATCTTCTGGGTATATTCCAAGGAGTGGAATAGCTGGGTCTTGAGGAAGCCCTATTCCCATTTTTCTGAGATAGCACCAGATAGATTTCCAAAGTGGTTGTACTAGTTTGCATTCCCACCAGCAATGAAGGAGTGTTCCTTTCTCCCCACATCCTTGCCAGCATGTGGTGTCGCTTGAATTTTTGATCTTAGCCATTCTGATGGGTGTAAGATGGAATCTCAGAGTTGTTTTGATTTGCATTTCCCTGATGATTAAGGAGGTTGAGCATTTCTTTAAGTGTTTCTCAGCCATTTGATATTTCTCTGTTGAGAATTCTCTGTTTAGTTCCAAGCCCCATTTCTCAATTGGGTTATTTGGTTTGGTGGTGTTTAATTTCTTGAGTTCTTTATATATTTTGGATATTAGACCTTTGTCAGATGTAGGGTTGGTGAAGATCTTTTCCCAGTTTGTAGGCTGTCGCTTTGTTCTCTTGACAGTGTCTCCTGCCTTACAGAAGCTTCTCAGCCTCATGAGGTCCCATTTATTAATTGTTGACATTAATGTCTGGGCTGTTGGTGTTTTTGCTCGTCATTTTCCACTGATCTTTCTTTGAGCATATTCTGGAAAAATTGCAATCAACCATAGCGATAACTGATGCATTTGTTATGTTTTATATCTTCTGTAGATAATTTTAGACCTTTCCCATCAATCACCACTATGTTAAGAACTTGCCCATTAGTTTCATTTAAGAGATATAATTAAAAAAATAATCATAAGTGAGATTATTTGACCTTTTTTCTATTTTGGTCTAGCTAATATTTATACTATATTAATTCCTTAAAATAAAAAAGTGAGCTCAATCTCTTGTGAAATTATATAATACTAAAGGTTGTCTATTAAAGAAGTATATATTATATATTAAACATATAATATATTAGTATATATTGTATATATGTTAATGTATACATAGGAAATGATCACCTGTCTACTTTTATCACATATACACATAGATGGCTGATTTTCCATTTTGTTTCATATCTATTCATACTCACAAATAAGCAATAACAAAATGAGCATATATTTCTTTCTTTTCTAGTAACCCCCTCATCACCCTCATAACATGTTTGCCACAAGTTGCACTGTTTTTCTTAGTTTTTTTTTGATTGACAACTTCCCATGAATCAAGCTGTTTCCTTTCCTTGATAGACTGAATTCAAATAATACACTTCATACTCTGCGTGTGAAATTGAGGACATTAATGTGATATGCATTTTTGTTTTTCATCTCTAAACTAGTTTTTCTCCTGTTCATTGCTTTCCTAAGTTGTCCTATTGTGTCTTAACAGTATTGCCTCTTCGTGGTTGCTGCTCTGTTGCATTTCATTTTTGTGATTCTTTCTAAGTTATTTGTGAAGCCACATAGAATTGTATTACAACTCCTTCTGCTGTCCCACTGTTTTTTGTGGTTGTTGATTTTGTTTTTGTTTTTGTTTTTTTGGTTCCTTGTAGTTCCTTGAATGCTTTGATCAATTCACTTGGTTATTTTGAATTCATGGCAATGATCTTGGCTAAGATTTTCATCTGCTTCCTGGCAATATTTTCTTCTAGTGATTATAGTTTTGTTCTATTATTTGTTTTTCCTATTTATTTCTTCTTAGAGCATTAAAAATAAGACGATTCTGTGCTGTATTCCTTCCCAATATACCCCATTCTTTATTGAGACGATGAATTATATCTGTAGCAACGATTTTCACTATGCCCGTGTGAGGCAGAACCTGGACAACAGTGTATCTGGAGGAGATTTATTTGTCTGTGAGTTATTTAGTTTTTATTTGCCCTCCTGGATGTACATAAACCACAAGCTTTTCGGCAGTCAATGAGGACTATAATTCAATCTTCTTTCTAGACACCTACAGACTACTTAGTATAACAGTGTTGTGTCTCAATCTTTGGAGTCAAATTTGTACAAAAGCAAGCCTGGTCCCCAATTCACTTGCTGTCTTTCTGGCGTTATAAACCATGCACATCACTTGCAGTCCCAGTGAAAAGCAGGGGTTCATAAAAATGGAGAAATTGAAAATAATTCAAGGCAGAGTATCCTTAAAGGGGATAGTCACACATAAGGTAAAGAGCATTAAAGGATGATGACTACTATAAGACTAACAACAAACTGGGAGCCAGGGTCTCCTAAGAAAATGCATAAGGGGGTAGAGCAAGTGAGCCAGCCATAAGACCCGGTATCTGTGTCTTTTGGTAAAGGACTGTCCACCTATGGCTCATCAGGGAAAGAACTTGAAAGTTAAGTATCTCGATCATTTTTTCTTCCTTCCCTCATATTTTCTTAGGTGATTACCATTAGCCAAAGTCAGTTAGAAGCTGTAGGAAAGGAAAGGCACTTGGGTCACATGGTCTATATTGCTTCACTGAGCTCATGGCCAAGCAGTTTGAGTTAGGTTTGGAGAAGAACAAAGATAAACCATTAAGCTGAGAAGCAATTTTGGTTTTGACTTTCAGGGTTTGTCATCATCTTCTTTAGACTAGTAGGACATGTGAGAGAAAACATGGGAAATGTTGTATGGGATAAGTATGCATGACTTCCTCTTCATGGCATATTTTTGCATTCTTCCATTTTATTGACCTCAGTACTTTCCCCATATACTATTTTGTGGTTGTCTGAAAATGCCAAGAAAGGTCTTATTTCCTATTGTATGAGATGATTGTCAGGAGGCCAAGCAGGAAGGAGTGATCAATCTTATAACACTGTGGCTTAGTATGAAAATGATTCAAAAGAATAATCCAGGATGTGAAGATGACTTATGGGAGGCTGCTTCAGGAGTCTAGGTGATGGATGGTACTGGCTTAGGTTTGTGTAACTATAGAAATGGTGAGAAGCATATGAACTAAAAAGCTTACCACAGTGAAAGAGGGCTTTAGCATGTTTACAGGTTAAACGCGAGGTGTGACCTTGGGCAAACATGCAGATGCTGATTCCATTTACAGAAGAAGGTGATCTACAACAAGGGACCTATCATGACCACCTGATTTCTTTGTTCTTACATACTTCCTCATATTTACAGAAACCAAGAAAACACTTGTGAAGTACTACTAACACTTTCAAACAAATATTATGTGACAAGGTGGTCAATGATCTTAAGATTACCAGTAGTAAATGGCTTTAAAAGTATTTAAAAATTGATAGAATCTTGCAATATATCTATATCTATACACACACATATATATCTATATCTATCTATACATCTATATCTATCTATCTATCTATCTATCTATCTATCTATCTATCTATCTATCTATCTATCTATCTATCTCTCCTTTGTGTGTGGTTGAGGCCTCCTGGGCTTTCCCTTGCCCATGTTGGCATGACTATTGGTGTCCTCCTTGTTTGGCTCATGTGTAGGCAGTCATGTTGGTGAGACTTTATTGTTATAGCCTCTGACATTGCAATGAGACACAATGTCCCAGAAAATTCCCTGATCCTCTGGCTCTTACAGTCTTTCCACCTCCTCTTCCTAAATGTTCCCCGAGGCTTAGGTGTGGTGATGTTTTGTAGATGTATCCATTGCCTGGGTTCTACAACTCTGTGTTGTTGATTGGCTGTGCTTTTCTCTAATGATCTAAATTTGCTCCAAAGAGAAGTTCCATTAATGAGCAGTGATGACTACTCATATCTGTGGGAATTAAGACAAATATTTAGATTATAGTTAGGGATTATGCTCCTTTAGTAAAGTAGTAGTTGTAATTTTTCTCGACTATCCATGATTACCCTAGAACTCACATCAGTTGATAATGGCAAAATGTGGTAAGTATATTATAATCCCAAGAAAAATCAGTGTGTGTGTGTGTGTGTGTGTGTGTGTGTGTGTGTGTGTAGGTCTGCACATGGATGGAAGTCTGAGGACAACTTGCATGAGTCAGTGTGTATCTCTTATACCCAGAGTGTGTGATGACTTCAGCAGTAGGATCTTACTTTGTAGTGACAGTGGGTAACCAATGGCAATGGCGGTAGCCTATATTGTTTTGGAGAGCTCTGAGTTGTCCCTAAGCAATAAATTGTAGGAACACATCCCATGCTTTGTACTGCAATGCTTCATTTCCCTTGTCTTCTAGAAGCAACGTTGTTCTCCCATACAGGGTAATTCTGTTTCAGCTCTTTTTTTAAAACCTATATTTTGAAAGAGACTATTTTCTTACTATTTTCACCAAAAAAGTTAAAAATATGCTAGCTAATTAAATATTATATTTAATAATATAATGTTATACAAAGTGGTTAATCTATAAATATGTGGTTAGACTATAAATTACTTCCACATCAATGTGCTTTTTGAATGGAAGTGTCTATGACAAATTAGGTTTAGAAATTTCTCTTTTTGCTGATATTCTGTTAACGTTTCTCTTTAAGATAGTAGCAATCTATCTTTATGTGCTCTTAAATTATAAATGTTAATGAACTTGATAAAGGGGTTAATATTTATCTTTCTTTCTTTTCTCTTTCTATCTTTCTATCTTTCTTGTTTGCTTGTTTAACTAGTGGAGACTATGCTCTACCGTTTAAAAACTCTTCCTTTAAGTTATTTTTACAAGATGTTCAGGATGTTCCTTACCTTCCAATCAATCAATACTGAGAAGTGGCCCAAAGGTTAACATGCATTTAAAACAGTGCTCTCGGGAGGTGGTGGAGTGGAAGGCATGCTGCGGTGTGCTGCAGAGAGCCTAGGTGAAGGAAAGCTAGAAGACACCTCTTTCTAGGAGGTAAGAAAGTTTGCTCCTTTACTGAGTTTTAAGTACTACTGCATATTAAAAACAAACAAACAAACAAAAAACCCTTTCACTGTGAAAGTCCAAAGCAAAGATACCAAGAGTGAAAGCTACCTTGGCATTTCAGACACTCTCAGTGACCCGCTCATAATCACCTAGGAGCAGGGATTCTGCAGATCTTTTTGTGTGCAAGGAACTCACTTGTAAAAGGCATATGTGCATAGTTTTTATTTAAGACTAAAATATTTTGACAAACCCAAACTTCAACTAGAAGCACTGTCACTAAATTTAGGTCTATACATTGAGATGTAAAGTGGCGCTAATCACATATTCCATCTGTCAAAGTCCTTGGCAGACTGGCTTAGTGAACAAGGAAAGCATAAAAGAAGAAAAAAAAGTGTCTGCCAAGGGGAAAAAATAGATGGTTATAAACACAGATTTTATGTGTAGATTCAAGTGTTTTCACTAAACATGCCAAGAAAAGAGAATTTAGAATCTCAGTGAAAGGATTTTAAAAAGAAGTTAAAAATAAACATGAAAAAGACAGACCGTGCAAATAAGGCAAGATGGGAGATACCTACGGACTGTTCTTCAATCTGTTATAATTTTATTGAATTTGAATGCAGCCCTAACTTGGAGATATTAGGAAAGTTAACTTAGGATTTATTTTTCCTATTGATATTCAGCTGGAAGAGTAAGTCATACATTATTTAAATAAGGAATAATAAATCCATTTGAAAGGGCTAGATCAAACTCATACGGATATGTATTATTCTCCCAGAACTTCCGACTCCAAAGGCGTCTGGAAGACCCCAGAGGTTGACAGTTCATTTTCCTGCATGTATGTATAGCTCTGAGGAAAGATAGATGGCTTTTGTGTCTTACTGGTTTCTCACACAGGTGTAGGTGGTATAGTATTTGCTTCATCACCAAATTTTAATTCAATACTTTCTTCTCTCTCATCTTCAGGATCCTATTTATTTAGCAATCGCCAAACTTATAACAGATACTGAATATTACATTTAAAGCCATAAATAAGAGCTCTTATGTCCATAAAGAAACACAGAGTGTTGAGTGACATGAGCCGAGGACTCTGGGAGTTGAGGAGGGGCATTTCAACTGAATCATGAAGTTATGTAAATCAGGTAGAAGGAAATATAAAAATAGAACACTCTGGGAAGTGGAATCAGACCCTGCAAAGATTTGAGACTGTCAAGAGTACAAGTTCCAGAAATGCCACATGTACCAAGTAAAGCCCATTAGATGTAGTGGAGTATAAGCAGGCGAGGTTAGATTAACACTCTCCAAAATGCCTTTCAAGGGGGATTAGTTCTGCCACAGAAAACTTTCCAGTCACAAATGACTTTGAGTAAACAAAGTAAATTATAGTTCCCTTCTAGAAATTTGGGGACTAGTATAAGAAATATTATATATCAATTCACAGTTATCACGAAACATATAACGCCAAAGTGTTGACACTTGTTTTTAAACTCTGTTTTGTTTGGAGTATTGAAGCCTCTATCTTCCTTCCACTAACCCCTTAACCTTAGGATTAAGGAGAATGTTAGTAAGGAGAGGGGGCACAGACCCCTTTACTTCTCTAGGCTATTTAGTGTTCTTTTGGGGCAATACCAAGCTCCATCAACAGCAAACGCAGTGAACAGTCTCCTTCGGGCCACTGCATTGAAACATTTCTCTCAGCCACACAAGTCTCTGTCCTCTCCAAACTGTTACTTCCCACATGCCATCACCATAGGCCACCTGTTCTCCCTCTGCTCTCTTCTATTTATCTTCCTCAGAGTCCTAGACCATTCCCCTCTCAGGGCTGAGTGAGGCAGGCTGTTGCCAGCTGGCAAAGACAACGCCCTCAGGAGACAATTATCAGCAGTAGACAAACTAAAGCCCAAACTGAAATGCCACATTTGGGATTAAAACAAAAACATATGTACATAACATAGCCGAGTTTACAAAGAAACCAAAATTTCCTTTACACCAAAGAATGCTTTATGTTAGTAAGTCACTGTCAGTACATGGAAGTGTTCTGGGGCAACACTGGCAAGGATGGAGCTAGCCTGGGTGAAAAAACTGATGGGAGGTTTTAATAGCTTTAAAGCTGGGGTCTTTTTTTTTCAGTTTTTTAAATTAATTTATTCTTGTTACATCTCAATGGTTATTCCATCCCTTGTATCCTCCCATTCGTCTCTCCCTCTCAATTTCCCCTTACTCCCCTCCCCTATGACTGTGCCTGAGGGGGACTTCTTCCCCCTTTATATGCTCATAGGGTATCAAGTCTCTTCTTGTGTTTTTTTAAAAAATACTTTTATTTTATTACACATGTATAAAACAAACTACATACAGCAGGGAAAACCATGTGACAATCATGAGAATACTGAGTTCTATATATTGTTACCTTCATAGTGACTTGGCCATCTGCATTCGTCTCGTTTGAAGTAAGTGTTTTTCCTGTCTTGTTGGGTCTAGATTTCCGAATGAGATTCAATATCTATCTTATCTCAACTCTAACAGCTTAAATTCTTTATCTTGATCTAACAATCTTGTCCCCTAACCAGCTAAACTTGGGTATAAAGCTGGGGTCTTACATCTCTGTCTCTGTCTCTGTCTCTGTCTCTCTGTCTCTGTCTCTCTGTCTCTCTGTCTTTCTCTCTCTCTCTCTCTCTCTCTCTCTCTCTCTCTCTCTCTCTCTCTCTCTCTCTCTCACACACACACACACACACACACAGCTTGAATAAATGCCAACAATGCCAGTGTTGGAGGCTCTGGTAGAAAGGAGTGAAATAGAGAAAGGAGGATGAGAAGCTGCTGAGATATTTCAGAGTATGGCAGTCTGAGTGAAAGCTACAGTAGTAGGATGGAGATGAAAGAAAAGATACAGTGATGAAATAGGAAAAAAAATACAGTGAGAATCCTTAATAAAGAGATATGGCTTTTGGGACAAGAGAGAGCTCTGATTGGATGGGCAGCCAAGGAAATGCAGCAAAAAGTTTGGAGTGTCATTTGCCTGATGATCACATGAGATGCCATACTTAAAGAAGCTGAAGCTGAAGGCAGTAGTACCTGGAGAGTTAGCTTCTGACCGAAACAGAGGCCCTCCTGATGCATTATCAATGGTCAGTCTGTGGTCCCATTAGGCTATGTTCATTGTAAACATTAGCACAACAGTGTCATGAGATGGCTCCTTTTTGGGGCATGGTTACCTACACAATCATTTGATCCCTTTTCATTCTTAATTCTTCATTCAGGGATTGTCTACATTTTAGAGCTTCAAGGCATCTTATCTGTTTTCTACTCACTGTTTGTGCTCCTGATTTTCTTAGCATCCTATTTGCAATCCATCCCTCAAGCCCTAAAATTCCATCACTCATCGTACACTTCAGGAATTAAAAGTGATAATTTTGATTTTTCTTTGGCCACCTTCTGCAGCTTGTTCATACTTTGTTTGTACTCTTGTGAGTATCCAGCTAATGTCTGTTAGGGTAAATGGTGTGGTAAGGTTGACCAGTTGTCCCGGTGTTCCTGGTGGTTAGGATATGTTTAAGAATGTCCTGTGCAAACTGGGCCAATTGCTAAACTTAAGTTTTCCTGTCTATGTTATTCACTACCATCTCCTAGCACGGTGCCTCTTACATGGTAGTCTATAAATATTTCAAATTAATACTATCATTCATTTAAAACTTCAATTTAACATTTATATTGTTACGTTTGCTTATTGTGATACACAGTACTGTACTCATCTTAGCTGTGAGAAACGTCTATATTTCAAGAGGGTTACTGTCTGCCCAGGACTTTACGTCTAGTGGAAGGCAGAGTCAGGATTTGAATCTGGCTCTGTCTGATTTCAAACTTGTGTTAATTCTAGACTGCGACCCCCCCTTTATTTTAATAACCTGGCATCATCCACCTGCTAAGCTGGTGGGTTAGTACGGAGCCTGGGGAGCTGTCAGAGATGGCCTCCAAGGGAATGGGAAATGTTAATAGAGTCTAGCGCTCTGTAAGCTCTCTGTAATAGCTTCTACTCTTCTCTCTCAGGGCCTTCCTCCCCAGGGAAGCTTGTTATCTACAAGAAACATGAATTTGTTGGAAAGAGAAAAATTCTTAACTATCAGCATGAGTTAGGAATCAGGCATTTGTAGTAACTTTTATCTCTGTGCACTATCATAAAATGTATTGCTTTAATAACTCTAGACCTTCTTGTGCTCCTTAAGTAACAGCTTTTATTGCTGGAATTAAGATGCTATGAGGATCGATGGCGAAATTTCTTCTGTGTGTTTATGTAAAGGTATTTTCACAATGGAATCTGTGCCTGCCATATTTTCCCGTGACCCTTTTATGAAAAATGATCAATTTGTGACACCTACTACAGAGCAGAGTAACTCCCCCCATCAAATCCTCTTAGTAGTTCGGATTTATAATGCAGTGCCAACCGAGTCCTTCTAATAGAATATTATCATCAGATTAGTTCCTCATGTGGCAGCTATTATTCTAGCCCAATAAACAAATGTAGCTCATAATTGTAAATTGTATTGTGATTAATGAATGTGTCATCCTCGCTCAGCAGTAACATGTTTGCTCTTTGTTTAATCAAATTTCAAAGGAGAAGGAAGAAGGAATAATGGTATGATACCTATCAGAGATGAAACTGGTATAGAGTTCCAGGTCAGCGCTTCTCTTCCTGTACATGAGTAGTCCCCCTGACATGAAAGGTTTGGGTTGTGAGAGATTACAGTGGGATGAAATGTAGTTAGGGCCACACATCCATCATCAAGGACATAATCTGATGTGAAGATATCTGCTCAATATTATAAAACAATGAAAAAAAAAAGCCCAAAGCAGCATTAATGCTTCTACTAAACTTTTGCTCAAATTGTCACCGTCTTCCTTCCTTCCTGTGCAGTGGGGGCAACTTCTCAAATTGTGGCTGGTTTAGTATGTTAAATATTTTAATTTGTGGTTGCGTTATAGTTGATACACCATTCACGAATAAAAATGACAGCTTAATGTGGAAAGCTGTAATTGGTTATAAAAATGCATTAGGAAATATTTCCATGAATAATTTAAGGCCTTATTTCATAATGCCAGGTCAAAACAAAGTTGACCTTTGCTACTAGAAATCAAACTGTGTCAAAATGTTCATGTTGGGAAGAAATGAATTTCTTATTTTTATCACTTTGGGTAATGATGGTATAAAGCAGCCAATGTAAACATCTAGTATGTCAGAATGTTGGGGCCAATACAAAAATCATTGCTTAGGGGATTCAACTCAATGATCAAGACAGTTATTATACCTACCCTGTCTCCTTTAAAAACATCTTTAACATTTTTTAGTCTTTAGTTATCCAAGTACCTTGGAGAAAAAAAAAGATTATTATCTCTCTTCTTATTCACCAGGTTGGGCTGGTACATTAACATATATTTTGGACTCTTATATATCTATGGATTTACAAATTGACCTTACATTTGAAATAATCATGTAAAGAACATACGAAGATTTCTAATGAGATATGAAAAATAAATTAATGTGACAAATCTCAAACTTGAGAGATTAAT
The DNA here is from genome assembly GCF_964271855.1 of Acomys minous. Lineage (NCBI taxonomy): Eukaryota > Metazoa > Chordata > Mammalia > Rodentia > Muridae > Acomys > Acomys minous. Next base: position 106,988,737 of record NC_140486.1, on the reverse strand, counting down.
CTCTTATTCTTCACAATTGATAGAAGGAATAATATCCCACTAATTACCAAAATTTAATGATCCATCCTTTCCATCAATTATCTGCTGCTGTTGCCACCAGTTAGGAGAGAGTGAGGTAGATGACTCAGATGCCCTGAGACTCAGACGCGTGGCTAAGCATGGGTATGTTATCAGTGTCTCCCAAAACAAAAGCATTTTGTACTGTTCCTCTTTAGAATCTTGTTTAAATTGTTCTTGTAATATTATGAAAACCTAGGGACTATTTAGTATTTTTTTTGGTTGGTATCTACCTGATATTCAAGACGCGAACAGATATACATTAATTAAATTATATCTGGTTTCATCAAAGAAGAAGTAGCAGCTGGTAGGGAGGAGCTCAGAGGAGTGAGGAAAAAGAAAAATCGAGCACTTCTATTCATGAAAGCAGGCTCTTAGTAACCTTGGCCAAGGGTGGAATGTTGGTAAGGAAAGCACAGCAGCGTATCCTTTCTGCTAGAGGTGGGTAGGATATAAAGTAAACTCTCCCTTTGTTAAGGTGAATATTTGGAAAGATAAAAGAGAAATTGGACTTCGAAATACCCCAAACAATCCAAGTTACCCAGGATGACCTTGAACTCAATCTTCCTGGCTCTACCTACTGGAGTGCTGGAAAGATGGGTGTTGACCACTATACTATTTATCCTGTAGTTTGGATTGAACCCAGAGCTTCCTGCAAGCCCACCAGCAACTGAGTTATATCATCAGCTCCAGTTTTTTGTTCTGGTCTTTGACTATTTCAAAGAACTTTGATTTTTATTTATTTAATTAATTTCAGTTATTTTTCACCCCCCCAACACCTCATTACTCTGTCTTATCTGACTTCTTATCAAAAGACCTCTTTCCAACAACCCTCTTCCTGCTTTTGTGTCTTTTCTTGTTTTTGACCCACTGAGATTCAAAAGGGTTGCTTGCATGAGCATGGTTGAGAGGCTATCTACTAAAACATGGGCAACACATTATTGGCTACACCAAAGAAGAAAGTGACGTTTCTTCTTCTAGGAATGCCTCAGTGCTGATAGTCATGGAGTGTGGGGCTTTATAAGGCTTTTTCCCTTCCATGATTGTGTTTCCCCTCTTCCCTAGGGGTGCTGATGGCCACCAGCCCATCAAGGCAGGAGGAGCAGAAGATGAGAAGCAGAGACTAACAGGCTGTAAACATGACAGAGATCGAACACTCCAGGATCCACTTCAGGAGATAGTTCAACTTTAATCAGGGAGAACAAAAGCTATATACTCCTTGTGTGTGGGTGGTGGCTTCCAGGATAGGCATTCATAAGTGGTTGAAGTCAGGCACTTTAAGGATGCTTGGTTTGTATTTGGCAGCATGCTCCTATCACATGAATAGGAACACAGCACCTGATTATCCTATAGAAACAGGAAGGGGAGAGCTAGCTGGGAGCTGTGTCAAGTGTGGTTAGGGGCATCTATGTCTAAAGACACTCTCCAGATGGAGTCAGGCAGAGAGCAGGAGGCCCTGCTGGGGAGAGGGAGTCCTACACATAATGCCAGCTCAGATTGGCTATCTGGATCTAGGAGGACTGTGACCTCAAACAGCAGGGTCCTTTCAACACATGATGAAGTGTTGGCAGGCCCAGTCATAGCCAGGCATTGCACAGGTAGCCACAGCGACCATGAGTTCACATGTACAGGAATATATTATGTGTAGAAGACATCTTTTCAGCACTCTTCCCCCAAATCTGCATCTTATATTGTTTCTACCCCCTCTCCCACAATGGTATCACATCCCTGGATGAAGTGAGTTGGTGGTGGTGATATTATCTTATGGGGGGGGTGTTTCCATTTGGAGGAAATATACATAGAATAGGAGGACTGGTAGCTTACATACTAACTCCATGGTTAATCCATGGAGGAGTCGGTGCTTTTGAAGGCAACCATATCTACCATTTGATATTCTTACCAGCTCTGATGGATCCATCAATCATCAGTCATCTCAAGTGCACACTGAAGTTGTTACCATTCATAACTAGGCTGTTCTCAATAAGGCTTATTTCTATTTCCGTCATTAATGTTGCTTGACAGGGAGTAGGCTACCACACTGCAGTCACCTTGTTATGATGGTGGCTTTTATCAAGGTTCTTGTGGACAATTGTTTTTCAACCATCTCCATTAAACTCCCTGTCTTTGATAATATCAGCCCGGACTCTTATCCTCCACTAATTGCTGGCCAATCTACCAATTGTTTTCAGCAATATCCTGGAGTGTAAGTTGCTCCACAATTGATCTAGTTAAATGTCAGTGTCTTTGAAAAGGTGTTCTTTGAAGTTAGCTTTTGAGATTTGTCCTCAGAGCAGAAAGGGTCTTCTTAGCTATCTCATTCTTAGCTCTGTCAAATCCTGTCTAATCTATGGTTTAGTTGTTGATTTGATGAAGCTACCAGCTGCCTTCCAATCACCAGGAAAATCTTTGCTTCATTCCTGCAAAGCAGGGGGACAAAGGCAGTCACACACTCAGTGAGAACGCATGCCCCTTCTCTGCACATGGTGTGCTGTGTAGATGGTTCCTTCTTCTGCTTACCAGGTTAGCAAAACAAACAAACAAACAAACAAAAAACAAACAAAAAACAAACAACAACAACAACAAAAACAACAACAAAAAAAAACCAAACCTCTTGCTCATAAGTAACACGGGACAAGGGCATCAAGAACTCGTCTTATTTTAATAATCCTGGAGTAGAGCCTTTACCTTTTGAGAGAGGTCTTATAGACCAAAGGAATCTCACTTTTTTGGGGGAATAGTTTCTGCAACAAAGAATTTCAGGAAGAGAGCTCCTTGGCTTGCTGTACTACCTGCAGTTCAGGACCAAGAGCTGTGTGTGTGTGTGTGTGTGTGTGTGTGTGTGTGTGTGCAGGCAGTGGGGGGCAGATCCCTGTCCTTGCATAGATTTCAGCTTTGGTCACACTGAGCGGGGAGAAGAACAGATAATAGTCCAGATACAAGACTTTCTCCATTCTCACCCAGATTTCTTAAGGAGTTCTGCAAGCGTTGGATGACTTGAGGAATTGCAGTGATTTCAAATGTTTCCATTTTCTCTTAAGTTATCATTGGCAGTCACGGTTGTTTCATGGGTGATGCTGTTGACAATTCAAATGATGCCATTCTGAAGCGACTCTCTTGAGAAGAAAGTGCAATCTTTCCCCATGTCAGCTCGTTTAGGACAGGAAAGAAAAATCTAAGAACTACAAAAGAACAAGGTCAGAACACCCGTGAAGGGTCAAAATCAATTTTTTGTGTCATACTTTTTGCAACAGAAACCCAGCTGCAGCGGACTGTTACTGAAGTGTTAAAAGAAAAGAGAAATAATAAAACCAGCTATTTGTTACCTCAGTCCATGGGCAGCTGGAGAGTCTCAGGTGTAGCTTGGCTCAGTCAGAAACCCAGTGAGGCAAGGTCTCATATGGTCCAGTGTGGAAACTCAGGGATAAGAATCTGTGTTCTTATCCAACCTTGAAGGAGGATAGTTCTTCTCCTAAGGTCCAAATGATGATTGCAGAATCCTCTGTGTGCTGCTGTGGGACTGAGGCCCTCCTACATTGTTGGGTATTGGCTGGGACCTGCTCTCATCTGTCCTGTCTTACCCAGTTCCTTGCTGCATAGCTTTCACTCTCAACCCACGCACACCATGGCTGCTCACTTTAAGGCTTGCAGGCACTTTCTCTCTCATGTTCTCTTAGTCACAAGCTGATATCATGTGACATAATGCTCCATGCGTCATGCCATCTCCTTTGTTATATAAAGGAGCCACAGTCTGATGCACTCATACTTACACTGGAAGGGATAGGGTTGACTTGGTGTCAGGATATAGGTTTTTAGTCAGTTTCAGGATAGCCAGTGGTAGGCTGCCCTCATAGCAATCCATTCAGAAAGAAGAGCCTGGTGGATAGATGTTTTCTTCCAAGCCTCCTTGCCGCTGAATCTCTTCTCTCAGGACAGTGACTCAGCCTTGATGCATTTGCTCTTTAGTCTCTGATAGGAATCATAACATCAAATTACAACATACATTATTTATCTTCCATTTCTACTTTACATTCTGGTGGCTTCATCCTCCAAGGAGCTTGGTACAACCTTAAAAAAAACTTTTAGTTCTCTGTTGAATCTTCAGAACAGAAGAAGGGGAACTTCAGGAAAGGAAGCAAAGAAGCAGGCTGGGTCAGCCAAGGGAAGGTGTTAGGAGACAGATGCTGGCCTGCAAGGAAGGCGGAGCCCAGGAACGAGAGAGCAACAAGAGGAAGTGTTCATACCTTCATACACTTCAGTAGCAAATCAAAAGAGGAACATTATCAGCATTGTTGCCTGTTCAGATTCCTATTTTTAAATCTCCAGCTAATTAGTAAATGGAAAACTAAAAGGAAGGTTATTTGTTGTTGTTTTCTTTCTTTCTTTCTTTCTTTTTTTTAATAAAAAAGTTTCAAGAACCATTCTAGGCAGAGATGCTACCAAGATTAACACAAAGGGCTTCATGCAGTAGTGTGCAGTGACTCTTAACTAAAAGTTACTGAGGCAGCTCATGGCTTATCAACCTGACATCAAAAGGATATTGCTATTTAATGTCTTTCCTAAAAGATGCTTCTCCCTCCTTGTCCACAAGGCTCTCACCTTTCCCTGTGTTGTGAGTATCTGTTGGCACCGAAGCTCCTGCCGCCTTTGATTTCCAGATGCTGATGGATGATCGTCTTTCAAAACAGGCAGAAGTTACCAATAAAACTGACTGCAATGGGCACTTGGGGTGTTGTTATTATACAGCTGTAGACAATAAGCCGTGAGAGAAACAGCTGATGTACATCTCAAGATCAAGATAAGAGGCGGTGCTTGGAGCTACAATTTAGTAGAAATTGCCGAGTATTTATAGTGCTTATTGTATTTGTGGGGCATTAGTTGAACTGGCAAGGGGGCAGTATTAAGAAACCCATGGATCAAATGCTTAGAGCCATGTGCACAGTGTCTAAGCCTCATGACTGCGGCCAGTCTTCTAGCTTGCCCATACCAGTCACTGACACAGTGATGCCTTACAAATTAGAAAGCATGCTCACACAGGCATGTGCTTATCTTTTTGTTGAACTTTTCCCCCCTGGGCATTTAGAATGAATTTTCAGGGCAGGCAAAATGGCTCGGCAGGTAAAGATACTTGACTCCAAGCCTGACCCCCAAGTTGAATTCTCAGAACCCACATAGTGGAAGGAGAAAACTGACTCCCAAAATTTGTCCTCTGAATTCAAATCCAACACCAGATCTGGTGTGATCATCCCTCCACCTCCAAATAATAAAGTGGAAAAATTAAACATATAGAATAAATATCCAGACCCTTGTCTGACCTACCAACATGTCATCATTTATCCCTTGCCTACACTTGCAGCTCTAGCTTTAGATACCATAGTAATAAAACTAGATAGTATTATTTTCTATCTTTCAAAATATCTGACATATCCTAGTTTGTAGTGTTTTAAACATATGGCTACCTCCACTTCCAATATTTTCCCTTTCTTTTTTTTTTTTTTTTTTTTGACTTTAATCATGGTCCTTGAGTAGGTTACATGCACTTTTCATATCACCACAATATAATTAGTCTTCCTTTGATATGCCCTACCCTCTTATATAATCATTCTGATGATGGTTCATGGCATTGAATGGAAGCTCTATCTATGAGGGAATGCCATTGTTAGGATTAGCAATTGTTGGATACTCAGTAGGCTTCTTTGTATCTACTTCTTGGGCCATGTGATGAAGATGAAGATTTTGGATTGTCAAACAACAGTCACTGATAAAGTATGGTGTTGGAGGGTGTTTTCAGCACTTCCATTTTACAGTGTGGAGTGTGGAGTGGGGCCATAAAGGATGTCCTTAATCTCATTGACTTCTTTCCTTCTATATGAAAAGGTATGGTATATTCATCACCAGTTTCCTGAGACATAAAGAGAGCCATGCAGCAGAATCTGGAAACAGGCTGTAGAGGCCATGGCTAAGGAAGATCAGATAGCTTGGATGAAGCCCATCCCAAGATGATTTCACTATGGTTCTATCTGAGTGACAGATAGTCTTTCTAGTCCATAGAACTAAGGAATACACCTTGTACTTTTTGACACAGAACTAACTTGGTTTATTTGTGAAGGCTTTGGCTTATTCTTGCTGGATGATTAGCCTTTTCATGTAGTATAATTGGGGTTGGGGTCATGATATTTCCAGAAAATCACTTATACAGTCTTGGATGGATATTTCTTCCAGATAGCACTTCATGAAAGCTAGGTCTGAGGTGTTATCTTTGAGCTATGGAATTTTTCTTTATTCATTCCCTCTCTACTTATCAATGTGTGGCAATATGCTAGAAGTCCAGTAAAAGATAAAAATAAAAGAAGGGTTAAGACGCTTTACAAAATAATGTTTAATGAAGATTTTAAGGGATGTAGAGATGATTCAGTCAGTAAAGTGCTTGCTGGACTCCATGAAGACCTCAGTTTGGAGCTCCTGTGTAAAAGCTACGTGTATAACACCAGCTCTTGGGGGTGGAAACAAGTGAATTGGATTGAGGGTGCAGTGTTCACTAGCAAGCCAGTCTAGATGGAATATCAAGCTCCATATTCATCAAATAACTCTGACTTAAAAAACAATGTGGAGGAACAATTGAGGAAGACATACAGACATCAATTTCACATGCTCTTCACCATGTGAGCACACATACGTATATGAAGGTCATTAGTTGGATTTCATTGAGCCACCATAGTTTTCTTTTTACTTAGTTTCTTTATTGAGGTGGCATTTCTATTCATAGCAAGAAGACAACATTTATTTAGCTAGGTGTTGTGATAAGCACTTACTACATATTAATTCTTGTAACAGTGTTTTTTGAAAACTCTTTTGATATTCTCATTTTTATAACAAGGTAGAGGGAAGTAAAACAACTTGATATGTAGCTGGAGTTTACATGCTTAACTCTCACACCACTCAGGGAGGCAGTAGATGTACATTTATCAGCTTTTAGGGTGAACAATAGTCACCCGGGAAACATTGACTTTCAAAATGCCATTTCCCTGGTCCCCTTATTAGAGTTTCTGATTGAGTAGCCTATGTTGGAGCTTTAAAAGAAGTTATACTTTTAACCATTGACTCTAAGGCAGGTGTTCTTTGGGCCACACTGAAAAACATGAATCTATTTTTCCTTAAATAAAATTCTACCCCTTCTTAGTTCTTCTAAGCTAAAATGTGAACTGAAATTCTAAAGTGATTTTCTAGATGAAAAAAAGCCATTTCTCTATGCAGACTCATTTCTTATTTTGATGCAACTAAAAACTAGTATTAACTATTTCATTACTCAAAATAAAGAATTCCAGAATGCCCAGTACCCCAAGCTTCCTGCCCCATCCCTTCTCAATTTGAGAAGCCAGTATTCTTACTGATAGAGGACTGTGGTTTAGGTTCCATCCAACGGTTTGGACTTATGTCAGATGTTTGGCTCATTACACGTAGCTTTTCTCTTGTCTTCTGGGTTGCAGGCAAGAAAGAACTTACAATGAAAGTCTGATGGAATATATTTGGTTGATCCAAGTGAAGGAAATGCAAGGCTTCCTCTAAAACTCGCCTGCTGTTCAAACATTTCCAGTAAGTCCCTCTGCTGCTTTCCGAGAAAATAGGTTGAGTCTAAAAGATTTGCTTGAGGTTGGTGGTATGATATCCCAGTGCACTGTATATCCCTTCCCTTCTCAACATCATTTCCCGTGCCCCCACCCCCATTTGTATTTCTTACTGAAAATTGCGCCTCTTGTGAGAAAGAACGAAGCACCTATCACCACTTCCCACTTTCCTCTGCAGTTGTACTTGGTGAAGCCAAGCTAGGATCTTCAGGAGGCCAATCAAACAGGATAATCAGCCTGCCCAGACTGACCCAATTAAGTTTAATTAGTTGTTTTTTTTTTAATCTTTAAATTTCCCACCCAGGTGGATTTTATGGCTTTTATTAAACAATGCAGAAGAGCTGAATCTTCGGAATTAGTGGCCTCTCAGGTGCTCTCTGTCAGTAATAAAACTCCAGGAACTCTTCATCTCTCCATAAGGAAGCCAAACGATAGTAAAAAACATTTGGCTCTGCCTCTCTTGGGCTCTCTTCTTTAAGTGGAAAAGCATTCTTGTTTTGTTTTAAGAGGAATCAATCTCGTCCGCTATTGTCAGTCAAGACTGTATGACGGTACTCAATCCTGCAACATGGCAGAGCAGCTCTCACCACTCAACTGATGCCATTTCAGTGTTTTCTATACTCTGGGATTTGGAAGGACGAGGTAAAGTACTGTCTCTGAAGAGGGCTTCAAGGAAGTCATGAAGGATCTGGAGTCGAAGCAGAATTACAATGAGCCTAGATGAATTCAATAAAGATGGAGTTCCTAGCAGGAAAAACAACCAAACTAGTCATTTCTAGCTATTTTTCTCTTGATAATAATGCTATTTTTCTCTTGTTAATAATATAACACTATAGGTTGGGTCAAATATTCTCTTAAGAAAGTCATGCTTCTGCTCATGGTTCTGTTCCAAGTTCGGAGGCCATCTTTCAGTGATGATCTTCTTACAGAATGCGGAGGTAGTGCAGATGCCAGGAGACAATGGGCAAATGTGTGTGGCTGGTCTGTCTCCTAATACAGACACCTATGCTCAGTCCTGGGGTTTTACACTGATGACCCTAATCCTCTGCTTCACAAAGTTTGTGCGTATGAATACCACAGCTGTGCTGAGTCTCTATGGTCTTAACATGTCAAAAAGAGATGAAACTCCAACATGGAATGTAGAAGAGACAAAGGAATTCAAAGCACAGCAGTAGTAGCCGTCTTTAATAAGGCAGCAAGTAAGGACTGTTAAAATGAGTGTGCTGAGACTATTTAATATTGGGCTTTTTAACATAGAATTTTACAGACACTATATTTAGAGACACTTGAAATGTTATTAATTTGTGTAACTCTTAACTACATTACGAAGCAATTATTATCTTCCAAATGATGGATATTGGTTCCCTGTTGAAGAGTTCAATGGTCCTCCGCTCTATTCCTCTTTTCTTCTACTCTTGCTTTTCCTCTTTCTCCTCCTTAGTTTGTCTCCTATCTTCTTCTTTACCTATTTCTCACCCCCTTTCTCTTCCATCTCTCCTTGTTTCTCTCTCTCTCTCTCTCCTTTGCCCCCTTCTTTCTCCTCATTTTCCTCATCTCTTTCTCCCCTGCTTCTTAAGACAACATCTCAGGCTTCTCAACCTTTTCTATACGTGTAAGCTGATGGTGGAGATTGTGAAAACAATAATTTGCTCATTTCTGAATACTAGCTTCACGAGGCCTGGGTTAGGACTCAAAACTTTGTATTATTTCTGACAAGTTCTCTGGTAATAACAGCTAGGGCTGAACCCAAGGCGTGTACTTTTAAGAGTCAGTTCCTTAACTGATGTGATGTTCATGTTCCTGCTTCCAAAATTAAATCAATAAGGCTTTTGATGGAGCTTAGAATTTGTTTAGAAAATTGCCCATATCGTCTCAGGTAATTTTGATCATCATTCCAAGTGATGGAAACTGGTTTTGCAAATTCTCAAAAATGAATATTTGATAGCTTTTCTCTTGCAATAATCTAATATTAATACTATCAATCAGAATTACTTTCAGAACAGAAAGAACCGAAGCTCCTAAATTGGGTAATCCCTGAGCTGCGTGTGTTGCAGGCACGGTGAGTTATGGACGCAAGAAGACTAGAAAAGCCCAAAAGACTCCAGTGTTTTCACCCGATTTAAACAACTTCTAATTTTATGTCCAAGACAGTTGCCTTTGGAGTCTGTTCTTTGCTTCTGCTTTCTCTTGCACTATTAAGCCATTTCCCCTTGATACATATTAAATGGGATTTAGTTACCTCATCTCTGGGAAAAGATGCAAAGAATTAAAGGAATACTCTGCCATTTACTGGGCGATAACTAGTTGTCAGGTGTAATAACTGACAGACTGAGGGCTAAGGCCAGGGGCATATGGCTAGAAACACTTTTCAGTCCTACATTTGACAATAACATGTTGAGCCGCATCAGCTAACTCCTGTGACCTGGAAGCATGTTCTATCTTGCCCACAAGACCCTGTCTTTTCTAATGCCTCTCTGATTTCATTGGCAGTCCTTTCATTCCAGCCTCCATTGCTGCATCATGCCCTCCCCCAGTGTCTTAGTGTTGAAGCACTTCACAATCCTGTGTGCTCACATTTTTTTGCATTTACATTCAGTATAAAAGGTATGACTCAGAGACATCTTGAAATCACAACACTGTCCCCATTTATGTAACTAGTCCATCAATTCCTCTTAACACCTAATATCAAAATGCCCATATAATGTTTATTTTAATGTCTTTCTGTCATTTCTTCCTTTTTTATGTTCTTAAATGTTTCTCTTCCAGTCTTTTTCCATGCTAGTAAACTGTATTTCTGTTTCCCAGTCACCCTAAAAATGATGGGTCATTCTAGGTCCCATTTAGCAATTCTGTGAGTTCAATCTTCAAAAATATTTCTCACCATACCCACCTTCCTACAAGTTACATTGTTTCTTCCCTGAACTCTCAAATAGCTTCCTAACTGCTTTTTCCCCCCATGAGCCTTAAGACTTCTTGTCTTTCTTTGTGCACAGAGCACATTTTTTTTCATTTTTCTTTTATTGAAAATAGATTCTTTCTTATACAATATATCCTGATTATAGACCCTCCTCCCTTCACTCCTTCCAGCTCCTCCTCACATCTCTTTTCCTCTGGATTCACTGCATTTCTATCTCTCATTAGAAAACAACAGGCTTCTAAGAGATGACAAAGAAACATGACAAAATGGGGGAGACCTGGTGGCAATCAGAGGAAGGACAGCAGGTTACCAAGAAGAGACTTGATAGCCTATGAACATATACAGGGGGAGGTAATCCCCCTCAGGAACAGTCATGGGGAGGGGAATAAGGGGAAAATGGGAGGGAGGGAAGAATGGGAGGATACAAGGGATGGGATAACCATTGAGATGTAACAAGAATAAATTAATAAAGGAGAAAAAAAAGAAAAAAAAAGATGAAGCAAAAACTTTCATATCAAAGTTGGACACAGCAACCCAACAGGAGGAGAAATATTCCCAAGAGCAGATACAAGAATCTATGGCCCACTTGTTCTCATAGTCAAGAGTCCTATGAACATGTTATACTAATACCTTTAATATATATGCAGAGGATCTGGTGCAGACCTGTGTGTGCCTCATGCTTGCTGATTCAGTCTTTGTGAGTTCATATGAGCTTTGATCTGTTGATTTAGAGGGCCTTGTTCTCCTGGCATCCTCTATCCCCTCTGGCTCTTACAGTCTTACAGTCTCCTCTTATACAGGGTTTACTGAGCTCTGAGGGTAGGGATTTGATGAAGACATCCCATTTAGCACTGAGTGTTCCAAGGTGTTTCTCTCTCTCTCTCTCTCTCTCTCTCTCTCTCTCTCTCTCTCTCTCTCTCTCTCTCTCTCTCTCCCTCCTGGATGTGGGTCTCTTTATTTTTTCCCATCTGCTGCAGGAGGTAGCTCATCTAATGGAGGCTGAATAAGGCACACGTCTACATGTATACCAGAATATCATTAGGAGTCATTTTATTACTACCTTCCCCCATTAAGACCAGGATTATTTGGGTTTACTTTGGGATTTTGGGCTATTTAGTCTCTGGTTGTTGGTCAACCAAGCAGTGTTGTATTTAGGTTCCATTTTGTAGAGTGGGCTTTAAGTGAAATCATTTGTTAGTTGGTTACTTGTGCAAGCTTTGTGTCACCTTTATTCTAGCATTTTTTTTTTTAATGCAAGACAGCATTGTAGATCAAATGGCTGTGTTGGTGTATATGTTTCTCTTTTGGTAGCCAACAGCACAGAGCACTTTTAAAGCATGGTTTAATTGTGTCAGCTTTTGCTTAGAATTTTCCAGTCCTATTTCTCCTGCACATACTAGGTCCTTGGCACATGCATTACAGTTACTAGATCAAGTTTCTTTGATTGTTTTCCTGATTGTAGCTTGTTTCCAACATAGCCACATACCGTGCTGTTGTTTGCTTTTCTGTCCCCCTTGAGTGGGGCCCTCTATTTCAATATTCTGTCTTTCTTCTTCTTTAATCCCAGCTAAGGCCAACCTTTGAAATGTATCTTTTTCGTTAGTCCACTCCAAAAGCTGTGCTTCTCTCATTTCTCCTCTCTTCTCTGGCATGCTTTGCTAGAAAGATATATATATTTCTAAAATGTTGTATGCCTGTCTTTACCACTTCACTTAACACAATACTGATTAGTTTTCTTCACTTCCTGTGTCCCCTAGAAAGGTAAGAGTTTCCTAAGACTAGAAGCTGGGGACCTGAATAAATCCGTGGGTAGAGTTACTCTCAGAAGCTCACATGATGCCATACCTCTTTCTGCCCCTTATACTATAGTCTGGCTAGTGTATTCAAAAGGCTCATGCTGTAAATCGACCCAGCCTGTGGCTCCACTGTGAGATGGTAGAATCATGGGGGGGTGGAGCTTATTGAGAGTTGTTTTTTTTTTTTTTTATTTTTATCACTGGGGAATGTATCCTTGAAGGGGATTGTTGCACTCTGGTTCTTCCTTCTTTCTCTTGACTTCTGATCATGAGGCCAAAGGGCTTCCTGTGCCACACGTCCACCATGATGTGCTATTTCTCCAGCAGACTCAAATCAATGGAGTAAGTTGGCCATGGACTTAAAACTCCAAAACTGTGAACTAAGACATATCATTTCCTCTTTGTGAGTACACTTATTCCAGGTGTTTGTTACAGTAATTTAATTTGGCTAGCTCTTTTTTCTATAAACCTCTCCATCTACCTCTTTTTCTCTACATTCTTCCTCCATTTCTCACACTGTCTGAATATGATCTGGGCAGAGTAGAGACTCTAAGTAGTGCCATAGTCCGGCACTTAATAAGCAAAACAATCAGCAGGGACCATTTGCATCTTCCCTCTGTGGAGGACAAATGGATGGTATCAGTTAGAGTGGGAACTTATTCTGGGTCTGGTACCTTGTGGGGGAAGAAGCTGTAGCAGGCCAGGTCTGAGTCAGGTTTCTACATGCTGGGGCCAGTTGGTGGCTAAGGGTGGAATCATTAGGTTTGAAAGTAGACATCTTTTTGTAGCAGTAACTCTAAATGATAAGGGAGCCAGGAATGCTGCATGGAGCTCTTAGGGCCTCACTTTTAGTCGGTTTTGGTATTATGGTGTACGGTGGTTCTGTTCTCAAAGTAACTTAGAGTACAGCACTACTGCTGTAGCTTTGATGCTGATGTCCAGATGTGAACAGCAGGAAAGCAATGCCAAGGGCAAGAAGGCAAAGAGCCTTTGCTAAGGTCTTACCACCCTGATACCCGAAGATGTCTCCTGAGGATTTATGTCATGAGCACAGACTCAGGCACATGATATTGACAAATGGCTGAGAAGCAGCTTTAGCACTGGCTGTTCGCTGCATTATTACGACAGAAGGTGAAAACAAATCTTTTGGAAGGACTAGCAGTGTCCACTATAAGAATATATCCTGGGCTGGAGAGATGGCTCAGTGGTTAAGAGCACCGCCTGCTCTTCCAGAGGTCCTGAGTTCAATTCCCAGCAACCACATGGAGGCCCACAACCATCTATAATGTGATCTGATAGACTCTTCTGCAGAAAAAGCACTCATATACCATAAATAAACAATAACAACAACAACAACAAATTTTAAAAAAGACTATATCCTGACAGATGGCTCTACCACTTCCTGGGAAGAGGAACAGTAACATGTACATGAAGTCCTGGAGGAAGCTAGAAAAAAAGCCCCCTCGATGGTTAATATTGTGGTATTCCTAAAATTTCATTTTTAGGTCTCGTAGAAAATCATGTTATTTCTCTATGAAAACGTCTGTGGACAAGGCTAGAGAGATGGTAATTCTCTTGCAGAGGATCTGGGTTCAATTTTCAAGATCCATGTGGTTACTCACAACCATCTGCAACTCCTGTTTCCAGGGATTCCCACACTTGCTTCTGACATCCGCAGGAACCAGGCACACAAGTGGCTGGTACACAGACATACGTATAGTTGAAACACCTACACATTGAAAAAAAAAGCCTATGGCTTTGACGTCTCTGGCTTCTTCAATCCTTCTTCCCCCTCCTCCATAAGATTCCCCAAGCTCCACCTAATGTGTGGCTGTGCGTCACTGCATCTGCTTCTGTCAGTTGGTGGGTCAAGTCTCTCAGAGGACAATTATGCTAGGCTTCTCTCTGCAAGGATACAAGGTTATGGCTACAAGTGTTGGGGGTTGGCTTCTCTCTTATAGGATGGGTCTCAAGTTGGGCCAGCCATTGGTTGGACGATCCCTCAATTTCTTCTCCATCTTTATCCCTGAGTATCTTGTAGGCAGGACAAATTTTGGGTTGAAGGTTCTATGGGTAGGTTGGTGTCATCATCCCTCAAAGCCTTGCCTGGCTACCGGAAGTAGCCGTTGCAGGTTTCATATCCCTGGTTTCTAGGAGTCTTAGCTAGGGTCATAGATTCCGGGGAGTTTTCCTTATCCCAGGTTTCTGACTCATCTCAGAGTGCTGCCACCTCCAGCAGTTTTGGTTCTCTCTCCCTCAGTTCTCCTCACAATTTATCCCCCCAGTACCTTTCCCCACCCTGTCTCCCACCCGGTTCCCACCCTCTTTCCACCTCTGATGTCTGCTTTATTTCCCTTTCTGAGTGAGATTCAAGCATCCACCCTTTGGCTCTCCTGTTACTTAGCTTCTTTGGGTCTGCGGATTGTAGCATGGTTATTCTGTAGTTTATAGCTGATATCTACTTATAAGTGAGTATATACTATCTTTATATTTCTGTGCCTGGACTACCTCACTCAATGTGATATTTTTAGTTCTACCCATTTGCCTATAAATTTTATGATGTCATTGTTTTTAATAGGTGAGTAATATTCCATTGCGTAAATGTACCACATTTTCTTTATCCATTCTTGGGTTGAGAGATACCTAGGTTGTTTCCAGATTCTGGTGGTTATGAATAAAGCTGCTATGAACATAGTTTATCAAGTGATCTTGTGGTATGTTGGAACATTTTTGGTTATATGCACAGGAGTGGTATTGCTGGGTTTTGAGGTAGAACAATTCCCAATTTTCTGAGAAACTGCCAAATTGATTTTCAAAGTGGTTGTACAAGTTTGCACTCCCACCAGCAGTGGAGGAGTGTTCCTCTTACTCTGCATCCTTACCAACATATGCTGTCACTTGAGTTTTTGATCTTAGGCATTCTGGTGGGTGTAAGATGGAGTCTCAGAGTTGTTCTGACTTTTATTTCTTGGATGGCTAAGTATGTTGAATATTTCTGTAAGTACTTCACAGCCATTAAAGATTTCTCTGTTGAGAATTCTCTGTTTAGCTATGTACCCCATATTTTAATTGGGTTACTTGGTTTATTGGTGTCTAATTTCTTGACTTCTTTATATATTTTGGATATTAGTTCTTTATAGGATATAGGGTTGGTGAAGATATTTTCTCATTCTGTAGGCTGCCAGGTTATTTTATTGACAGTGTCTTTGTCCTACAGAAGTTTTTCAATTCCATGAGATCCCATTCGTTAATTGTTGATCTTAGGGCCTGAGTTGTCAGTGTTCTGTTTAGGAAGTTGTCTCCTGTGCCAATGAGTTCAAGGTTGATCCCCACTCTCTCTTTTATTAAATTTAGTGTGTCTGGTTTTATGTTGAGGTCTTTGATCCACTTGAACTTGAATTTTATACAGATGCTAATTAGGGAATCTATTTGCATTCCTCCGCAAGCAGACATCCTGTTAGAGCAACAACATTTGTTCAATATGCTATTTCCCCCTAATGCATGGTTTTGGCTTCTTTGTAAAAAAAAAAATAAAGTGTCCATAGTTGTGTGGGTTTGTTTCTGGGTCTACAATCTGGTTCCATTGATTACCCTATCTGTTTTTAGGGAAATACAGTTTTTATTACTATTGCTCTGTTGTACAGCTTGAAATCAGGGATAGTGATACTTTGAGACATTCTTTTATTGTACAGGGTTATCTTAGCTGTCCTGGGCATTGTTTTTCCATATGAAATTGAGTATTACTCTTTCAAGGCCAGTAAAGAATTGTGTTGGGATTCTGATGGGAATTGCATTAAATCTGTAGATTGCTTTTGGTATGATGGCCACTTTTACTATGTTAATCCTACTGATCCATGAGCATGGAAGATCTTTCCATCTTCTGATATCCTCTTCAGTTTCTTTCTTCAAAGACTTGAAAATCTTGTCATACAGATCTTTCACTCGCTGGGTTGAAGTTACATCAAGATATTTTATATTATTTGCGGCTATTATGAGGATGTTGTTTCCCTAATTTCTTTTTCAGCCCATTTATCATTTGTATACAAAAGGGATACTGGTTTTTTTGTATTAATTTTGTAACCAGCCACTTTGCTGAAAGTGTTTACCAGCTGGAAGGGTTCTCTGATAGAATTTTTGGGGTCACTTATGTTTGTTATCTTATCATCTGGGAATAGTGATACTTTGACTTCTTCCTTTCACATTTGTATTCCCTTGATCCCTTATTGTTCTAGCTAGAACTTCAAGTATTGTATTGACTATACATGGAGAGAGTGGGAATGCTTGTCTTGCCTCTGATTTCAGTGGAATTGATTTAAGTTTCTCTCCATTAATTTGATGTTGACTATAGGCTTGCTATATATGGCATTTTTTGTGTTTAGGTATGTGCCTTGAATCCCTGACCTCTCTAAGAATTTTAACATGAAGGTGTGTTGGATTTTGTAAAAGGCTTTTCCAGCATCTAATGAGATCATATGTTTTTTTTGCTTTCAGTTTGTTTGTATGGTAGATTACATTGATAGATTTTCATATGTTGAGCCATCCCAGTATCCCTGGGATGAAGCCTATTTGATCATGGTAGATGATGTTTTTGATGTGTTCTTGGATTCAATTTGAGAGTATATTACCAAGTATTTTTTGCATCAATCTTCATAAAGGAAATTGGTCTGAAGTTCTCTTTGTTGAGCCTTTGTGTGGTTTATGTATTAGGATGACTGTGATAGATGAGTTTGGTAATGTTCCTTCTGTTTCTGTTTGGTGGAATAATTTGAGAAGTATTGGTATTTGATCTTCTCTGAATGTCTGGTAGAATTCTGCATTACAATCATCTACCCCTGTTTTTGTTGCTGCTGTTGTTGTTGTTTTTTGTTTAGAGTCTTTTAATGACTGCTTCTATTTCCTTAGAGGTTGTAGGTCTATTTAAATTGTTTATCTGCTCTTGGTTTAATGTAGGTAAGTGTTATCTATGTAGAAAACTGTCCATTTTCTTTAGATTCTCCAATTTTGTGGAGTACAGGTTTTTGAAGTAAGACCTAATGATTCTTTGGATTTCCTCAGTAGTTGTTGTTATGTCCCCCTTTTTGTATCTGATTTTGTTAATTTGGATATTGTCTCTCTGTCTATTATTTAGTTTGGCTAAGGGTTTGTTTATCTTCTTGTTTTTTTTTTTTTTTTAAAGAACCAGCTCTTGATTTAGTTGATCTTTGTATTGTTGTCTTTGTTTCTAATTTATTGATTTTAGCTCATGTATTTCTTGCTATCTACTCCTCTTGGGTGTGTTTGTTTCTTTTTGTTCTAGAGATTTCAGATGTAATGTTATGTTGCTAGTATGAGATCTCTCCAAATTCTTTGTGAAGGCTCTTAGTTATTGAGTAGAGTGTTGTTCAGTTTCTATGAGTTTGTAGACTTTCTATTGTTTCTGTTGCAATTGATGTCCAGCTTTAATCCATGGTGATCTGATAAGATACAAGGGGTTATTTCAATTTTCTTATATCTATTGAAGCTTGCTTTGTGACTGATTATATGCTCAGTGTTGGAGAAGGTTCCATGAGGTACTGAGAAGAAAGCATATTCTTTTGTTTGTTTGTTTGTTTACACAGTGCTCTGCCTGCACATAGGCCTTCAGGCCAGAAGAGGGCATTAGATCACATTATAGATGGTTGTGAGCCACCATGTGCTTGCTGGGAATTGAACTCAAGACCTCTGGAAGAGCAGTGAGTGCTCTTAATCTCTGAGCCATCTCCCCAGCCCTAAAGGTATATTCTTTTGATATTGGGGGAATATTCTGTAGCTATCTGTTAGGTCCATTTGATTCCTGATATCTATTAGTTTCATTATTTCTTTATTTAGTTTCTGTATCTGTGATCAGTGTATTAATAAGAATGAGGTTTTAAAGTATCCCAATATTAATGTGTGGGGTTTGATGTGTGTTTTAATGTTTAGCAATGTTTCTTTTATGAAAGTGGTTGCCCTTGCATATGGGGCACAGATATTAAGAATTGAGATATCATTTTGGTGAATTTTTCCTTTGATAAGTATGAAGTGTCCTTCCCTATCCCTTGATTACTTTTGGTTGAAAATCTATTTTATTATATATTAGAATAGCTACTCCAGCTTGTTTCATGGTCCCAATTTCATGGAAACCCCTTTTCTAGCCCTTTACTCTGAGGTAATGTCTATCTTTGTTTCTGAGGTGTGTTTCCTGTATACAGCAAAATGATGGATTCTGTTTTCACATTCATTCTGTTAACCTGTGCCTTTTTCTTGAGGAATTGAGTCCATTGATTTTGATATATATTAATGACCAGTGATTGTTAATATCTTTTATTTTGATGGTGGTGGTATTTGTGTGTGTGTGTGTCTGTTTGCGTTCTTTCTTCTGGTTTTGCTGGTGTGAAGGTATTTATTTCCTGTTTTCCTGGGTGTAGTTAACCACCGTGGATATGAGTTTTCCTTCTTAGACACCAGAAGAAAACCTACAAAATCAACTAACCTGGCCCATAGGGGCTTACTGAGACTGAAGTACCAACCAAAGAGCACGTATGGAACAGACCTAGTCCACCTACACATATGTAACACATGTGCAGCTTGGTCTTCATGTGAGTCCCCTAACAACTGGAACAAGGGCTGACTCTGACTCAGCTGCTTGCCTTTGGATCCTTTCCCCTAGCTAGGCTTCCATACCTTGCCTCAATAGGAGAAGATGTGCCTAGTGGACTATATCTTGATTTTCCAGGGAAGGTTGATATCCCTGTGAGACCTCCCCTTCTCTGGGGAAGAAGAAAGGGGAAAGTGGATGAAGGGGGATTAAAGAAGGGACTGGGAAGAGAGGAGGATAAGATGCTTCAATTGGTATGTAAAGTAAAAAATATTTAAATTAATGAAGGAAAAAACCACCCATGACCTCATAATCTATGTCTAGCTATACAAGAAACATCAGAAAATAAAAGAAATACCCATTCAGATGGGAACTCAGAGTTAGACAGGCAATAAAATCCCTTCATTTCTTGACCCAATAGCTAATTTTTTAATGTAGCTCTATTTTTAACTCATATGTTATCTTTATCTCTAATGCAATCATTAGGCCATATACAAACCAAAGTCACTGTAGGAATATTTTATTAATCTGATCAGTGCTTCGTTACCAATTATATTTATGTCCCATAGAGAGAGAAAAATGAACTAATATTTCTTTTTTTAAAAAGAGAGAAATTGGTGGTAAATTTACATTGATCTTATTTAAGATTCAAGTCAGACTTCTTAGAATCAACATATATCACTTTTACAACCTATTTGTCAGTAACAGAGCCCCAAAATTTGGAGACGCATTACTTGTCCTTTCTGTGTATATGGTACAGTTCAACCATTTCACAAGGTGTCTGACCCTTCTAATAGGGAGACTAAACTAGGCTCATAAGTCTTCTCTCCCTAGAATTTCAATGTCTTGAGTAAATAAAGATGGAAAATGTTTACAGCTCATTGTTTTGAGAAGTCTGTGGGGGAACTGCTGGTGCCCCTTAGACCATGAACGGCTTTGATATCTACAAATTATCAGGCCTAGTTTTCTTATCCTTTCCTTCAATTTGGGGAGCCCTCTAATATGTGGTCAGTGATTACTCATTTTTCTTAATGTTGCCAAAGTTGGCTATGTTGCTTTCTCGAAAATAATGATAACCACGCTGTTGAAGTACACAGTCGTGCTTGACTTCTCTTCCACACTCTGAAAGCAGAACCTCTGTGCTCAGTTTGTAAATATAACCTGAGGGGAAGGTGCTATATCTTAGCCTCTACTTTAACTTTCCTAATGCCAACTAACTCTTGCTGTTAAAGAAGGGAAGAATGTACCACCTCAAATTCTTTAGGTGAATTTGTAAGGGATACTTAGTCTTGTATTAACCTATGAAATTTTTTTGGGGGGGTTGTCCCTTTAATTTCAAACTCAGTCCTTTTACGTTATATGAAAAGAATGCTATCTGTCAGCATTAGAGACATGCGGCAAATTGTTTATTGAATTTGTGTTTCCTCAGGCTCTAGTGATTCAGCAATGAAAATGTGTACTCAGCTTGAGGTTACTAGATTTAGTTCATTGGTGCTTTTGAAATGTTTCTCATTTAGATGGACTACACAATTCAAGCATTTACTTTCTAGTCAATTGCTGGGGTTACATCTCTACTGCAACCCACAAATACTGAAAAACATAAACAAAGCCATTGGTGGGTATTATGTTATAAAGGTGTTTTAGTTTGGGATTTTCTCAATTGAAATACATCCACCAACATGCCATTTCAATATGAGATATGTGGGAAAGACACACATACAGTGTAAGAAAGTTATAAAACTCAGTTTTTACCCCATGGAAACTTTTAGTCTCATTAAAGAGGAAGAACTAAATGTTCCTGGCCATTGACCATATTCCCACCCTACTAGAAATGAAGACCTATTCAAGTGTTCCCAGACATCTTGAGTCTTCTCTCCCATCCCCTCTTCTCCCATATCTTTTCCTCCCTATCTAACATCAGATCCCTTCTGCTCTCCTTTTCTTTCTTTCTTTCTTTCTTTCTTTCTTTCTTTCTTTCTTTCTTTCTTATTTTCCCCCTTCACTTTCTGACCCAGTATTCTGTAGTTTCTGTTCCTATTGTCTGTTGTTGGTTCAGTTTTAAGCTTTGACTGCCTCTGTTTACTTTGAAATCTATTCATTTTATCCTCACATTACACTCTCATCATCATACACAGTCCCTTGAAGCCAGATGTCATAGATCCAACAGATCTGCTTGTCTTAAAACCATAGAATAATCTATTGGTTTGTAAATGCATTCTAATGTGGGGATGGGAGAAAATTTTAAACTGTAACACAGATGAATGGACTTTCACAGTTCTACTTGGGCTGTCTCTATCCACAGATCACATAAAGGTATTCATCGTAACCTCTTCATGGCTTAACTGCCTTTGAGTGTTCTTAACATAAGAACTCCAAGAACAAGTCAACTGTTACAATTTTATCTTCATTTCAATTTTTTGTCTTTGCTAGTCTTCTCTAGAAGTCTTCTCCACTCTGTGATCTCTTCAGATATTGAGAAACATCAACCTGTGGCAAGTGGTGAGAGAACCTGTTTAACTAGGACCTTCTTAACAGTCCTAGAAATTTGATAAAGCCGATGCAAATTATATTCACCGAAATGAAATATCTCACAAATTACAATGTAAATTACCTGAGGTAATTAGGCCACATAGTCATCTTAGAAGTGATTAGATTTGAAAAGGAGTTTATGGTGTCACCAGGCACTGGCTAGTCAAATTCTCCCAAAGGAAAGGAGGAATGGCCACACCCTGAGACATTAAGCATATTCTTAAGTTTCACTATGATTAGGTTTAGCCTATCTGCTTGTCTCTGAATTAATGCCTTCAGGACAAAGTATTGCATTACCTCTCAAAAATTCCGTTGGGATCTGTTGACACCATTGTTCTCCAGCTGTGATGGTTGAGATGGATCCTGAACCTATAAAATCTATTGCCTTTATGTTACATTAAGGTTACATTATGATCACATTGAAGTTGCCAATTATAATTATATATAGAAGGCCAATAAATAATAGGCAAGACAAATCCGAACTCCAAGTTTCTACTGGATATCATCAAATATAGGAAGTTGAGACTTATAAAACATTAATAGGGCAAATTAATCAACATGGAAAATATTGTCCACAGTAGCAAAAGGTTAAGGATTATCAGCTGTGAGAAAGGTGACTAACGATATCTAGTGTTACTTCCCTCTTGTTTTAAATAGGATATTACAATTTACTGTCGGTTCACGGACACCTGCCTAGAGGTTATACTTTATAACTTTTAACTGTCAATTTGTTACGCCCTCTAGTAGGAAGTTAAATGTTTTGGGGGAGGAGTGAGGTGTAGAGAGATATGAATAGAAACCAGGTGTGCAACTGTTAACTTAAAAAAAATTACAAAAGCATCTTGTCTTCTCCTCTATTTAACCTTTCCCCTTAAGCTGTGAAATTCTGGAAACAGAACCAGCTGCCCTGGGTCCATATTAAAACCCAAGTAGGGTAGGTGGCTCTGCTTTCGTTCAAAAATTTTCCTGTGTGAGTGATATACGTTCCACTGTACTGGATTGGGCACTTGGCTCCTGTTGTTTTAGTTATTGGCTAGTACACAAATCAAAAGGTAAGGTGTGCTTAAACTACTCATTGCTGTCCTTCATCTTCCTGTCTAGTTGCCTAGAGTAGTTCTGTCCAGTTCTGTTTGATAGCCTACACTCAAGCTTCTCTGGAGCCATCAATGCACAGGTAGCTGGAACACACATTGCTTATTCTTTGCACCTGTTCAAAATCAACACAACACAGACACAACTTTAAGCTACCACCTTCAGTGTAAAGCCATTCAAGCCCACATTAGGCACATTCCATGCAATGCTCCATTGATCAGCGCTTTCTCCTGGGGATTAAGGATTTTAGAAAGATAAGGAAAGCTGCTGGGAGTAGCTGGCTGTGAATCATGTTACTGGCTTTAAACCACAGGAAGGCTCAGGGAGTCGTCTCCTGAGGCGAGTGCTCTCCCGGGTGAGTGCTCTCCTGGGTGAGTGCTCTCAAGAATCGTACAACTTCATGCTTTTCTTCAGGTCTGACTGCAAAGTGTCTTCCTTGCATCAGGTGTTTACTTTTCAATAATTTTTTTTATTATCTCAGAATAGTTTTAGGTTCACAGAAAAAATGAAAAATAAAGACAATTCTCCAATACCTTCCATGCAGTTTCCACAGTTCCTAACATTTGACATATTTATTAAAAATGATGAAGCAACATTCATACTAAGTTTTAACTAAGTTTACATTTTACTCATATTCCTTGGGTTTTGGTTCATGTCATTTTTCTGTTTTAGGATACCACTCAGAATATTACATAGCATTCATTCATCAGGTCTCTTTAGCCCCAGCCTGGATATAACGGGTCTTTTGTTATCTTTTTTATTTGCATCTTATCACTAGATTGTTTTGAGGAGTACTGACAAATATTGTGCAGAATACCCAATACTTGTGATTTGGGGTACTTTTTTCTTAGGATTTGACTGATATTAAGATTTTGAAAGGAAAATCTGAGGTGAAGCATCATTTTTCCATATGTCATTACAGGAGGGCCTGATTTAATCACTGGAGAGGAGTAAATCTTTAAGACTAAAGGCAAAAATAAGCTGCGTATTAGCTCTGTGAACTGCATGATATAGGTAATGCCCATGAGACAAAAGGGTTGGAGCTCCTGATACAGCTAAACATACAGGTGGATGGCACATGGGAGGGCTGTGCTTTTACCATTGGAATGCGAGCTTACATGTTACAAGGGAAGAGTGTGTGATCATAAGACAATCCCATGATGCAAGTTTGAACAGTTGTAAAGTAATAGTATATCTGATGCCAGGTCTTGATTTCTAAGTATTCCTTGATAAACAAGAAGTGCAGTAAACCAAACCAAAACCACCACTACCACCACCAACAACAACAAAACAGTTGTGTTGGAAATTTGTTGAGAGAATAATTGGGGCTTGCAAACACTGTTCGTGAGGTCTAAAAGTTCAATCACTCTATATACTATTAAACTTGGTGCATTGTTCTGAAAATACTTCAGCTTCTATTGCATATTCTTTCCACGTCCTTCCCTTCACGTGATGATGGCTACTCTTTCTGTGCAGCCTAGCGTGTGTTCCTCTAGTGTGATAAACTAGGATAGAAAGAAGTCAATCTCAAGATCCTGTGTTTTCTAACAAGATCAGGAAGCACACGGGGACAGATCTTTCAGGACCATCTATCAGGACTGTAGACAGCTCCTCAGAAAGTCTATGGAAGTTTTGCACCTCCTATATCTGCCATCTCTGTACTTTGTGATGGTCCCTGGAAAAATCCTCCATAAAATCACAACAAATTGCTTTTTTGGCGTCTAGACCACTAACTTTGCTGATGATTTACTCTCCTTTCTGTCTGTCTGTGCTGATTCATTAATCATTTGATTGGCACTCCCAAGAAGAAGATGTCACCTCCTTTGTTTCCTCAAACCCAAAGAGGTCTTTGCCGTCTTTTGCAGTTGGTGTCAAAGCCAGCTGTGAGTGATTTATTTTAGTTTAAGAAAGGATAAGTCTTGTTTTCTGTATTAGAGCAGGATAAAGAAGTGCTTCTCAGCCTTGGCTCTTAGTGGTGGCAGCAGGCATGTTCTTTTGAACTCAGTTTGAAGCCTTACACTGGGGACACCCATTTTAAATGAATGGAACAGGGTTCACGGGAATTGTCTTTATCAGACATAAAATTACCAGGCTTTGAAAAACATTGCCTCTTTTTCTTTAAGCAATAGGTTGCTGGATTCATCCCATGAGTCTATAAAGCATTTATTAGACAGAATGGTCAAATTTAAAATTTACTAGTTTTCCTTGGCTCCGGTATTATGTGTTGATTCTGAGGTTTTGTAGGTAATAATAACTATCCCATGGAATTAGATCAACAAGACTGACCTGTGATGCTTGAAACTGCAGTGTCCTTTCAGATTCAGAAAATAATAAAGTTTCAAGACCTTAACTTCTCTTTATTGATTATCTTTTTAGAGTTATTTTGACCAAGTAAAATACATAAGTTGGGAGACAGTGTTTAAATATGTAGGTATGAACTAAAATGCCTCTCACTTTTAAAATATCTGTTAATTCCTAGGCTTCTCAGCTTTAGATATATGCCAAATATGAAAAATAAATTTGCTGAGAAAGAAATTAAAATTGATTATAAATAGTGTTTTTTGCATCTCAGCATGTAGTTTTTCTTATTGATTTCAGTACATGCAACATTAAGTCATGCAGGATTACTATTGTAATTATTAACAGTGTCAACATAATTAAACAAAATTTCACCCAGACACATAGAGTATTGACTGACTTCTCCTACAATTTAAATACATGTAAAATTAAATACTGAAAAATCCTGAGAAATTACAACAATAATAAAATGTGTGTTTGTACATTTGTATTCAGTTTTCCCCTTCATGCAAGTCTTTGGTCTCAAATTCAAGTTGGTAAGTCTTGTTGACAAGCAACTTTAACCTCTGAGCTATCTTGTGGGCTCCTCAATAAATGATTTTTGTGTCTGTAAAAATATGTGTAATCTAAGCTCCATACTCACCTGTGCTAAGCCCAAAGGTTAGCATACCATTCATAAGCATACCACTTACACTGCCTTATATTAAATTAGCACATTTTATTTCTTTGAGAATTTCAAATATGTATACAATGTATTTTGATTATACTCACTCTCCATTTCCTGACTCTAATTCCCTAGACTGCTCCTCTCCCCAACTTCATGGCCTATTCTTGTCTTTATATGTACTGAGTCCACTGAGTGTTGCCCATAAGTACATGAGCTTGGGGCTATCCTCTGGAGTGTGAGGTACCTTTAAGTGGCTGTACCCCAAGGAAAACAGAATCTCTCCCAGAATCATGGACTATGACCAGGATCTGTAAAGTAAATAAACCCTTTCTCACCCTAAGTTGCTTTTCCTTAGAACATTTTATCACAGTACAAGCCTCTGTCTCTGTCTCTGTCTCTGTCTCTTCTCCCTCCCTCCCTCCCCCCCCTCTGTCTCTCTCTCATTTTCACACATTGTAGAAGTATTTTAAAAGGTTGGGTCAAAAGCTGAAGAATTAGTTGCAATGGAAATCAGCCTCTCTCTCTCTCTCTCTCTCTCTCTCTCTCTCTCTCTCTCTCTCTCTCTCTCTCTCTCTCTCTCTCTCTCTCTCTCTCTCTCTCTCTCTCTCTCTCTCTCTCTCTCTCTCTCTCTCTCTCTGTGTGTGTGTGTGTGTCTACCAGAAAGTCTTAAGTTAGTTGCACTATCGATTTTTCAGTTTTGCTGAGAAGGTGAATTTGGTTTTGTTGTTGAGAATGCATGGACAAAGTTGGGTGTAGTGAGCTCCCACTACCTTGCCTAGCTGGAAGTCCTTTGCTTATGCATGTTATTGGAGTTGGTTAAGAGATAATTGTCATTTTCTTCAGCTAATCTATTCTTGGTTGTCACAATTTTAGGAATAGATGTTTACTGGGCATCTGTAAAGAATCAAATTGTGTTGCTCCTATCTTCGGAGTGTGAAGATTTGGTGATAGGATTCTGAGACCTGAATTTCAGATTCTATCTTCTTAAACTGTTAGTTGGTGATCCCATGTGGGGTCATGTAATTGAATGTGGGAAGTGTGGACATTTTGACAGTAGGAAGAGGTCTGAATCTGAGAAACCAAACTCACTTAAAAAGCAAGCCTTTATTGTACTCGAGATGTTTCTGACGTTGCTTGGCCATGCTAAACCATGCACCTTCACTGCAGCCTAAGTTCTGACCACACACTATCCTCTTTATACTGCGTATACCCTTCTGCCACGCAACAAACACTGCCTGAAACAGCTTGCCACACGTTCAAGACCTGCACGTTATGGATTGCACTATTACTAGTGTAAAACTTTCCTTTAGAAGCATCCCGGTTTAATTGTAGAAATCAAAAATCTTTCCATATTTTGCTTAGTGCTCTGTCATCCCTCACCATGGAAACGTCAGATTAGTGTAGCTTTGGACTGGATTTTTGTTAGAGTGTTTGATTTAAAAAATTGCCATTTGAGTTCTGCTTGAGTTTAATAACAACTGCAAAAAAAAAAAAGCATTGAGTGAATTTTGGCTTGGGACTAAGGTAGGATTTTCTTTCTTTTTTTTCTTTCTTTTTTTTTTTTTTTTTTTTTTTTTTTTTGGTTTTTCGAGACAAGGTCTCTCTGTGTTAGCCTTGGCTGTCCTGGACTCACTTTGTAGACCAGGCTGGCCTCGAACTCGCAGCGATCCACCTGCCTCTGCCTCCCGAGTGCTGGGATTACAGGCCTGCGCCACCACTCCCGGCTCTAAGGTGGGATTTTCAATTGCTGAAGTGGCCTTAAGCACATTCCTGCTATTTGGCACTGTATGTTCACATCACAGTAAGCTCTCAACATTGACAATATTACTTCTAATAAATATTGCGGATGCTATGTGTCCTGCTGCATCAAATATTTAGACAAAACTTAATTCCTTATGCAACACAAACAAGCACGCCCCATATCATTAGTAGGCAAATTTGCTTTAATAAATTGTAAAACTACATGTATACCAAATGAATTATTTATGCTTTATCATCACTAAGTATTTGTTTTGTATACTCATTTTATATTCCTATATATCTGGGGTCATGTAAACATTTCTTGAGTGTAAAGGGATCATGAGTGGAAAAGTTTTTAGGACGCCCTGCTCTAGGGAAGCGACAAACAGGAAATTATCGCCATGTAATTGCTCCTCTCTTATGCCTTTCCACATTATTATCTCATTCATTTTATTTTTTAAAAATTAAATTAATTTATTTACTGTTCATCCTGATCACAGTTCCCCTCCTTCTTCTCCAAGTCCCTCTCTCTCACCTCACCTCCCTGTCATCCTCCCAGCCTCCTTTTCTCCTCAGAAGAGGCTCAGAAAGCGGGAGACCCTCCCTGGATGTCAACCTGCCTTGGCATATCAAGGCACATATTCTCTTATTGTGGCAAGGCAAGGCAGGCCAGTTAGGGGAAAGGGATCCCAAGGCGGGCAACAGAGTCTGAGACAGCTCCTGGTCCTGCTGTTAGGAGTCCCACAGGAAGACTCAGCTGCACCACTGTTTCATACGTCTAGGACCATCCCAGGCATGCTCTCTATTTGGTGGTTCAGTCTTTGTGGGCCCCTAAGGGCCCATGTAAGTTGGTTCTGTCTGTTTTCTTGTTGTAGTGTCCTTGACCTTTGTGGCTCCTTCAATCCTTTATCCCCCTCTTCCAAAGACTTTCCCAAACTCTGCTTCATGTTTAGCTGTGGGTTGCTGCCATCTGCTTCCATTCAGTTGCTGGGCGAAGCCTCTCAGATGACAGTTATGCTAGGTATCCTTCTGGAAGTATGGGAGAGTATTATTAATAGTGTCAGTAGTGAACTCTCTCTAATGGCATAGGTCTCAAGCTGGGCTGGCCACTGGTTGGCTATCTCCGCAATTTATGTTCCATCTTTTCTCCTGCGCATCTTGTTGGCAGGAGAAATTGTGGGCCTAAGGTTTTGTGGCTGGGTTGGTGTCCACATCCCACGATTGGAAGTCTTGCTAGTTACAGGAGACGGCCATTCCAGGCTCCATGTCTCCCATTTCTAGGAGTCTGCTGTGGTCACCCCCATAGATTCCTGGGAGTTTCCATTGTCTTAGTTCCTAGCTCCTCCCAGAGATGCCCCACTGATTCTAGTTCTCTGTCCGGGAACTCTCTTCCTCTTTCCTCCCTACAGTTGATCCCTCCTGCTCCTTTTCCCTCCCTCCCTCTTTACAGACAAGGTTCTCTCCCTCCCTCCATCCCTGATATCTATTCTATTTTCCCTTCTTGGTGAAGTTCAGATACCTTCCCTTGGGCCTTCTTTCTTACTTATCTTCTTTGGGTCTGTGGATTATAGCGTGGCTATTCTGTATGTTATGGTTATTATCCATTTATAAGTGAGTACATACCATGTTTATATTTCTTGTTCTGGCTTACTTTGCTTAGGATGTACTTTTGTAGTTCCATCAATTTGCCTGAAAATTTCATAATGTCATTGTTTTAATAGCTGAATAATATTCCATTGTGTAAATGTACCACATTTTCTTTATTCATTTATTGATTGAGGGACATCTAGGTTATTTCCAGGTTCTGGCTATAATGAATAAAATTTCTACAAACAGTTGAACAAATGCCCTTGTGGTATGGTGGAGCATCTTTTGGTTTTATGCGTAGGAACAGTAATGAAGGGACCCTCTCCCAGGGACCCCAGGCCCTCCAAATGCCCCTGTTTGCTTGACTAGATCAACTTCATGACAGGCTTCAGGTTTTACACTCTGCCTAACAGGCCAAGTTTCTAACAATTCCTGGAAAAAACACAAGTTATGAACAGCTCATGGACAGCTTATGGACAGCTAATCAGCTTATAGAACAAAATGACTATTATGCTTTAATTACTTCATGGCCTTGGTAAAGAACACAGCTGGCCGTATCCAATCAAATTAAAGGCCAACTCCTGAGTAAGAGCCAAAACCTCAGTGACTCAAAAAGTCCCCAGTAACCAAACAACCTAACCTGAATGCCCTCGTACACTATGACTCAATTCTGACCAATCAAATAAATCTTGTCACAAATCCTTCCACCCCTCTAGAGGAGAGAAGCAATCCTAGCATGCTAGAATAAAAATACTCTTGTTTTTGTATATTGTCTTGGGGTCTTTCTTCAGCAGATCACCCGGACCCTAACAGTATAGCTGGGTCTTGAGGTAAAACTATGCCTAATTTTCTGAGAACACTCCAAATTGATTTCCAAAGTGATTGTACAATTTTGCACTCCCATCACCTATGGAGGAGTGTTCCCCTTGCTCCATATCCTTGCCAGAATGTGTTGTCACTTGAGATTTTGATCTTGGCCATTCTGATGGGTATAAGATAGAATCTCATAGTCATTTTGATTTGCATTTCCCTGGTGATGAAGGATGCTGAAGATTTCTTTAAGTGTTTCTGGGCTATTAGAGATTCCTCTGTTGAGAGTTCTGTTTAGTTTTGTACCTCATTTTAAAAATTGGGTTATTTGTTTTGTTGATGCCTAGTTTCTTAAGATCTGTGTATATTTTGGATATCAGCCCTCTGTTGAATGTTAGGTTGGTGAAGATCTTTTACCATTATGTAAGCTGCTGTTTTATCCTTTTGATGGTGTTCTTTTTCTTACAGAAGCTCTTCAGTTTCATGAGCTTCCATTTAGTATTGATCTTAGTGCCTGAGCTGCTTGTGTTCTGTTTAGGAAATTGTTTACTCTGCCAGTGTGTTCAAGGTTTTTCTCCACTTTCTCTTCTATCAAATTTAGTATATCTGGTATGAGGTCTTTGATCCACTTGGACTTGAATTTTGTGCAGGGTGATAGATATGGATCTATTTGCATTCTTTTCCGTGCATAGGCATATACACACATTTATGTGTATGTATAATACATATTTGAGAGACAGAGAGAGAGACAGAGGGAGAGACAGAGGGAGGGAGGGAGAGAGAGAGAGAGAGAGAGAGAGAGAGAGAGAGAGAGAGAGAGAGAGACAGACAGACAGACAGACAGACAGACAGACAGACAGAGATAGAGAGACAGAGAGAAACAGAGAGAGATCAATAACTAGAGAGTACAGCCAGCCCTTGTATGTTGAACTATCCCTGCATGCCTAGGATGAAGCCTACTTGATCATGGTGGATGATGTTTTTTATGTGTTCCTGGGTTCTGTTTGTGATTGCTTTATTGAGTATTTTTGCATGAATGTTCATAAGAGATATTGGTCTGAAATTCTCTTTCTTGGTTGAATCCTTGTATGATTTAGGTATCATGATGATTATGGCCTCATAAAATGACTTTGACAGTGTTCTTTATATTTCTATTTTGTTGAATAATTTGAGAAGTATTGTTATTAACTATTCTTTGATAGTCTGGTAGAATTCTGCACTAAAACTATCTGGCCCTGTGCTTTTATTTGTTGGGAGACTTTTAATGACTGCTTAGATTTCCTTAAGGGTTATAGGCCTATTTAAATTGTTTTTCTGATCTTGAGCTAACCTTGATAAGTGGTATACATCAAGAAATTATCCATTTTATTTAGATTTTCCAATTTTGTAGAGTATAGGCTTTTTTAATTGAATGTCTATGATTTATATGTCATGTACCAAAATCCATCTCCTTCCCCCAGTAAAATAAAAGAAATAAACAAAAATCTTGTTTTAGAAGCTGTAGTGTATCACGCAGCATAACCTTTTGGCCACATATGTTTACTTTCAAATGTTCATTGCTACGAGTCATGGGTCTGGTTGGAGGCCTACACTATTGTTACCAGATCCTCACTGTGACTGCTGTCGGATATCCCATTGTTGCCGTGTGTCAAGGAGATTCTTAGTCTTTGAATCTGCAAGTCTGGCCCCTTCATGTGTTCCAGCAGGTCATACATAGGGTAGATGTTGGGGTGAGGTCCACTCAGAGCCCTGGATCAGGGTCTTCTTCTTTGTCCTCAGGGCAGGGCCCATTCTCCCCCTCTCCTGTATCAGGGCAGGGCTGGCTTTCCTGCTCCCATGTCCTCAGAGTGTGGCCAGTTCTCCCACTTCTGTGTCCTCAGAGCAGGGCCAGCTCTCAGGCTCCCATGTCGCCAGGGCTGGCTCACCTGCTCCTGCATTCTCAGGGAAAGCTCTCTGTTCTTGTGTCCTCAGGGTCAGCTCCCCTGCTCTTGTTCAATTTGACAGATTGTTGCTGGCCATCAAGGCCTGGATGGCCTCCTACTCCTGTGGGTACTGGATCTTGTGGGCCATCAAGCAGGTGGCAAGTGGAGGCCCCTCAAAGTCTTCATTGAGTATCTTGCAGAAACCATTGGTATTGGCTCAGCTCAGCTTCTTGTCCTGGGGAACTTGTGGCTCTGTTGATTCATGTCTCCTGAGTTTCTGATTCCATCATGTGCTCCATCTGCCATGGGCCCCTGCCTCGATGCTGCCACTAGTATCCACCTCTGCAGGATCCAGCTCTTGGCACTGAGCATGGCCCTGGCCCATGAGAGGAGGTCCTTGAGGCCTATGGCATGGGAGGTGCAGTCCTCAAATCAAACAGCAACCCCTCTCAAGTGCCATCTCTTTGGCCCACACTATATTGGGCTGCAACCCAAAAAGCAGTGGCGGCAGCAGAGGTGGTAGCCCACGGTTCCTGGGAGCTTGTGTGGTTCCCATGGTCCTTGGTGGGGAGGGCACAGATGATCCACAAGACAGGATTTCTTTATTTCTGGGAAACACCAGCACTGTGTTTTAGAGCTCTCAGTGTGGTCCTTTGGTGCCTCTGTGCAGTCACTGCTGTTTTGCAGATCAGACACAGTGTGCGATCAGCGCCATCTTGGATGATCTTGGCTTGGGTATTTTTAATATATTGTGCTAAGTGTTTCCTCCCAATCAGGCTGCTTTCAGGGGTGAACATTTCTGTGTAGCTCTGGAACACAATCATCCTCCTCAGAAAGCATTGAGGACCTCATCTTTTGAACTCCGCAGACCCACGCTTGCCATGTGGACCCACATCCGCCCAAGTATATGTTTTTGAAGTAAGACCTAATGATTCTTTGGTTTTTCTTGGTATCTCTTGTTATATACCCCTATCATTTCTGATTTTGTTAATTTGTATATTCACCCTCTGCCTTTTAGTTAATTTGGCTAAGGTTTCTCTATCTTGTTAATTTTCTCAAAGAACCAAATCTTGATGAGATTGTCATATTGAAATCTGACACCATTAACGAATGGGGTTCGATGTGTGATTTAAGCTTTAGTAATACTTGTTTTACAAATGTGGATGCTCTTGCATTTGGGGCCTCGACATTCAGAATTGGGATGCCATCTTGGTAGATTTTTCCATTGCTGAATATGAAGTGTCCTTTCCCATATCTTTTACTTAATTTTTGTTGAAACCCTGGGGATTTTGTGGCCTGTGTGGTCTCTGGAGTTTTGGGTGTTACCCTTGTCTCTGGGTTTCCTAGTATCATCATTAGCTGGTGTACTTTATGTCTATTGTACCTGCAGGAAAGCAGGCCAAGTTGTGGGAGGAAAATGGAGTCGGGGGGGGGGGGGGAGGGTTACAGTTTAAGGCTAGTGGGTGTGTTTTGGGGGTATATGGTAGGCAAGGGTTTGAGGCAGAGTCTTACCTGGGCAAAGTTGTGGGGCATGAAATGAAGTGCAGGGCGTAAGATGCAGGTTTTTTTCTAATTGGAGGTGCTTTCAGGCAGTTAGTGGGCAGCTCATCCATTCTCCTTAGGACACAGTTTTGTTTGGCAAGAAGTAAGTCTAAAGCTATTCCATATATGTAAACCTCAAGATGAGATTTTCTTTTAAAATCATTGGGTGACAGTTGCAGCTAGGGGCAAGTTATAAACTACAAATGTTCAGGGGGGAAAGAATGGCTTGTTTTTATGCCTCTAAATATCGCATTTCAATTTATTTAAATGTTACTGAGAACCTTCTGTGAGGAGGGTCATATGGTGTATTTGTCTTCTATCATCAAGGAATAGCAAAACAAATAAGACCAAATCACCACCTTCCCAAGTACCTACTTGTTTGAAGACAAATGCATGCAGAATTTATTTAAAAATAAGGCAACACTGTGGTAAATGATATAGCCGTACTGTATTAGAGGCAGGCACACACACACACACACACACACCACACACACACACACACACACACACACACACACACACACACACACACGTAACAGCAATAAAAACAGTGCCATGAATTTGAAAGAGAGCAAGGATGGGTATATGAGAGAGAATGAAGGGAGAAGTGAAAAGGGAGAAAGGATTTACTTACATTATAATCTCAGAAATAAAACTGTTAGGTGCTGTGTGCCCACCTGGAATCCTAGAAGCAAGGGGGCATTAAAAAAAAACTATTAGCAGAAGTCACAACTAGGGAGATGTTAATTCTGTTGCTTCTTGAGTTGATTTAAGAATAGTTAAGAGTCATGACAACTTCCCTATGTGAATAAAAATTTTATCTCCAGAGTGACACAACATATACCAGCGTCATCTACAGGCAGGATGTGTGGATGAGTAATAAAGCTGGCTTCCAAAACCAAGCTTCTGGGTGTTAACCTTAGAAGCTGCTCAAACTTCTGATTGGCTTGCATGCCATAATTTTTACACTTAAGAAACAATTAAATGTTGCTTTTATTGTCTTTCCAGAAGGGAAATGGCAACACAGACGGCTAAAAGATATAAGTGATGAGCATGTCAAACCAAGATTTATCTGTAGATAAAAAATAGCTGGTTTGACAGCAAGACTTTTAACTGTTAAATTTGTTATGATTCTTGCTTTAATTAGTTCTTTATTGCTTATTTAAAGCAGACTGACGGTGTGGATATGAAAGAGTTTGTGAGCATGACAGAATTGTTTATGTGGATTTTTTCTGATATTTTTCTTCTTAAGATATATTCTGCCTGTCAGAGCTCTATGTATTTGTCTCATTAAAATAAGCACACCCTGATCTTGCTTGTGTGTAAGGTAACTTTACAATTATTTAGCCTAGTTTTACAATAGGAATTGGGCTTAGTTTCTACATTAGTTCTTCTCAAACTAAACCATAGTTTTTGGTTTTGCATCTGAATATCTGGGGTATATCATTCAATTCCCCATAGTTAAATAAATCTATATAGATTAAATTATTTTTTAATCTATCATTTAATTTGGTAATTATAGGCTGATGATGTGGTGAGTTTCCTGTTATACCTTTGAATATTAGAAAGCTCATTTTTGACATGTAAAAGTAACATGAATGTTAAATTTCTGAGTTCTTCTAAAATGTTAAAGTATTTGGCAATGGTTGAACCAATACAGAAAATTTCAGCTAGCTTATGAATTACCCCCCACCCTTCTGTGTCTGTATAGCTAGAGAAAATCTTGTGTATTTGTCTTCAAGAGTCATCCAAATTGTTTTATGTGACAATGAACTCCAGGTTTCTGTTTATGTCCATCTCCCCGGAAGAGAAACTGTAAGTGAGTGTCACCAAACCTCCCTTTTAAAGATAGTTTCTGGGCATTGAATTTGGGTCCCCTTGCTTGTACAGCAAGCACTTGACCATCCAAACTAACCCCCTAGCACCTGGCTACGTTCTTTAACATCTCTACCTATCCTTTCTCACATTACCATTTGGTCACTAGAGACACTTGGACTTCAATAAAAGTATATTCAATCCACGTTTCAAATGCTAAAGTGACCAAAAACATTTTTTTCTATAAAGTGTAAACATCAATACTGACCACTACAAGCTATATACCTTTTAGATGAAATGCGATTTTAAGAAATCACCTGGATATTTTAGTGAGACCCTGGGAATTGGGTATGTATTCATGTCCTAGTGCCCCTAGAGCAAATGAGTACACATGGACGTTCTGAGCAAGAGAACCTTACTTGTTGTAGTTCTGAAGCTGTGAGTCTGAGAAGGAGGCGATATCACATCCAGTGTCAGGTGCAAGCTCTTGCTGGTTTGCGGAGAGCCTTTGAGAACACAAGCTCTGCAGTCACTAATCCCATTCATCAAGATGGCTACATTCATGACATAATGTACTTATCATCTGCATTCCATGTCATCCTATTTCTGGGGGCCTGGAAAACTCTTTGAGGATTTCATATAATGTATTTTGATCACATTTACCCCACAATTCCTTATCACTATTTCTTCCTTCTACCCATTTTCTTTTTCTTTTGTCAAGTTCAGCTAGCCTTGGGGTCAGGGCCTACCCGGTGTGTCATCAGTCTCTCAGGAGTTACAGTATTACAGGAAGCTGAATTGCCACTTAGTAGCTATCAATGCCAGTATTTCCTCAGCTTGTGGTGGAATCATGTGCCACCTTCTCCACTCTGTGCTTGGATTTAGCTGTTTGTTTTGAGGCAGGGTTTTTCTTTGTAGCTCAGGCTAGCCTGCAATCACTGTGTAGCTTTGTCTGGTGTGCACCTGATAATCCCCTGATATTCGTCTTCTGAATTCTGGGGCTGCAGACATACACTATAACATCTATCCAACACATGCATTTAAAAAGAACATCTATAAATATTCTCTTTAAAACATGTCCTGGAAAATACAATAGTAATGAAGAAATGAGATTTACAAATGTATTCATCTAGCTCCATTTTGTAAAAAAAAAAAAAATTATAGGTGTCTCTTTGTACATGAGAAAGTAATTATATTAATATTTAATAACATATTTATGTGATTAATAAATATAGAAATAAACATTGAAAATAAGTAGAGAATCATCATCAATTCCTTCCTGTTCGAATTGATCCATATCCTGTTTAAGGATTCTAGTATATTGGAGTTTGCCTCTGTATCTTATAAACTAGCAGTTACTTGCTTACCAGTATATAATTATTTTTTAAGTCAGAAAAACACATAGATTATCTATCTATTGAAGCTTCATGACAAAGACCATAATCTAACTAGGATGTTAGTAAGGCTTGATTCCTTTGCAAGGTTCTGTTATGACAACACGTTTGGTGATATATTTATGATAAAACAGTCAAGAATATGTGCTGTCTATTTTTACTCAAGTTTCACAGTCAAATGAATGCAGGGCACATTTTGGGGTTTCCCTAAGAGACTTATAGGTAGCCCAAAGAAAAGTCTATGGCCTTAAACTTTCAGACAAGAACAAGTTATTTCTCCATTTTTCTTTATTAAAATTTGTTTGTGCAGGACAAACTTGGGTCTAATAGCTTGGAGTAAAACTATTCTAAAAGACGTTATGTTTGTTTTAAAAATTGTGGTTTTCTTCTTTTCATTTGTCCTTTATTATATAGATACTCTGATATAGTTTGTTAATAAATGGTTTAAGTCCTAATAGGCCCATTGTAAGTTAAAAACATGGAAAGCCAGAATGCCTCTGGTAATCCAAGCTGTGTATCTTAGCCTGGCTTACCTTGCTGTGTTTGGAAAACTTAAATTTCCTGTCTTTGGACAAATTGTCTAACATGAAGCCTATTTTATGACCAAGTTTTGACCATCTCATGAGCAGATGGGCATTTTGTAGATATGATAATGCTGAGGCACAATATCCTAAAAACGCTGGCAACCTGCATTTCCTGACAGATGTTTACACTTGTGATCAAGTGAACAACTGGAAATTGTGGCTCCTTGCCACCGCTCAGCATCATAAGACACTACAACACCATATACACGTTTCTATCCCGGAAAAAGAACACAGCCCAAAATTCAAAGTGTGTTTTCCCCCTGCGTTCCCATCATTGTAAAGCTGTGAAGTTGTTAAGTCGCATTATCTTAAGTCAGGAGCCATTAATATTTAGTAAGAAAAAAGTGTACAGTATACATAATGTTGTCTTCTAAAAAAGATTTGTTTTTTTTTATTTACACATGCGTGCGTGCATGTGTGTATTTGTATGTAACATGTGCCTGTAGAATCTACATGTAGGGCATCAGATTTCCTGGAACTGGAGTTGAAATGCTTATGAGCTGCCTGATGTAGGAGCTGGGTTCTGAGTCTGAATCCTCTGCCATTGCAGTAAGCCCTCTTAACTGCTATGGCATCTCTCTGGCACAACAGGCTCTCATCTTACAACCCTGCAGCACAGATGCAAATCTCAAAGCTCTGCTGTGCTTTGAGCGCAGCCCCCTTTTCTCTGCTTCAGTGTTCCCACCTTCACCTGCCTACTCTGTCAAGTTGATTTTATCAGGAACTTTTCAAAGTGTATTCTTGCTGTTTCCTCTTATCAGGATACTGTAGTTGAAATGCTTCTTATAGTTATTGTAGTATAATTAATTAAAAAAACTATATGTGAAAATTATTTTTAAAATTCTATGGGATGCTTTCTTAAAACACGGGGCACATACTATAGGTTGTACTCTCTGCTACAAGGTAGAGTTAAGCAACCAAGTGTCCGGAATTATTTCCAGGTCAAGGTTAAATTCATAGGAGTATATAATTCTGTGATGTATGAACTTGGAAAATTATCTTAACTCTCTGACTCTCAATTTCTTTAAACAATGAAGGTAGATTATTTGCTCAGAGAAGGACAACCCCATGGCAGCCTCAGTTCTAGACAACTGATTGGGAGACCCTGTGTTTATGATTCAACATGTTGGTTCCCTTGATGCAAAAGGCCACAAGTTCAGTTGACTAAACAATTCATTTCTAGAGTGGCTACAATCAACCAGACTGTTCTGATTATTATTGTTGTTTTCCTATGGAAACCACAGCCATCTTCCCGTTGGTAATTGAATGCTTCCTTTTGGGCCTCTGCCCCTAAAGCTGGACGGATTCTTCACTGTTGTTAGTTTCCGCTTAAGTAGCAGCATGCAGCATGTCACACTGCATTTTCTGATCAGTAGAGAAGACCCAGAACAGAATTCTTCAGCATGTCTGGGATTTTCCTGGCAAACTAATGCCTTGCAGTCGTATTGATTTAGTATTTGAAGGTGTCTGTCATGTGGACACTCTAGGTAGATGAAAAAGTCTTAAATAAATTTACACTAACATTTCAACTCCCTAAGCTGTTAGATCCTTTCCTTTGAAATATATGAGAGTAGCTTCCAAGAGTCCTGTGTTGTACATACACTTCTCTGGGCCAGTTTAAACTGGTTTTGTTTTAAAATAAGGGGTAGAGGTGGTGGTGGTGATAGGTTGTGGTGACAATGACAGCAAAGCATAGCTAAGACACTTAGCTGGAAGCAGAACAGTAATATCTGACACAGACACCTCAACTGAAATGGGGAGCTCAGGGCAGAGGTTCTTTGGGAATGAAACACATGTCTGCACTCTAGTTTTCTAATTTTCTGTTACGTTAATCCTCTTATTTACCAGAAGGTACCATGGGAAAAGTGGGCAACCAATTTCTGGTGGCATTGAATAATTTGCAGGTGAGATTCTGAAATTAGTTTTAACGAATTGCTGTTCTATTACTCAGTGAAATAAAGGATCCTCCCAGGGCCGACATAAACTTTCAGGTAATATATGTGCTACATCCCCTGGAAATTTTAATTCCTGAACTCATCACTATCCTTCTCCATTTTATAGTATAATTAAGAGTGACAAGTCAATCTATTCATATTAATTATTTTGTCAAAACTGTTTTAATGTATCAAATCCGTGATCACCTAGAACTTTACTTCTTATAAGTATTTGATTAAGAATAGCCAGTGGCAATATTTCACATATCTCTGTGGCCACATGACACTATGACCTGTCAGTAGACTGTTACCAAAGATGAGGTCATTAGTAACATAAAAGTTAATTAGAGTCAAGAAACAACTTCATAAGACTCAGGACCAATTTAGAAATCATATCTTTAAGATGCTGTATTTCTAAGAACTACTTTCAATGCCAAACTGAAAGCATTTTCCCCTTACTCCCCTCCCTTAAGACTGTGACTGAGGGGGACCTCTTCCCCCTGTATATGTTCATAGGGTATCAAGTCTCTTCTTGGTAGCCTGCTATCCTTCCTGTGAGAGGCAGTGGCCTTACTTCTTAATGATTGCTCAAGTTACCTTTGCATTTTAATAACAACACACACACACACACACACACACACACACACACATACACACACACACATACATACACACACACACACACACACACAACACAAATGCTCCTGATAAAGACACAGATGTTCATATTCATTGAATACAAACTAAAGAGGTCACCTATAGGTCACCTATAGATTCTTTTCCAACTGTTAGAATCACACTGCTAAATCTATCTCAGATTTGAAATGGATCAAATTCCTTTTCTTGATTAGCTTTTACTTGTTTTTCTGGCCACTGTACCTAACTGTTGTATGTTAAGTACATTTCTTAAATTCATTCTAGTATGAATATTGATGATAAGAATGACACTCAATCCTGTGAATTTCCATGGTCTGTGCTGTCACCTGAAACTGCGTTGTTGTCCATGGGCCATATTGCTGCCCGAGATCATGTTGGTGTTCCTTGCCCATAGTCGTTATTAGGTTTTCTATTGCTGTGGTGAAACATCATGACCAAAAGCAAGTTGGGAAGAACAGGGTTTATTCAGCAGGCTTATGCTTCCTCATCATAGTTCATCACTGGAGGAAGTCATGCAGAAACTCAAGCAGGGCTGGAACCTGGAGGTAGGAACTGCTACAGAAGCCATGGAGGCGTTCTGCTTACAAGCTTGCTTCCCCTGGCTTGTTCACTGTGTTTTCTTATAGAACTCAGGACCACCGACCCAGTGATGGCACCAGTCATTGATCATTAGTTGAGAAAATTCCTTAAAGCTGGGCCTAAGGGAGGTATTGCCTCACTGAGGCCCCTTCCTCTCTGATAACTCTAGCTTGTGTCAAGTGGATACACAAAAGCAGCCAGTACACCTGCTACTACTGATGACCATGTCTACAGTCTGTGTTGCTACCTGAAGCCAGGTTGATGTTTGTGGTCCACGCTGTAGTCAGAAATCATGTGAAAGTCCATGAAAGATACATGTCGCCAATGACTATAATGGGTAAAGAAGTTTTGTTGGCAGTGGTATTTATGATGGCAGAGATTCCACACTCACAGTTGAGAATGAGAGACATAGAAGGCTTCTATGACAACCTCTCCCCTCCTCTCTGTTAAAAAAAAACAGAGAGAGAGAAACAGTCTAGACAGGAAGCCACTGAAGAGAACTTTAAAAAAAAATGTGACAGGGATGCTGAAGTGTAGCTCATCATAGTCGACGGCTTGTACCACGGGTGGGGGTGGGGAAGGACTCAGTTTTCTTTAAGAGGCTGGTCACCGGGAGTTTGGCTATGCTTCACTGAGTATATGGGCAACACAAATTGGACTTGATTGCTTTTCTTCTTCTTCTTCTTCTTCTTCTTCTTCTTCTTCTTCTTCTTCTTCTTCTTCTTCTTCTTCTTCTTCTGTTTTGATGGAGATCACAGGAATGGGGAGTGGACCTAGAAGCACTGGGAAGCGAATGTGATCGGGGTACATTGTGTGAAATTTCTAAGTAGTCAATAAGAATATTACGTTAATAAAAGAGAATGACACTCAATACAAATTAAAATACTCTGACTCATCACTAATATATAAGGGACATTCAAATTAACTTTGATGTTGTATGGAAACATATGATATTCACTAAAGGAATTGGTATTATAAAACAGCTACTTTGATTCATGTTACTGAAAATAATTTTGTGGCATAGAATAGTCATCTCCTGAAAGTTGGTATAACTCAGATGACAAATATCTTAGTGCTAGCTCTTCTGTATGCACCACCCGCTTGACACTTATCTCGTCCTTTTTATATTGTAATGGCTGTTAGGGTCCCTGAATATGAGAAAGTTCCTGTTTATCTTTACTTGTTTAGCTGTCTATTTCAAGGGGACACCTTGTAGGTGGCTGTCTACTGAGTGTATGTAAGACTGATGGAAGGGAGTGTTTTATGAGAACACTAATACTTACAAAACATAAGTTATATTAGAATTATTTCATAAAGTAATGACAGAAGAAATATTGATCATCTGGGGCACTTAGATTGCTAAGATAGACAGGGCGTTTGGATCAATCAGCCTGTGTTGTATGCTTCACTGCCCACTCTAAAGGGCAACCCTGATGGACAGGCTTGTACAGTGTAATGAGAATCCAAGATAGTAATATCAAATCTTTTTCTTTAGAGAACTGATGGATATATTCTTTTTTTAAAAAATGTATTTATTATGTATACGATGTACACTTGCAGGCCAGAAGAGGGCATTAGATCTCATTATAGATGGTTGTGAGCCACTATGTGGTTGTGGGAAATTGAACTCAGGACCACTGGAAAAGCAGTCAGTGCTCTTAACCACTGAGCCATCTCTCCAGTCCCGGATTCTTAAGAAACAGAGGCCAAATCAGATCTTGTGAAGCATGAAGATACAAAAGCTAGATGAATTAGATGGGCCGCATGGATTTCACTGTAATCTCAAACCAGTCTTAGGCCAATGTTTGGGGAAGGAAGAGTCGTAAGCCTGCTGGAGGTGGTGGGCAGACAGCAGTCAGCCAGATATGCTGCAGAGTAGAAGAGAAAAAGCAGGCTAGCAGGAGAGAGCATCCTGATTCCTATGGCATGACGCCTGCTCATGTTTATGCCACCAGAGGACCATATAATGCTACAATTTTGTTTTGTGCTTTAAAGTTCTTTTTACTTAATAAGCTGAAATTAAGATTTTAGTTCTTGCTCACATCACATTCTTGCCTTCTCCTGAAATTATGAATGTGGATTTTAGTCATGTTTTGATGAAGGGCATAAGTTCTAGGAGCATTAAAGCACACCTTAGCTTCATTGCTGTTCCTGTAGGCCACTTTCTTAGAGAGTAAGAATGAATAGTAAAATCTCTGCTTATTCTTTTCTCGTTATTTCAGTGATTTCTTCATACTGATTAAATAATGTATAAATTTCTTATGTAAAGATACCCTCTGAAATCCTAGCAAAATCCATAGCCACATTTTCATAATAGAATTCACAAATGTATGCATACACATGCATATATATACATATATATATATATATATATATATATATATATATATAAACAATATTTTCAATCTGCTTTCACAGGTTTTCTAACTCCAGGAAATCTTATAATAAACCTGAGTACCTCAGCTTAGAGCTATTATTAGAAACAATTAGTACATTGTATGTATCAGTGTGTTAACTACAATATATTAGTAATTCACCATGAGAACTTTCTATTTAGTTGGATTTCACCAGGATTCAATTGGTAGGTATAAAACCCTCTGAAAAAAAGATGCTTTAAAAATATTTTCTATGGTAATTTTGAACTTTTAACATCTATGATTTATTTGATAAGGATGCAAAAGAATTCTATGCATGGACCAGATTCAAATCAGTTGCATTTTCCTGGTTATGAAACGACCTCACCATATGTCTAGCCCAGAGAATGTTGTTACATCAACCTTTCATATGGGAAAAAAAAACCCTCCACTTATAGAGCAGTGGTTTTACATTTAATATTAAATAATTAAAAACCGTCCTCACACAGACATCTCAAATTAAGATTGTTTACATGCTCTTTAATTAGATGCAATTAAGAAGCTCTCTCAAAGCATTTTATGCCCAGAGGGAGTCTTTGCTGAGCTGATGGAGTGACTCTTAACACACAGGAAGCTGCCTTGCTGTTTGTGGAAGAGTTTCCCTTTGGAAGATGTGATAGGGACACTGCAGGTTTTGTCACAGGAGGAAACAGATGTTGGAAGTTTTCTTCAGAGAAGAAAATAAGCGTAAAGTTCTGATTGACAGTCCTGGCCAGCAAGGTAGCTCTGTCATGGTTCCTATAAACTTCCCACTCAGCGAAGCCGCCACAAGGAATCCTAAGACAAATCATGTTTCCCCTTTGATTAAAGCCCATCAAAGCTACCTCTCCTCACTGGGAGCAAACCCTGATGCTGGCTCAGCCAGTTTCTGCAGAATCACTTCTGACTCTCACCCACCCCTGCCTGTTGCTCTTATTCATCCACCCCCTTCCTCTTCTTGTTCTGGTTCGCTTGGGTCCACCTACATGTCTGCCCTCTCTGACTGGAATATACATTTAATATTCATGGGCTATTTTATATTGTCAAGGGTTTGCTTATATGCCCTCTTTTTAGTGCCTCTTTTTCTTTGTTGTTAACTTATAAATTTTCCAGCTCCTT
Organism: Acomys minous; assembly: GCF_964271855.1. Taxonomy (NCBI): domain Eukaryota; kingdom Metazoa; phylum Chordata; class Mammalia; order Rodentia; family Muridae; genus Acomys; species Acomys minous. The sequence goes on along the minus strand of NC_140486.1, from coordinate 106,945,088 downwards.
TTCACTCTCTCATGTATCTACATCTTATCTTGTGGCAGTAGTATGGATTACTATTTGATATTTGTATATTTATTTATGTAATTTCTGATAGAACGAAATTCAAAACTAACACGGATCTCCTTCAGTCTCCTGGGTCTCCTTGTTTGTATTATCCCTAAGACTTACAGGAGGATGGATCTGAGGTAGCTGCTCAGCAGAAACTTGCTGAGTGTGAGCTCACTGAAGGAATAAATTGGGCTTAGTGTGATTTAAATTGATTAAATTTTATACATTTTTTCTTTGTGAAAAGATATTTTTAAAGGGGATCCAAGATGATGGCACTGAGTGCACACGATATGTCAATAGCAGGACAGCAGTGAGAGCGTGGCAACCAACAGGCCTTGATTTGGACCTCAAAGCCCCAATGTTTGTTTTTCCCAGGTGAGAGAAGAGTCCATGGTGAGGGAAGCTCACAGGTCTAACCTTAAGTCACATGGCTAAACCTGGGAAAAATTCCCAGGCTACTATCAGCACAGCTTCAGCCTCATCCTCAGGCCATACATCTGCTCACATCATCTTTGGTTACCTTCCAGGTCCCAGTGGCTCTCAGATCCAAACTTGGGCACCCACTCTCACCATCCTGTGTACACGGCTCCAACCTTAGGTCTCCTGACTCTCCAGACCCATGGAAACAACCCCCGCCATGACTCCAAAGCTCAACACATCCTCTGAGCTTACAGGTTCTCCAAAATGTCTATGCCCAGCCAGTACATTGTCTGAGTACAGTGTTTGGGCAGCTGGAGCTCATTAGCCTTGGAACAAGAAAGCCAGTAGCAGGGCAGCTGACTTGGAGACTTCGCTCGGTGAAAGGAAGGTCCCCAGATTCCTAAGGAGTTCACTTGGTCCCTAGGATCATACATGTAAGGAGAGCTATAGGCATTTCCCTGAGAACTACTCACCAATCTGAGACCATTCCCACCAATCTGAAAAGGGCTACTTCAAGAATACCTAGCTTCCTGCCCAGGGCTCTTCCCACATCCTGGAGAACTCCAGCCAGCAGCAATATTTACCAGCCAACACTATAGACAACCAGATGGCTAAAGGCTAGCATAAAAATGCAATTAGCAAAAGTCAGAGCAATATGGAATCTACAGAGCCCAGTTATCCTATGGCAAGCAGCCCTGGATCCCCATTACAACTGAGACACAAGAAAATGGCATTAAATCTAGGTTTATGAAAATGATAATAGATGAAATACGAGAAGATGCATCTAAACAGTTTGAGGCCTTTAGAAAGGAAATTAATAAGTCACTCAAAAATTACAGGAAATACAACCAAACAGGTGAAGTAATTGAACACATCATTTTTGAAAATGAAGGAAAATATAAAAAAAAAGATGAAGGAAATCAATAAGATGGCTCAAGATCTGAAGATGGAAACGGAAACAGTTAAAAAAAAAAAAGAATAAACTAAGGAAATCTTGGAGAAGGAGAACTTAGACAAGAAAACAGGAACTGCAGAGGTAAGCATCACCAAAAAAATACAAGAGATGGAGCAAAGAATCTCAAGTGTAGAAGACGCAATGCAAGAAATTGATGCATTATTCAAAGGAAATGTTAAATCTAAAAAATTACTGACACAAAGCATCTAAGAAATCAAGGACACCATGAAAAGACAAAGCCTAAGAATAATAGGAATAGAAGAAAGAGAAGATTCCCGGCCCCAAGGCACAGAAAATATTTTCAACAAAATAATAGAATAAAATTTCTGCAATCTTAAGAGATGTCTATAAACATACAAGAAGCCTACAGAACACCAAATAGACTAGATCAGAAAAGAAAATCCTCCAGCTACATAATAATCAAAACACTAAATGTACAGAATAAAGAAAATATATTAAAAACTGCAAGGGACAGATACTTTGCTAGAGCAGTAAGATAAGTAAAAGAGATAAAGCGGATACAAATTGGAAAGGGAGAAGTCAAAGTATCACTATTCACAGATAATATGAAGGTACACATCAGTGACCCCAAGAATTAAACCAAGGAACTCCTACAGCTGGTAAACATCTTCAGCAACGTGGGTAGATAAAAAAAAAAAAAAAAACCTCAAAAAATCAGTAGCCCTGCCTGAGAAAGAAATTGTGGAAACAACACTCTTCACAATAGCCACAAAAACCATAAACTATCTTGGTGTGACTCTAACCAAGCAAGTGAAAGACTTGTGTGGAAAAAAAACTTCAAGTCTTTGAAGAAAGAAAGTGAAGAAGATATCAGAAGATGGAAAGATCTCCCATGTTCATGGATTGGTAGGATTAACATAGTAAAAATGGCCATCATACCAAAAAGAGTCTACAAACTCAATGCAATTCTTATTAAAATACCAACCCAATTCTTTACAGACCTTGAAAGAACAATTCTCAACTTCTTATGGAAAAACAAAAAACCCAGAATAGCTAAAACAATCCTATATAATAAATGATCTTCTGGAGGTATTGGCATGCTTGATCTCAAGCTGTACTATAGAGCAACAGTAGTAAAAACTGCATGGTACTGACATAGAAACAGAGTGGTAGGTTAATAGAATCAAATCAAAGACCCAGAAGTAAACCTACATACTTATGGACACTTGATTTTTGTTGAAGAAGCCAAAACCATACAATGGAAAAAGGAGCGTCTTCAACAAATGGTGCTGATCTAACTGGATGTCTAGATGTAGAAAAATGCAAACAGACCCATATTTATCGCCCTGCACAAAACTAAAGTTCAAGTGGATTAAACACCTCAAAATAAAACCAGACACACTCAATCTGTTAGAAGAAAAAGTGAGGGAAGAGCCTTGAACTCATTGGCATAGGAGACAACTTCCTGAACAGAATACCAACAGTTCAGGCTTTAAAATCAACAGTTAATATATGGAACCTCATGAAACTGAAAAGCTTCCACAAGGCAAGGGATACTGTCAAAGAACAAAAAGACAGCCTACAGACTGGGAAAAGATCTTCACAAATCCTATATCTGACAAAGGGCTAATATCCAAAATAAATAAAGAACTCAAGAAATTAAACACCAACAAAACACATAATCCAATTAAAAAAATAAGGTACAGAGCTAAACAGAGATATCTCAATATAAAATGGCCAAGAAACACTAAAATAAATGCTCAACATCCTTAGTCATCAGGGAAATGTAAATCAACGCAACTTTGAGGTTCTGTCTTACACCCTTCAGAATGGCTAAGATAAGAAACTCAAGTGACAGTACAGGCTGGCAAGGGTGTGGAGAAAGGGGAACACTCCTTCATTGCTGGTGGGAGTGCAAACTTGCACAAACACTTTAGAAATCAATCCGGTGCTTTCTCAGGAAATTGAGAATAGTGCTATACCACTGCTGGGCATACACCTAAAGATTCTCCACCGTACAACGAATAAATTTGCTCAACTATGTTTATAGCAGCCTTATTTATAATAGCCAGAATCTGAAAACAACCTAGATGCCCCTCAATTGAAGAAGGGGAAAGAAATGGTGGTACGTTTAAACAATGAAATACTACTCAGCTATTAAAAACAAGGGAATCATGACATTTGTAGGCAATGGATGGAACTAGAAAATATCACCCTGAGTGAGATAACCCAGACCCAGAAAGACACGGATGGTATATACTCACTTATAAGTATTATCCATATAATACAGGATAACCCATAGACCTAAGGAAGCTAAATAACAAGGAGGACCCTTATCAGGATGCTTCATTCTCTTTCAGAAGGGCAAATAGAGTAGACATTGGAAGTGGTTGAAGAGAGGGGACAGGATGAGAGCCTACCATAGAGATCCTCTAAAAGACTCCACCCAGCAAGGGATCAAAGTAGATGCTGAGACTCAAAGCCAAAATTTATGCAGAGTGCCGGGAGTCTTAAGGAAGAGTTGGGGGATAGAGGGACCCAGAAGGGATAGGAACTTCACAAGGAGACCAACAGAACCAACAAATCTGAGCCCCGTGGGGCCTGCAGAGACTGATGCACCAATTGAGGGCCATGCTTGGTGAGGACTTAGACCCCTGCTCAGATATAGTTGATAGGCTGCTCAGTGGCTGCCTCTGATATTGACTTTGTTCCCTGCTCATTGATCTCTTTCACAAGATGGGTGGCATTGCCAGGCCACAGAGGAAGAGGATACAGGCAGTCCTGATGAGACTGGATAGGCTGGGGTCAGATGGTAGAGGAGGAGGGCTCCCCCTTTCTGAGGACAAGGGGAAGGGAGTTCAGGGGAAGCAGGAGGGAGGGTGGGACCAGGAAGAGATGAGGGAGGGCACTACAATTGGGATGTAAAGTAAGTAAATTAAAAATAAACAAATTTAAATATATTTAAATGTTTAAAAAAATTTTTGGTTTGTGGCCATAGTGCAAGACAAACATGCTTTTTGCATCCGTACTGGCAAATCTAACATCTGGTTCAGTTGTCCAAATTCTTAAATGTGAGACCTTCATAAACTTCGGAAACACTGATTGTACACTTGAAAATAAATAAGGTCATTTTAATATGCCCCATTGTTTACCACACTGTGGATAAAGTTCATGGTGACAAGTTTTGAAGCAGAGGGTAGCAATCACAGAGAAAATAACACAGAGTTTAAAAATCAATCTTGAGAAAAAACTATAGGGCTTTGGTCAGTGTTGTTGTTGTTGTTGTTGTTATTATTATTATTATTATTTCTATACCTAACCATAATCTTTAAATATCACACTCAATGCAGATTTAACTAAGTATGAGCATAACCTTAAACTTCATTATGCATGTGACAAGATTGTGAAGAGGCTTGTTTTAGGGAAGTGGGACCTGTTGTGACTGTTGGTCATGGGTGCTTTAATCAAGAGAGAAGGTCTTTGCTCTATGCTTAAAAAGTGTTTGGTGCTGGAGCAGTGCAAGAGACAGAAGAGGGGTAGGCTTTCAGAAACAGACCCTGAAAATTACCTTTGGCTGATTCTTTATTTTATCCGCAAGATGCAGTGGATGATGGAGCAAAACAAACAGAATGCTCACTTTGATGCACACCATGTTGTGTATGACACACACTCTAAGAGTCCAAAATGCCAAGCATGTATGTCTGAATTGTGTTCATAAAGGTTCTTTTGCTTACCAGCAACCTTATAATTTAATTTCTGGTAAGACTGTCAGGATGCCACTGTAACTGGGTTTTCTTTCCCCCATCCAGTGAGACTGTCAGGTTGGGCCAATCCTGCCTCCTTTTGAAGAAACTGCATTCACCCAAAGTCATGGGACGTCTTAAAAGCTTGCTTAAAAGCAGGAAGGTTAGCATACACCACTAATATAATCCCAGATTCTCATACTAAATCAGATGACCTTGTGGAATTTATTATAAAGCTCAGTGAGAAGAAAGATTTGTCGGGTTTGATTTGGGCTATTGTGATTTATTTAATTTCTCTGTGCGCTCTGGGGATTTGTGAAGCTGCGTCATGGTCATAAGCTGTGGGTGATTAGTCATATAAATGAGTTTATAGATCCTACAAGGACAAGTTTTATATTTGTTTTCTATGAGCAAATATTATCAAAATGACTGGCATATAATAGAATCCAGATCAGTGGCCAAACTGGTGAGACGTTAAATTAAATTCTCTTCCCATTTTGTAAAATACAAATGACAGATATTAGATCATATAAATAAAATTAACCTCCTGGTTTGTTAAAATTCACCATTCAGGATAAAATATAAATATACAAGTTCTCAAATTTTCAACCAATATAACAGAAATAACTCATGTACAGGTGTGTAATATTTAAAGTGCTTGGAGGGAAGTAGTATGTTTTATCTCAAAGCTTGGCTTTCGGTTTTGATGTCCTCTCAGACTTATACTATGATTTCTGTTATTGTAGGTAATTGTTGCCCTTTTTAAGTAAATAAATATTTACTAGTATTTTGAATCTTTATAACGTTCCATATTTAATTAGCACATATGCCTTAAGAAACCCATCCTTGATTTGCTAATTTAGCATGAAGCTTGTATTTGAGGGTATTTCTTCTGGCTAGGGTGCTAATAAGCATGTAGTGCCTGCAGTGGCCAGTCTCCATGACTTTCCTGTGTAACTGTCTGATGATTTGAATAGGAAATGCCTCCTACAGGGCCATGTGCTGAAACTCAGGGCCATATTGTTGGCTTTGGAGACTTTGGGTGGTGAGGCTTAACTGGAGGAAATTGATGTGTGGCTTTTGAAGATTACACCAGGTCCTTAGAAAGTGTCCCTCTCTCTACTTTCTGTCCAAAATGAGATGAATACTTCTTCATTACACACTCTTTCCCACTTAGACTATGGTGTGACTAAGTGACACCTCTGAAATCATGAACCACAATAAAGGCTTCCTTTCTTTCAGTTATTCTGCTAAGTATTTGGCCACATGTGTGCAAGATATCAAACATTCTCCAGTTTTGTCCTTTATAAGGTGCTTCCTTTATTTCTGAAGATCGTGATTCCCAAGCATCATAGGGAGTTTTCAGGATTCATGAAAGCCCATATTTTCAGTTATTCAGTTATGCTATATGTGTTAACCTACTGCTCATAATTTTGGCTAATATAATATCTCAGGAGAAGAATAATTTTTAATACAGCTTACGAAGTAAAAAAAACATGTCACCATGATCAAAGATTTGGACAAATTTGATTCTAGAATATACAAAATGATGTGAAACACATAAAAGTTTAGCTGTTATTTTGTTGCTATGAATTGTGTTATTTAGTGTAAGGACACAATGATGATTTAATACTTGAGTGATACTTCCTCATAATTTATTTTATAGATGGCATTTTACTATTACGTCCATATATTAAGAACACTAAAACTCATGCTTTTAAAAATTAATTTAATCCAAACATTTTCTTAAAATTCTTTACCAGTAAACCTATAAATAATATTTCCTGGTAGCGTAGATAAAACTGAGACTATCAGAATTGCAAACATACCAGGAAGGGTGAGAAGGTTCATTACGTTTGGTTCTAGAGACATAATTTATGGGCTGCAATGCATGGGCAGCTTTGATGGGACAAAGGACAAGCACTGGCCTTCAGAGAGGGCTCTCCTTTCTAAACAGATCATCAAACATGCAACAGATTATCAAACAGTGCTGTAAGTAAACGGTTTGTATATTATCTTATTTTTTTCCGAGGAAAGATCTAATTTATGCCATAAAGGACTGTACTTTGAACTGTGAGCTAGAGCATACCCTTTTTCCTTTAAGTTTTTTCTAATCTCAGCATCAGGAAAAGACAGGGAGCCACTCACGCTGTATTCCCTTAAAATAAGGACAAGGAATATGGATTGGATGGAGTTTCACCAGTAGAAGGGAATAAAGCAGGAAGAAAATGTATTTTGTTCGTTTGTTTGATACACACATGGATGCTTTTGCCTTATTACCCTTATTAGTAAGAAATACAGGGATTGAAGGAATGTCCAACCAATGTCTGGCCCAACCCAAGTCTCACGCCATAGGAGAGAGCCAACCCCTGACACTATTAACAATACTTTGCTATGCTTGTAGATAGGAGCCTATCAGAGTTGTCCTCTGAGAGGCTCCACCTAGCAGCAGTTCGAAATGCTGAAACTAACAGCCAAACACTGGGTGAGGCATAGGGGGTGTAGTGGAAAAGTGGGGTTAAGCATTAAAGGACCTGGAGGTGACCAGAACTCCACAAGAAGACCAACATAGCCAACTAACCAGGGCACAGAGGGGCCTGTGGAGCTAGAAGCACCAGCCAAGGGTGACGCATCAACTTGACCTAGGTCTTCTACATTCATGTAGCCAAGGGGCAGCTCAGGCTCCATGTGGCTAAACTAATGGTGGTGGAAGGCTCTGCTGCCTGCTTTTTGATTGGTCACTTCCCCCTGAGGGACTTTCCTTGTCAGACTACAGGGGAAGAGGCTGAACTCAGCCCTGAAGTGGCTTGCTGAGCTGAGGTGGGTGGATAGGGGCCTCCCCTTTTCTGAGGAATAGGGAAGGGGAGATAGAGGGAGGGGGAAGGGAAATGGAGGGGCATGGGGATGGAGAATAGGGCTGAGAGAGAGGAGAGAGAGGGCTATGACTGGGATGGAAAGTGAATTAAAAAGAAGAAAGAAAGAAAGAAAGAAAGAAAGACGAATGAATTCAAGATTTTGGCAGAAATTACCCAATTTTTTAAACAAGTAAGCGGTCTCTACCTCATACGAAAGATTGATGTAAATAACATTACAGATTATTAATATCACTCAGTGTAATTTTTAGAAATATCAAAGATTTTTTAAAAATGTGCACTTTAAGCACATTTAAAAGCCATCACATCTGCAATTGTTTCTCACTGCAATGAAAAGGGTTGCCAGCTGGGTCCTCTGTCAGAGACTCAGCTGTTTTCTTCTCTCCAACTGTAGAACCAAAGATAGGGATTACTTTTATAAATATGTAATTACGATTTTTTTCAGATTCTGATTAATAATTCATCTTCAACTCCTATAGCATTATGCTTGGAATGTTAAACAACCAAGTGAGTCAAATTTTGATATTTAGGAAGATTAAGGATAATATTGTGCATAAATTTTAGTTTCCATAGCTACCTCAGAATATTAGCAAAGTACAATGTGAGACAGATTGGTTTTTCTTATAAAAGCCACATGACCTTATGTTTCGCTCAGGAAAGACTATGGCTACCTGTGGGTCTCCTAGTCATATGGACCACATGGGGTGGCTGGCTGTGTATTAGTGAAGTGATGCTGGTGTTAGAAGAAAGTAGACCAAGGTATAATGTATTTCTGTTGCTTTTAATGCTTCTAAAGTCTACTTTAAAAAGAGTTTAGTAGTCTGACCAAAGTAAAAGTTAGACTTCAGTGGCTTCAGTGGATCAAACCTTAGTTCAGTCTTTTAAAAAAACACATAAATCACTTTCATTATACTGCCTTCTGTTTGTTATAATAGCACATCTTAATTATCAAAATTTATCAAAGTTAAATGAGATGCTGTATATACATTTTTATTTGGTGCCAAACATTTAAGAATAAACCCATTGAACTTTACCAAGTAGTAATATAATTCAAAAAGAGAAACAATGAAATAAAATAAAAATGTGTGTGTGTGTGTGTGTGTGTGTGTGTGTGTGTGTGTGTGTGTGTGTGTGTGTACCCCATCCATGCAGGTACCTACCTGCAGAAAGAGAAGAAGGTATCAGATCCCTTGTTTCTGGGGTTAAAGGAGGTGGTGAGTTGCTTGATGCAGTTGTTGGGAAACAAATCTACTACAAGGGAAGCAGTTCTGAGCCACATCTCTAGCTTATTATCTCTTTCTTATGAAACTATTCAAATCAATATTCAAGGAACTCCTCCAAGAACTTAGTGTTTTGTCTGTTATAATTAAAATGTTAAATTGGTGAAATCACTCAGTCAATAAAGTGCTTGATAGCTGAACTCAAGGATTTGTCTTAGGATTTCCAGCACCCAAATATGAAGATGCAGTGACTGCTATATCTATAAACCCAATGGCAGGGAAGTAGAGAGAGGTGGATCCTTAGAGTTCACTGACCATCTAGCTAACATAATCTGTATGCTCTGGGTTCATTGAGAAAAGAAAAGTAAAACCTCAATGTTTCTTTTTAGGTATATTTATGAGAACAGGCCATCATAAGGAGCAGATCAAGGTCTTAATAAAATAAATGAGTTTATTGAAGGTATTAGTTATGACATAAGCACTATTTGTGGGAGCGTTAAAGAACAAGGCTTTTTTCTTTAGGATCAGTGGGGATCTGTGTCTAGTAGAGGGGTGAGAGGCAGGTGCATTGGGTAATTGATGAGACAGAAGTACAACATCAAAAGCAGCAATGTGAAGAGGGTGTAAGGGGGTGTGTCCCCCAGGAATAGCTAAGTCTCAATCAAAGCAACCGATGATGGGAAACGTGGTTGAGAAGTGTCTGTGGACATACGCTGTTTATTTTCCTGTGAAGCCAGAATTTTTGAGGCCTCTACTGTTGGCTCCTAGTCTTTTCCAGCCTACTCTAGACCGTTGGCTCCTCATGACTTAAGTCTACTAATGCTTTCCTTGCCACTTACAACACATGACTCAGAGGTCATGCATGTTTCACTGCATGTTCCTCTGGAGTGTACATGGCTTAAGGATTCAGACACAGCTATTGTATAGAAAGCTCCGGGAACCATGTTGAGTCCAGAACCATGTCGAAACCAAGGCTTGTGTCAGATTTACAGCAGCACCCCTGCTCAAACACTTGTGTAAAGAATAGGGGAGGTGCTAGCCTGTGTGCTCCTGAATTCCTCTAAACACATCTGCATTGTATCCATCTGCTCTTATCACCTGTCCCTCCCCCTGGTGTTTCTTCTTCTGATGCCTTAAGCTTGCAGAAGGAAATGGGAGCATCTAAATCTCATCTCTTGATCTGATGGGTTTGTTTTTCTCCAGATGGCACCTCCTCTTCCTTCTGCTTTCTTTAGAGATATCTCTCTCTCATTTCCCATTCTCCCCTCTCTGTCCTACAGGTTGTAAGCCTCTGTTCAGTCCTTAAACAGTTCAAAGGCTTAAGGATGACCAAGAGATAAAATGTATCCTAAATACTTTCAAAGGGCCATGCTGCCACATAGTTTTCTAGGATCCACCATTACATACAAAGCTAAATCTAGTTTCACTAAGATTTTACAGCCTTTGTATTTATTCTGCTTTTATATTTTACCATTTAAGAATAAATATTTTTGTACTCTGATAGGCCTCTGGCATTGTTTTGTACATATTTTTTACTCCATGATACATAAGCTCTGCCAGACGTTAGTAAGTGCAGAAGTTAATCAAGACGATTTTAGGATTGTCCATTTCAGCTTTTTATTTGATGAATTGGGTGGTGTTTTTATTTTTTATTTTTTTTATTTTATTTTAATTTTTTTTTATTTTTTTCTTTCTTTTTTTCTCCTTTATTAATTTATTCTTGTTACATCTCAATGGTTATCCCATCCCTTGTATCCTCCCATTCTTCCCTCCCTCCCATTTTCCCCTTATTCCCCTCCCCTATGACTGTTCCTGAGGGGGATTACCTCCCCCTGTATATGTTCATAGGGTATCAAGTCTCTTCTTGGTAACCTGCTGTCCTTCCTCTGAGTGCCACCAGGCCTCCCCCTCCAGGGGAGGACATTCTAGTGGGACTCTAGATGAAAGAATCATGGGAGAATGGCAAAGGGTCCTAGAAGCCTACAAGTAGAACATTATGATAGGCAGATTTGGGCACAGGGGTCCCGCTCAAACTAAGGTACCAGCCAAGGACAATACAGGCAGTAAACCTTAAACCCCTATCCAGATCTAGACAATGGACAGAGCACTCTCCACAGTAGAGTGGAAAGTGGGATATTACTTTCTCTCATACTCTGGTACCTCATATTTTTTATTTTTTACCTCCAAGTATTTATAAATGATATTTTTAAACACCATAATGTGCATTAATTTATTGTTGGTCTAGAAATTACAGGCTTTATAAAAATGGATACACAGAGCAAGTGTGTCCTGTTTATTTTTACTTTCTCCCTTTTTTAATTTTAGAGAATCATTATGTAATTCTCCTTTCTTGCTTTAATAAAAAATGTACATGCATCATGCATTCTATGAAGGCTTATTAATTGCACCCTATGGATCTTCTTCCCTGTACTGCTCTGACTTGAAGAGGCTGCTCCACTTTTCCTGCTGGCTGCCCTCTGAGAGGCACAGGAGCAGAGCTGATAGCAGTCGCTCTCTTCAAGGCAGGCCAGATGCCTTCAAGTGCTCTTCACTGAGATCTGTACTGGGGATTGGCCGCCTCCAGTTCTTTTTAGATTTATTTACCAGCACATCAGAAAAAATATCAATATTCTAAAGGTGAATAGACTGGTGTGACCTATGAAAAACACCCTTGTACCTAAAACACCTGTGAATTGAAGAAAGAACTCTGAACAGGACACAGCCCTGTGGGGACCCTCTTAGCACTGTTCTTAGGCCAGCAGTGCAAAGATATGTGGTGGTACCAAGAGACAAGAAATTCTGACAAGACTGGGACTTGTTGCGGGACTGGTCATGACAGTCATATTCCTGCTATGGGATAGCATCTTGCTACTTGCCATGAGGTGTTCTTTAATGATGTATATGGCAGAATCACTCTTACTCCCTCTGGGATTATAAGAATAGATCATATTGAGGACTCATGCTCAAGGCAGCAAAATACTGTGGGCAAATGCGTAGGCAGCTGCTTCCCCTGTGAAAAGTCAGGGAAGGCTGTTTCAGGAAGTACCAGTCATCAGGGAAACTCCTGGGTCTGCATTCCCTGAGAATGGGAGCACTTGCTTGAGGCTGCAGGCTGAATTCCACGTGCTCCTTTTGACAGACACCCTGGGCCTCTTCGATGGCATTCATCTGATGTGTTTTATATGCTGTCAGTGAGGACTGTGGTCTGCAGAAGGCTAATGTGAATTAATTGCTCTTTGGAGGGAGCATGCTTGAGGGGTGAAGGAGAGGAGCTATTCTATGAGGAAGAAGTGAGTTGACAGAAGCAGAAAGCAAAGCAGATACCCATACAGGGTGGGGTGGTGCTTTTAACACAACGGTGAGAGAATCCCCAAGCATTTTGTACTGAAACACAGAGGATGGCAATGGATTTCCTTCCTTCCTTCCTTCCTTCCTTCCTTCCTTCCTTCCTTCCTTCCTTCCTTTTTCCTGTATTGGTCTATGCTGGAGATTTCTCTCTGGTAATACCAGGGTAAGTGTTTTGCTGGTTAGATTTTTCAAATCAACCTGATCCAGTCTAGAGATACACCGGAAGTGTGACCCTCAATTGAAGAATTGTTCCTATTGGTCTGTGGGCATGCCAGGGAGACATTTCTTGATTAATAATTGATGTGGGAGGGACCAGCTCATGGGATGCCACCCCTGGGCTTATGATCCTATGCTGTATAAAAAAAAGTCTGAGAAAACCAACAAGCAGCAGCATTTCCCCATGGCCTCTGCTTCAACTCCTGTATCCAGGTTTCTGCCCCAAGTTCTTGCCCTGCCTTCTTTTTATAGCATATACTTTACTTTACATATCTATACACTCATGGGCTTGCTGTAAACTACCATTATTATGTTAAATCCCTTTTATTCCTAATCCCTCCAGGACTTTTACCATGAAGGAGTGTTGAATTATGTCACTGGCTGAAAAAGGGATCCTTACAAACAATAAAGAAATATCAGAGATTTGGGAGGAGAATCAAAAATACATTTAACAATCCACAGAAGATTTCAAGGGCAAAAACCACACTGGAGTCTACAAGGGGATACTCTCTTATACCTAGGTTTTGAGTAAAATAGGAAAGAAAAATAAATAAGAACACGAAAATAAGCAGTCTGCCAATCTACTTTGCTTAGAGACACATGGGCCACAGGTGAGCCTGATAGAAGGGCCTCAGAACTAGGGCAGCTTGCTGACTGGCTGACTGCCAGTTTTGCCTAGTTGCCTTAGCGGGTTCCATAGGAAGCAAGACCTGGGTGTGAGAAAGCAGAGAACACAAGCGTTCTGCAGGCAACTTCACTCCAAGAAGCGCCCAATTTTCCTTTCAGATTTATGAGCCAGATGGACATCACCACATTCCTTTGGAGGAGACTGAGAGACGGTTGAAATCACAGAGTTTTATCCCAGGAGTCATTTTTAGAGGAAGTTATCAGGAGTTTGAAAAGAAGCGATTTAAAAAAATCAAACATACAGTATTAGCATTAGATAAAAAGTATATATTGTTTCCATAATAATTAGGAAGTGACAGACAAGCAGATTGGGTAGGTATAGCTGGTATACACCACGCCTGCTTTTGTGGGGCGGGTAGTGGTATTAGGTGCCACAAAGTGTAGATTAAATACAAGGGAAAATAGATTGAAGAAATGGCAGCAACTTAATATGAACTGCTTGTCACGCTTAAAGAAGAGGAAAAATGCACAATAACAATAATAATGTTACTAGTAATATATTTCTTCCTTACTCCTCAAGGAACGCTTTCATATCTGAAACTAAGAGAGGCCAACATTATGTAATGAAAGAGTAAGGATTCTGGAGAGATGGAGCAATTGGAATAGAAAGAGCTAGAAGAAATTGCCAGGTAAGAAGGTCATAGATACTTCCACCTCAGATTCCTGTTCTCTCTAAAGTAGATTTGAGATTTCACACAAACAAAACCTTTTGCTGGCCTAATAGCTTTTTGGCAAATCCTAGCTTGTTTTGGTGCTAGGAAATGCATCTTCTACAAGGAAATGGTTTTTAGACATAATAATACACTGACCTTTTGCTGTTTTGCACCATTTCTTATGAATATATTTTCCCGAAGAAAGCTCTTAACTTCTTAAACGTAGTTTGTGAGTGATGTTCTTGTGCATTAAATAAGGGCTTCTTCAAATTGCAATATTATTGGGGTGAATAATCTCTTTTATTTTGTGTGTACAGCACACGTGACCATCTGAATAGCAAGGATATTATGCTGCTGATCCTGTTCTGAGGGGATTTTTTTTTTTTTTTTTTGCATTTGCTGCCCTTCCACTTTTATTCCTAGTCTAACCAGTAAGCTGGTGCATCATAAACCTGCTTGGCCCAGAACCAAAGCCATTTAGCATGGCTGGTTTGTTTACTCACAGTTGTTCAGGCACTTTGAAGCAAGGTATCAACTTGCTAAGATGTCGTAGTTGTTTCAAGCTGAAAATTAAAAATGAAAAAAAATCTTGCCTTTATCCTTCCTTGGTTAGGTGAGATGTTTCCCTTGATAGCTGCAACTTCTTCTATAGGACTGTTTCAGAGGCCCTCCGTAGTGCACACAAGTGAGCTGAAAAGGAATGCTATGAACGGAGAGGCAGAGATTTGCAGTCAGAAACATTTATAGTCTCTTCTGAATAGACTGCAAGCCCTTTAAATAACTAGACCCACGGGTTTCTTCCATTTGCTGTGGGAAATACATACAAGTAACCCTGTTTCCATTGTAGCTCAGTTCTATTCTTTCCTACAAAAGGCATGTCTGTTAGTTTTTTTTTTTTTAATAAGCTCTGGTATTTTACAAAGAAATATATCCTTTAGCTTGGGTCATAAAAGACTTTTCTTGGTGTGTAGTGAAAGATACATTTACCAGGGTGTTTTATTACTCCACAGTTGGAATTAATATCTCTGCTTTATACTTCCTTAGCACGTTGCAAGCGCCTCTATTATAGCACTTATTGCCATCTGCCTACATTCAGGGTTGTTAATGTATGTTTTTAGATTATGAGCCCCTGAAGGGCAAGGACTATACCTTCCTCATTTTATATCTTCCCCGAGGCTCTACGCAGTGACTTGCATTTAGTTCGTGCTAAATAAATGTTTATTAAATTGACTGAGTAGGTGGCAAATACTTAGAGATAGACTGCTATTCTTTGAAAAAACATGCTTTACTTTTAATCTTGGTTGATAGCTAAGTTTGGAGGATTTAGGCAAGCTGAAATATTATGGGATAATTTTGTGGAGTGAATGCTTACTTAGAATGATTTCTTCGCCGTGGCAATTTGATTCATATTGACATATTATTTATGTGTATTGTTGCATTAAGACTTAGATTTTGAAGACAGGCAACTCTGAAATCAAATTATTTATACCCCCTGCCTTCGTGCCGACTCCACGGGATTGATCTAACTTTTGTGAACCACACTTCCACTTATTATGCCCTGGGAACTGTAGACTTTTTCAGGGAGTTCCAGTAAGGCTCAAGTTGGATTTGTATATAAATAAGTTAGCATATTCTGGGAGCTAAATGAGCAGGTTCATCTATTTCTTTTTCTCCTCCTCTTCTTCCTTCTATGTAACATTTATTGATGAATTCTAGATTTTGTGTCTACTTTTTGGTATTGTTCATGTCAATACCAGAACTGATCCCCATACTTCCTATAGCATTGGCAGCTGAACATGGAATGGTAAATCAAAAAGTCATAATGCTATGTTGTCTCATGATAGTAGATATATTTGGGGTAATAAAAAAAATAGAAAGTATGAAAATTGACTTTGTCCTAGAGTGTCATGCTGAATGACACATCGAGTGATCTTAATTTGGCGGAGAGATGTGGGAGAGACATTCTATATGGATGAAGTCACGTGACCCAAATAAGAAATATCCCAAAGCAGCATGATGTGTGCAACGCACTACTAGATTCTAAAGATGGAGAGGATGACAGGAGAGCAGACTTCTGAGTACCATGAAGGTATTTCAGCTGGGTTTAAGAAAAGGAAACCACACATGTGTTAAGAGTAAAGGTTAGACAACAATTCATGTTTTGTCGCCACCAGGATTTATTAGTTCTTCCCTTTCCCCAGCGGGCACCACTGAGGTAATTCCAGAAAAATCTTGGGGTTGCAGTAACCCAGTGTGAACACCACTGCTAGAAACGATGAGCTGTAGATTTGGAGTCGGTGAGGTTCAAGCAGGGTAGAGAATGAAATGGGATTAGAAACAGCGGTGTCTTGGGCTAGGAGCTGGAGTCTCTGACTCTGAAGATGTCTGTTCTTAATAGCAGGGATCCCACGCGAGCTGCTGCGGTGGTTTTTGAGTTCAATATCTCTGAAGATAAATCTGGATTTTGTTGCATAGCTATGAATTCCAGACAGTAACACTGACTGCAGTACGTTCTGCAAAGAAGGCAGCCTAGTTTCCGAACTTGTAATTTGTATGGGTACAGACGATTTTTAGCACAGTCTTAGTTTCTTCCCACAGAGCTGATTAAGTGGAGACTTAATTTGTTAGCCTTTCATCGTTGTTACAAAATACTAGAGATGGACTAGGCTACTTCAGAGGAAAAGAAAGATGTATTTGCTCACAGTTCGAGGGTTAACAGTCCTTACAGGTATAATTCAGGCTCAGTGAGAGATAACCTTTGACAAAACCAGCAAGATATGCTGGCACCATAGGGGCACAAATGTTGTGGGAGTAACAAACTATTCTCTGGTTGGATTTCAGGCCTGCTCCATAAAATGGAACCCCGTGCCTGACACTGAGAACGGATAGGACACGGGCCCAGGGAAGATCCAAATACTATAAAAGAAAAACAGAATAATATGATTCCTAAATGCATTCCTCAATACCCGTAATTTGATGCCTCAGTTAACCATGCCCAGGGAGGCTTCTGCCTGCGTTCGAGACCCACAATTGGACAGAGAGCGAGCGGGATTGGAGCACTCAGTCTTAAATGGAGTGACTTCATCTGACCCTCGTCCCAGGGCTCAGTGACCTCTGCAAGAAGAGGAAGCAGAAAGACTGTAAGAGCCAAAGGCGATAGATGACTCCAAGGAAACTGTCTTCCAGATGCAAGACTGACGCATATATGGCAGCACAGGCTTAAGCCACAAAGGGTTGCAGAACTGAGGGGTGGGGTTGAACCTGGACTCCTACTGCTAACCAAGAAGTTATCTACAATTGGTAGGTACCTGCTTAAGAAAGAAAAACTAGTCTTCACTGGGTATGCTAATTACCACAATTCAAAATAGGCTCCACGCCCAGGAGTAGATGGCCAATACAAAATGAACTCCATGATAACCTTGCAGACTTTTTTTTTTTGTCTCATAGAGCTTTGTTTGGGTTTTTAAAAAATATTATTGGTCTTTCGCTTATATAATTTGATTTCTTATTTTGTAGAGATCTCTTTTTTTTTTTTTTGCATGTGAGTTGTTTGCATTTTAATTATTTTCTTTTTAAAGGGAGAAAGAATTGAAAGCTGTGGAGTTGGATGGACAAGGAAATGGAGGACCTACTGTGAGAAGGGAAAGGTAAGGTCAGAATATATTGCTTGAAAACATTTTTCAATAAAATAATATTGATAAAAACTGAATTTCAGAGAAAAAAGAGAAAATCGTCATTAATAAAAATTGTATCCATATAGAATATGTAAAAGGAAAATGTTACTTTGGGGAGAGTCATTGTCCTATCTGCTTTTAGTCTACTGCCTACTGTAGTATAAAAGAACAGAATGGCAAGAGCTTTTCAAAAATATGATTAGTAGAGGGTTAAGGCCACATTAGCATCAAGATTTCAAACCATTAAGACTAAGCATTTTCAGTTGAATATTTATTATGCACAATGTTTAAAATTATATTTGTCTAAATATTATAAACGTGGAAATGAACATGAAACCAAGTGTTGTTCCACACTATGTCTTACAAGATAGGTATTACTTACCTTTTTATAGCTACAAATCAAAATCTCTTGTCTCTGTTGGCAACATTCTGTCCACTGACAGTTGTATAATCTCTGAGGTCTCAAGTTAGAATAAAAGTGGATCCTGCTGATGTTTCCATAAGCACAAGGGCAGGCCAAGCTGCCAAGTTCTAGGAATGAAATGTGAGTTGTGATTGCACCAAGTGTGCATTTAGTGTGATCTATACCTGTGATGCATCGATTTAAAGATTTGTCATCTTCATCTTTATGTATAGTTTTGATGTAAAACACTATTACAAGGCCAACTTGTTTTCTATATACTATTCCATGGATGAGCCATTCCAAACCTATTGCGGCTAATCCTAAGGGTACTTTTTACCATCCACCCCATCTCTCTATTTTTCATCTACCTACATAGCTAGCTAGCTAACTAACTAACTAACTAACTAACTAACTATCATCATCCTGTCACCTTTCTCCCTATCTATTTATTTATTATATAAGGTCTAGATTTAAATATTTTTTCTTGAAATAGGTGAACTCTTTTCTGGGGTTTTGACTTGCTTAGAGTATAGCTCAATTGGTATTGCGTGGCTATAATATGGCGTGGTATTACTGAAACTGATTTTGGCTTCTGTAATTCTATTGGAAACTAACCCAGAAGTCTAGAGATGGAGAAAATCAGAGAAAATTTCTTCCTTTTATTGAAAATAGATTCTTTTCTCATACAATATATCCTGATTATAGTTTTCTTTTCCTCTACTCTTGCTAGCTCCTGTCCACTTTCCTCTTCTTTCAGACCCACTCCTGTTCTGTCTCTCATTAGACAAGAACAGACTTTGAAGAGAAAACAATAAAATATAACAAAATGAAATATATTAAGATAAAAAAAACCCATCACATTGAAGTTGGACAAGGCAAACCAACAGAAGAGGAAAAAGCCAAGGGAACGCATATTATTCAGAGACCCAATCATTCACAAACTCAGGAGTCGCATAAATATACAGAGCTGAAAGTCATAATATATATGCAGAAGACCTGATACACCGGACTGTTGCAGGCCCTGCACTTGCTGCATCAGTCTTTAAGTTCCTATGAGCTTTGCATATGTTGATTTAGAGGGCCTTGTTTTCCTGGTGCCCTCCATCCGCTCTGGCTTTTACACACTCTTTTTATACGTCCTCTTCCATGAGGTTCCTTGACCTCTGATGGGAAGGATTTGAAAAATTTCCATTTAGAACTGTATATTCCAAGGTCTCTTTCTGTGTCTGCACCATGTCTGGCTGTAGGTCTCTGTATTTTTTTTCTCTATCTGCTGTAGGACGAAGCTTCTCCGATTATGACCGAATAAGGCATTGCCATAAAAGTATAGCAGAATATCATTAGGAGTCATTTTTATCACTACTTCTCTGGGCTATCTAGTCTCTGGTTTTTGGTCACCCAAGCAATGTTGGGGCTGGATTTCATGGGGTGGGCCTTAAGTCAAATCAGATCTCAAAGGAAACTTCTATTAGCCTAGTTCTTCCATGGTGACCTAAATAGGATTTTTTTTTAACATGATGATCGCACATGTATGGTTGCCTATGTGTGCATGTGTACATGCACACATGCATGCATGGGCACATGTGTATGTGTGTGTGTATGTATGTATGTATGTATGTATGTATGTATGTATGTATGTGTGTGTGTGTGTTTGAGCTCTGCATGTGTGGACAGATGTATCCTCATATGCACACATGTACATTGAGTGCCTTCCTCTATCACTGACCACCTTACTTTTTGAGGTAGGGTAGAGTGAGCTCCCAGGATGCTTCTCTCTCTACCTGCCATCACTGGGATTATAGCTATACATGTCCACATCCAACTTTATGCTTGGGTTCTGAGAATTTAAGTTTAGTTTGTCATGCTTGAATGGCATACACTTTATCTGTCTCCCCAGCCCCCAGCCCCCAGCCTCCGAACAGGAATTTTCAATCTGATTCAGACCATTATATAAACAAGCTTGCCCTGTAGAAATGATCTTGTCTTTACCTGAATCACAAATATAATGTTTATGTTTGGCCAGATGTTACTTAATTGAAACTAATTACATTTCCCAAGTAATCTTAGCATCCGAAGCCAGCCATGCTGAAAAGCAAAGTGAAGCACAGAGGTGTCTCTGTCTCTCCTCAGCTGCCTCTGCAAAGGAAAGATTAAAGCACATTTACGTCAAAGAATCCAATTCTGTTCACTCATTCCATTTTATTTATTTTATAGTAAATAGAAGAAACATCTTGCCTGGCTGTTGGTTTTGTTAAGTAGGGTGACCATGTTAAGGCGCAAGGAAAACATTCTGAAAGCATATAAATAAAAAAGAAGCACAGCGGCTGTTACTTTTTTTTTTTCTCTAAGAAATATTTTTGTTGTTGTTCCTTCTGTGTATTGTAGGAGCATGGAATGCTTTTTAGCTTTTAATCAGCCTATAATTTTAAACAATAACTACCTTGGTCTGTATTCTAGAAAGAAAACTTGGGAGTACTTTTTAATTTATGGATTTTATTTTGATAAAAATCTAATTCCATCATTTCCCCATTTCCTTTTCTCTGTCCAACCTGTCCCGCCCAGCAGGACCAGTAATTACGGGGTCGCGAGGGGAGCCATACCTGAAAAGATGGGACGAGAAAGAAGGAGACGAGACCAAGTAGAACTCCTATCAAGGTCTGTTTATTGAATCAAAAGCAAAAGCTTATATGGGGTGAAAGCAGGAGCCAAGCAGTAGGGGAGGGGTCTGAGAATGCCTCCAGGTGATCTCAGCAGGGGAACATCCTGTGGTTCATCTTGAAACAATTCCTATCTTATTTTAGCTAACTATCTCTTGGAAAGTCCCGAGCCAACCCGGCTAAACAACATCTGCAGAGGTCGAAAGGAGGAGGTTATGCAGAGGTCGAAAGGAGGAGGTTATGCAGAGGCTGAAATAAGGAAGTTATGCAGAGGCTGAAATGAGGAAGTTTAGCTTTGGAATGGGGCATCAGAATTTTGCCTCAGCCAGTAGATTCTTTTAGCCTTGAATGACCCTGGGCTGGCTCCGGACACAACCCACTCGACGTCCACTCACTCTTGATCCTCCCATGCACTTCCATCCTCTATCAGATCGATGAAATCTTTTTTCTTGATATTATTGTTTAATAAAAATAAGCATAAATATGGAAATACATCCTACTGAGCCTGTTTGATGTGGCCTGTGGGTATAGATTTCAGGACTGACTACTTTGAAGACACATGCAGCACTTAGGGCACAGCAGATCTGTCTAAGCCCATAGATTAGAGCATTTCTTTGTCTGATGATATTTTACCATATTTTTTTGGACTATAAGACACACCTGGTCATTAGACGCACCCAGTTTTTAGAGCAGTAAAACAAGAAAAACAGTAAAAACAGCAATTGGACCATAAGGTACACCCTGATTTCCCCATACTTTTGGGGGGGGGAGTGCATCTTATGGTCTGAAAAATACGGTAGGAGAACTACTGGGTGCCTGTGGGTATGAGTTTCAGGAGGTGCTGGGCATAGTCTTCTGGGTCCTATTTGTTTCTCCTAACGTGACTTATGTGCTATTACACAAGAATATGATGACATTTAACAAAGTTTACCAACACGAGATATTCAAGGCACAGATATTATTTCTTTCACTGGGGAGAGAAACATGGTTTTCTGGGGAATTGGCAACATATAGAAATGTGATTGTCCATGTACACACAGGTCTGTGTGTGCACATACAGTCAAGGCAGTTTCTAGTGTGCTGAGGAGGAACGTGATGTAGTTCTCGATAACAGGGCAATGTGGACTGCCTGCACTTGCCCATGGGGAAGGGAGTAAAGGGAAAATGGGAGGGAGCGAGGAATGGGAGGATACAAGCGATGGGATAAGAATAGAGATGTAATATGAATAAATTAATAAACTATATTAAAAAAAGAAGGCCAGGTTGGATTGCTGAGTTCTTTTACAAAGACAAATGATCATTTGACTACTGCATATCCAACCTGATCTAGTTATTTTTGTTTACTAGAAACTAGAGAGAGTTTGCGTGTTTTCTTAAATATGGCAGACATGAGCTGTTTCTCTTTTGTTTCATCTAAAATTTATTTTTAAAATTCACTTAAAAATGCTCAGTGAAACTTTTCTTAGCTAATTTGAAGGGTTTTGATGAGTACATGTTGAGTGTTTGCCACTGGCTTCTTTTCTTAGAGTTTCTGTGTGGTGACCACCTTTTAAAACCTCTTTTCTACTCAGGAATCTTTCACTTAAAACAAAGCAAACCGAACACAAACATCTAGAAAAACAAAATTGAAATGGAGGACAGGAAGATGATGAAGCCTACTTTCATTTTAAATTAATGTATCCATTTGTCAAATGTGAATTACGTGCCTCTTGTGTTGAAGACACCTTGCTAGGTACCCTGTCTACTCAAAGGGTTTATTTGTGGATTGGGGAAGTCCTCTTAGCCTCTTCTATGAATGCCTTTTCTGAAGTTCTGATTGTGTCCTCAGCTTTGTCCAAATCAACATTCATTTCTTCACAGTAAATCTGTCCATAAAACCTATTTCTTAGATTGACATAAAAGTTATATACAATGTAGTTTATTTACATAATTTCTATAAATACAATATCACATATTTAATGCCACATAAAATAAAGTGAAGCAATTCATTTTAAATGTATGTTAATATTTTTAAAACTTCAACAATGAAAATGGTGGCCAAGCTAACAGAATATAACATAGACAATTTACCAGGTATGTCCCTACCTAAGACAGTTAAGGCTTTCTAGACAAGCCATACATAACTGATTTTTTCATATCATATTTTTCCTATCTATATCCAAAGGCTTAAACTCACTTCCATGTGAATTACTAACAGACTTAACCAAAAATTCACATAAATAAGACATAACTGTAGCAACAGCCCAACCCTTTGTCCTATACATTCAATTTTACCACTATTACTTGGTCTTAACAGTTTGTTTTCATTTGAGAAACTCATTTTCCCTGAAGAAATTATCTAAGCAATATCTTTGAATTGTTTTACAGTATCTAAGAACCATCATAAATGAATAATGAAATGTGCTCTTGCATATGCTTGTGAGGAACATGTGTGAAGACTTTGTGATAGTTAACATATTTAGGTTTTAATTACTATGCTTAAGACACACACACACACACACACACACACACACACACACCAGTTTGTACAGGCTGTACTCTGTCAGCCCACTTCCCTTTCTCCCCAGTTGTTGAGAACCATTCTTGAATTGACGAATCGTGTAAAATGTGCTGTTCTTGCAAGATGATCCAAAGACTGTCTTCTATTTCTGCTTTTGTAATCAAAGCTGCTTATTCTGCTGAAAAGGATGGCTAAGAAAACTAAATGACATATATGTTAAAATAAGACCCTGACTACATATAGGCAAATACATGTAATCTTGTGATTTTTGTCTTTATATGCCCTGGGCTGATATGGCTGGGTGCTGCATCTTGGGAGCTCTTTCAGGTCCAGATCTGGTGCCAGGAGGGCACCAGTTCCAAAATAAAAAGCCTCATTTTATTAAAATTTATTCCTAGTCATGATGAATCACTGAGCCACCCCAGACTTATAACAACTTCAGAAAGTTTTTCTTACATCTGATAAACTGTCGTAAATATTCTGGAAGTAAACATTGTCTGAGTACAAACCCTACAAATGCCACAACTATGCCCTCAGAATAAGGGAGATACAGTCTGTTTGCAACAGAAGTGACACACTTTTCTTTGACTGCAGGGCATTTTGAGGTAATGAGCCTTGAGGAATTTACAAACAAATCATCATCCTTTGCACGGTATCACATTTAGGGTATATTAAAACAAGTACTTTATGTTTATGTGACAGGACTCAAATAGTAAGCTGGGTTACCGCCCACTTATTGCCATGTCCAGCAGTGCTTTATAAACTACCAGCAGAGTACAGAGTAGATTTTTAGCAGCCTTGACTGTCCTATACATTGGAGATCATCTAAAAGCCTTGTCCATAAAAGCTGAGAATGTTCCACCGTTATTGTAATCACAACAACAGAAAAAATCCCCACAAATATCCACAAAATGGGAGGAGATGGTTCTTTCCCACTGAGAATTGCTGCCCTCTGCACTGAGGTCTCTTTCTGCTCTTGGCAGCATGCAGATCAATAGCACAAATAGAAGGCTTCTTGGTCCTTAGCTACTGTTGGCTTGTCAATGGAGTTTTCAGAGAGCCTGCCTCTGGTTGTTCTTTCTGCCAGCTCCTGTGGCTCTCCCCTAGCCAGCTCTCCACTCTCTCTGGAGGATGTGTTGGATCCCATCCCTGGTGAGCTGTCCAGCATCTTCACTGTCGAAATGCTGCTCTGCAGAGAGCAACTTTTCTGAGAATTCTCTCAGTATTATTTTTGATTGCCTAAGGAAACCAATCCACAGAACATCATAGAATGTCATATTTCTGACTCCCCAGGGCTTCCGTGGCTGAGTCCTGAGGCAGGGAAAGAGTGCATTAATATTCCTTCAGCTGTAGGTGAGTATCATCTCTATATTGGTAGAAGAGGCCCCTTGTGCTATTCTGAAAGCGCTGGAAGTTGGGTCTGTAGAATAGAGCATTAATCTGTGTGTCTGGTTTTTTTTTTAAAGCTTTCACCAGCAAAGACAAATATGGATTTTGTAGAGGCTGAATTTTTGTATTATTTAGTGGAGACCTTTAAGAAATATACCATAAAATTATCAAAAGAAAGTTAAACTTTTATTTTAAATGAAATCAAAATCACAACAAAGTATACATTTTGAAAACATGCCAAGTAGTAAAAAACCAAACAAAACCTGAAAGAATTAAAAAAAAAAAAAGGAGCAAAAAATTTTTTATTGATAAAATGCTTGATACATGTTTGTGATCTATTTTTACATGTTTCTGGGCTGTATTGATCTTCAACAATCCTCATATTGTACGGAGAAGATGCGTGATTAAGCCTTGTTTTCTAGGGTTGACCAAAAGAGTAACACTTGATATTTTCAATGGCAGAGACTTAATTTTTTCTTTACAACTCAAAATTGGTGTTTAAGTTGCCCCACACTTGATCCCTACCCCTACCCATGTACCCTTCCTCCCTCCTGGGGCAGCCCAGAAAGAGAATGGAAATCAGTGGGGGTGCATCTATGGGACAGGAGACACTACCAGGAATATATGGGGGTGACCCTAGCTGAGAATCCTAGAGGCCAGAGAGGTTAAAGAGCCTGAAGTCCTCATTGTCACCTCCCGTAGCCAGATAGGACTTCCAGTGGGGTGGCAGGGGGGGGGACGACACACCAACCCATCCATAAAACCTTGACCCAAAATTTGTCTTGCCTACAAGGAGTACAGGGATAAAGATGGAGCAGAGATTGAGGGAATGGCCAACCAGTGACTGGCCCAACTTGAGACCTATCCCATGGAAGAGAGCCAACCCCTGACGCTGTTAATGACACTCCATGTGGTTGCAGACAAGAACCTGGCGTAGCTGTCTTTTGAGAGTCTTCATCTAGCAGCTGATGGAAACAGATGTAGAGACCTACACACAAACAATAGACTGAGACCAGGGAGTTTTGTGGAAGAGTAGGAGGAAGGATTGAGGGAGCCAGAGGGGTCAAGGACACCACAAGGAGACCTATAGAGTAAACTAACCTGGGCTGATAGGGGGTCATAGAGACTGAATCGCCAACCAAGGAGCATGTATGAACTGGACCTTTACTCCCTACCCATATGTAGAAGATGTGCAGCTTGGTCAATGTGTGGGTCCCTAACAATGAGAATAGAGGCCGTCTCTGGCTCTGGTGGCTGCCTTTCCCCTAGCAGGCCTCAGTGTGAGAGGATGCCCTTAGTCTTGATGCAACTTGAGGTGCCAAGGTGGTTTGACAACCCTTGGGGTCCT
Organism: Acomys minous; assembly: GCF_964271855.1. Taxonomy (NCBI): domain Eukaryota; kingdom Metazoa; phylum Chordata; class Mammalia; order Rodentia; family Muridae; genus Acomys; species Acomys minous. The sequence continues at coordinate 106,918,996 of NC_140486.1, read as the reverse complement.
CTGGTAATGCTTGGGGTCCTCCCCTTCTCTGAGAAGGAGAGGGGAAAGTTGGGGGAGGAGGTGTGAAGGTGGGACTTGGAGGAGAGGAGGGAGGGGGCTGGGATCAGGTTTAAAGTGATAAATTAATGAAGAAAAAATATCATTTAACAACCTAGGTAAATGACCATATTCTAGACAAACATATTTCAGTATTTTCTCTGATTTGATCTGCTTTTAGATGTTTCTAAAGGTGGCAATAAAGACAAAGGTGAAGTAGTAGCGGTTTTAAAAAATTGATAGTACAGAAAATGTGATTAAGTTGAGGCATTAGAAGGATTCCTTCTAGGGTCTTGAAATTGACCCAGACAAGTGACAGGGCATAATGCTTCATTTTTTTTACCTTCAGATTGACTCCACCTCCCTTAAAGGACATGGGTACATCTCAGGGACAGAAAAGGTATCCCCGAGCTCTCCAGGCTGTGCGACCTCTAAGCACTGCTGTTCTCCTCACTGAGGGCTGCTGACCTAGAAAGCCACAAATAGAACCCTTCCGATCTGTGCACCAACTGGACGTCAAGCATGATTAGTGAGACGGTGAAGAGCCTTCCCCGACACACACTGACTTCAGGGGCATGCAGGGCAGAGTGGGACAAAGGTGCAGAAAGCATCTGCCACCTGGCCTGGGGGGGTTGGGTGGGGGCATGCATCCCTGAAGAATTATAATTATCTTTTGGCTTTGAAAGATTGTTTGCCTGTGCCATTAGGTTTATTTCTACATTGTTCATAATTTTCCAGTTTCTTACTAACTGTATATTTGTTTTACTGGAGGACTTGTTTCTAAGTTTTGTTCTGCTGTCTGCTACTCTGTTCGCTTATTTTGTGGCTGGAGTTATCAGGGAGCAACAGATTGTGAAAAGTTTCCTTAATGTTTATTTCCTTATCTGTAACTTTGTAAGCATGCGACTCCATGGGATTCATCTGAACCTAAAACATGAGATAAAAAACAAATTTCCAAGGGTGAGTGGTAAGGAAAAGTATGTCTTTACTAGGGATGTGTATTTGTAGCAAGTCAGATTCTGGCCATCAGCTCCTCTCTCTGAATATAAAAACACAAACTGTAAGACAATTCCTGAGATTAACTAAGGCCTTGCACACAGAGGTCCTAGAGTGAGTGTGAACCTAATTGTTCTACGGTCTTGAACCTTCCTCTTACAGCACTTGATGGGAGAGTCTTGCAGTGTGTCACAAAGGTTAACTAAGCTAGAGTCCAAACCATGACTAATTGACTTCACTGGAAAAACTGCCTTTGAACAGGAAAACGAAGTACCTAGTTTGATTACAAGGAGTGACTGACTACATGCAAAGACTTACATTGCAAATGCATCAAGGGCTGTGCTGTGTTTACTTGAGGTAGATGAAATATTGACAAATGAAGGAGATATTAATGGTCATTGTCTACTGGGTACTCCTCTGCATGAATGTAACATACAGTTGAACAAAACAATCTCATGTCATGGTCTTAATGGAACACAGTCTAATTGTTGAGACTATAGAGATAGGCAATGATATCACTGACTCATACAGAATTTGGAAATTTTAACAAAAATAATTCACAGGAAAAATGAAACGAGCAAGATATTTGGTATTTATCTTAGTGATTGTTCAATTCTATTCAATTAGACATTTATTAAAAGACAAGATTGGGGTTGGAATGTATTCTTGGAAGGATGTTCCAGGAGAGCATCCTTGGAGCAAGGTTGTCATGGAAACACTGCAGATTATTCTACCTTAGGTTGCATTCTTGCTGGATGCAATGGCTCTGGACTGTAATCCCAGCACTCAGGGAGGCAGAGGCAGACAGATCTCTGTGAGTTTGAGTCCAGCCTGGTCTACAAAGTGAGAGCCCAGGACAGCCAAGACTACACAGAAAAACCCTGTCTCAAAACAAACAAACAAACCAACCAACCCTCCCACTTTTCTGGCCTACACTACATTGTACTTCTTTTCTTGAGCTAATTCTTCCAGACCAAATCAAGTTCATTGATTTGTTTATTTGCTTATGTAACTCATGTATTTGGTTAATCAATCAAAAGCTGACAAGCCAACTGGGCATGGTGGCCAAGGTCTATAATCCCAGCACTTGGCAGGTAGAGACAGAAAGATTAGGAATTTATGCTTAGTGTTGGCTGCACAGTAAGTTCAAGGCGAGCCTGGGTTCCAACCAAGAAATCCTATTTGAGAAAGTAAACAATGACAGCAACAACAACAACAACCACTAAAAGTTCAGATACACAAATAAAAACCACAAACTAAAAACCTAAAAAAAATATGTACACTGTGCCAATATTCTAGATGATAGTACAAGGAAGTTTCTTAAAGCTGACTACATTTCTGGCCTTAGAAAGCACAGCTACTAATTCTGGTATGAAAGTCATTACTGAAGTATTTTGCATTATTTGGGCATGAGTAAAATGTAAATCACCATAGATGCTATTAGCAAGAGAACACTTTCTCAGTGTAAATGATTCCCTTCTGACTGAGGTGTTCAGACTGAACCATGCAATGCTCAGGGGGTAGAGTCAGGCATGGAGGACATATTTGGGTACTAGAAGAGGGAGACCATTTTTGCCACCACAAGAGAAATGCTTAAGAAATTCTCAACATGTCAGCATAAGGTATTCATTTTTGAACAAGATCCCTACAGACGGAGGGGAATAGAAGACAAGGGCACACCACTGTCATGGCTTGACAAATAAAAAACCTGAGATTTTTCTAAATGTATCTGTGAATCGTTTTCTGATCCTTGGTAATTTTCAAGCTGAAAAATAAATGTGAGGATCTCAGGTTGTGCCAAGTATGAAGTAAGGCACATTATATTTGTCCAAAGAATGGAGAGAAAAATGAATCCAGAAAAATAGCTATTTCATACTACTTATAAAAGACACCGATATTCCCAAAGACCCGCACTTAACACTGTACATGTTACAAGGGTTAATAAGCCAGTGAATCTCTGAGAAAATGCATTGCTAGCACAAATTTCAGCATGGCTCAGAGCAAAGTAATAGAATAGTTTTTTTTAATGCTGAAAATGCTTCCTAGCCCAATAGGTTAAGCCCCTGACTCCATGTAGGTACAATTGCTGTAAACCAGTCTCATGGTGTCCTCTGCCCTTAGAAGCCAACACTCTCTCTGAATTGGAGGGAGGTTGTTTAGTTACTCTACCATTCAGAATCTCCCCTGTCTTGCTGGTCAGGAAATTGCTCCGCTGAACTAAAAGGCAGAGTGACAATAATTGGAAACAAAATGTCTTTGTTCCCTTTCACTGTGAGCAGCTGCCTGTTCTCTTACAAACACCATATTGGTGAGGGCAGCTTCTTTATTGAGCCTGCTGACAGAGACATTCCGCATATTTATAACAGCTGAGAAGAGCATGCCCTGAAGAGTGAACTGCGTTCTTAGACTGCCAGGTAGCTTTCTGCAAATGACAGTGATTCGTCCCTTGTGATTCCCTCCCCTCCTCACTGACTTCATAAAGCAAGACTTGACAGCCTAATTTTATACAGTTAATAACACTAAGAAGCAATGTGGTTTCAGAATATCTGCTAGGCCTGTCCGTTTTAAGCTATTTGCAACAGTTTTTCCCCCATCCCTTTACTTTATGGCTTACCAAGATGTAATTTTAATTTTTATCCATCTTACTAAATAAGCTTTCATATTCAAGCTGGAAGTCAGTAAAAGTATCCTTAATTCCATTTGTCATTTAATAATGTATGAATTTGGGCATGTTATTGGAAGTTTCGTGTGACTCCGTGACTACATAAGGGGTAGTTTGTTCTAGATTTATTTGACATGTTTACTTACTTATTTATTTATTTTTTGTTTTTAATTTATTTTTAAAATATAACATAGGTGTATTTTATTTGTCATTTTTCCATCCTGTGCTCCCTCCAATCCTTCCTGTGTGCTCCCAACTTCCCTGATGCATGACATATTTTTTGTTTAATTGTTATTGTTGCCATATATACAAATCAATAAATTTACATATACAACCTGCTGAGTACACTTAGTGCTTTTCATGTGTATTTCTTTCTAGGACTAGCCACTTGGTATTAGGTAACCACTTAGAGGACTGATTTTCTTTTTCTCAGCAGTCATTAATTACCTCTACCTTTTCATTTAAGGTTAGATACCTATATGACTTTTTCCAACCACATTGGCATGCCAACTGATAATGCTATTGTTCCGGTCTTGTTTAGGCTGTTATTAAGGCTTGAGCTCAGCTTGTATGGGCATACATAGAAGATATAATCTCACAGCAGATGTCTCTTATAATCTTCACACCTCTGCTTCTATAGTGTTATCTGAGACTTAGGTGTAGGGATGATGGTTTATGGCTTAGAGTATTGACTGGGATTGGGGCACCCTAGGCTCAGTTCTTTTTTTTTTTTTTTTTTCTTTATTTTGACAAGTTTTGGCTTTCTGTCATGGTCCTCGACTGATGCAAAATGAAGCTTCTTTGATGAGGGCTGAGACCTACACTTATCTGTGGATATAAGAATACATATTTAAGATGTAGTTAGAAGTTATACTGGTTTGGGAAAGTAGAGTAGTAGGTTCTCTTCTGGGTTCCATGGTATCACTGGCCATGAGTAGTTACCTGGGTTTCCAGTACCAGGCAAGACTTCTTTCTGTTGAATCAGCCTTGACTCCAATTAGACAGTTGTGGTTACAGCCAAGATATGAGTGCCACTGTTGCACGCTTAGGGGTACCTTGCTGTACTGGTCATTACTGTGGTTCATAGGCATCAAGCTGGCTTGGATTATTGATTACGTGTTCTACATTTGTAGTTTACATAGCATTGGTCCTATAAGTGCTAGGCCTCTGGGAGCAGGCGTTCAGGTCAGATACACCTTGATTCCTCCAAGACCTGTGTCTGCAGTATGTAATACCTTCAGCAATAGGAAGCTACACTGACATCTCAGAGGCTGCTCAGGGTATTAACAACTCAGACCATAACCACAAAATGTTTCTCATACCTGGTACTGGGGGATTTGTTTGACAGTCTATGGCTCTTGGGAGAAGCATTATCACCTCAAGCGACATAACATCATTTAAATTATATATACATACAACCCCCCCCCACATACACATAATTTTAAGTAAACATAAAATAATATGGTTCCCTATAGGGTTTCAAACATCCTTAGTGTTATTTATCCCTCCTCCTCCCTCCCTCTTCTTCTGTCCTTCTCTCCTTCCCCCTCTCTAGTTAAAGTTCCCTTCACTGTCGGTTTTTCTCATTTTCACCTTCATAACACCTGTAGTCTGCCCTCTCTTTTTAACTTCCTGTTTTATGTGGTCACTTTACATTATAAAGTTATGCCTAAAGATTTGGAATTAGGAACTGCAAATAAGAAAGAACCTGTCATTAGTCTTTCTAGGTCTGGGTTACCTCACTAGGTAAAACACTTTTTAGTTCCCTCCATTTACTTGTAAATTCCATGATTTTGTGTTTCTTTACAGCTGCATAGTATCCCACTGTATATGCGGCTCACACAAATGCACAACTGTAATAGGCAAAGAGGCTATGAGGATAAATCCATGAAACTTTCTTTGTATTTTAGCAGAAGTCACAGTTTTAAGAAGAGGAGAAAAAGCTCTTCTACTTTCACTTTTCATGCTTTATTTATATAGCTGAGTATCGAATTTCCATTTGGCAGATGGGAAAACTGAGGCCAACTGACGTTTAATGGCTTGGAACAATCTTCACTGTTTATTCATGACAGCAATAACATCCATCCTAGGCTCTGCTGCTAGTGCCCAATGTCTTCATCACAATAATACATTTTTCTGTTACAGTTTCATAGCCAGGGATACATTTGTATCCATCTCTGTGACATGTTCACACATTATTCAGTTGTATCCTTTCAATCGGTACTTTCCTGTAGCATTTTGCTCTCCACAGGTGATATTTACACTCAGAAGAAGTGAGAAGAGACAGAAGGAGAGCAAATCATTTGATGTACTTTTTATCTCAAGCTAATAAAATGTTTCTGTGTACTGGAGTTCTGCCCAGGAGCCACAGGTCATCTTTTCATCATTACTAGCTCTCAGCTATATTTTGCTTTTATGTGTTGTTGGATTCCCTCAGGCATGCTTTAAGGGATTTGTTTCCATTACAGGACACGATCTTTGCAAACTTTGCCACTCAGAGGCTCAGCTTCCATGAATAGTAAATAACTTCATTTTGTTACCTAGATTGTCTTCAGAATTTTGTTTTACCATTTACACGTCTCTCTCCAAAACCAAATATTTCCATTGATCCATTTAACCAGAGCTTTCAATGTTAATAGGGAAGGTTTTATCATCAGCATTGCACTTAAAAAAAAACTAGACTCAGTTCACCTGGAGATGGGTGTTTGCACAGAGAGCATGCTCAGCAGGGTCACAATTCAGAATTCAGGGGATAACTTGTGAGCACTGGAACATTAATGTCCCTTTTTAAAGAGTTATTCTCCAGAGTCTCCAAGAAATGGAGTTGCCTTCTCTTCCTTGGAGTTTTCACCAAAGAAATAAAATATGCTCTGAGAGGGAAAGCTCCTAGCACGGCAGGGCATGGCCTTTAGAAACAGCTTCCTGCTCTGTGTCATGAATGCACCAGGTTCGAAAGGAGCCTCCTTATCATCCAGCTACAGAACTCAAGGAGCCTTTCCCCCCACAGTCTCTGCAATCTGCAATCTGTTACTGGTTTTTAAAGCTTCAGATGTACCTCCTGGAAAAATCTGTCCTTTCTCTCAGCCCCTTTGGCAGATGACGCACATCTTTCACCCTTGAGACTCCTACTAAAGTCATGGTGGTTAGAGCATGCCGAGAGACAAGGTTTATTAGTATCACCTTTTGTACTTTTTAATAACTAAACGATCTTCAAACATTTTTGTCTTTTATTTAAAATACACTTTTCATGGGACATGCCCCTTGGGCTAATATGCAGATATAAGTGAATATATACCATTTGAGTCTTTCTGCTTCTGGGTTAACTCACTCATTATGATCATTTCTAGCTCAATCCATTTATCCACAAATTTCGGGAATTCCTTGTTTTTAATAGCTGAATAGTATTCCATAGTGTATATGTACCACAGTTTCTTTATCCATTCTTCTATTGAGGGACACTTAAGCTGTTTCCATGATCTGGCTATTATGAATAAGGCTGCTATGAACATGGTTGAGCAAATTTTCTTGTTGTGTGCTGGAGCATCTTCTGGGTATATTCCAAGGAGTGGAATAGCTGGGTCTTGAGGAAGCCCTATTCCCATTTTCTGAGATAGCACCAGATAGATTTCCAAAGTGGCTGTACTAGTTTGCATTCCTACCAGCAATGAAGGAGTGTTCCTCTCTTCCCACATCCTTGCCAGCATGTGGTGTTGCTTGAATTTTTGATCTTAGCCATTAGGATGGGTGTAAGATGGAATCTCAGAGTTGTTTTGATTTGCGTTTCCCTGATGACTAAGGAGGTTGAGCATTTATTTAAGTGTTTCTCAGCCATTTGATATTCCTCTGTTGAGAATTCTCTGTTTAGTTCCAAGCCCCATTTCTCAATTGGGTTATTTGGTTTGGTGATGTTTAATTTCTTGAGTTTTTTATATATTTTGGATATTAGACCTTTGTCAGATGTAGGGTTGGTGAAGATCTTTTCCCAGTCTGTAGGCTGTTGCTTTGTCCAAGGGGCATGTCCCACGAAAGCCTTCACTTACCAGGAAACTGAGACAGAGGGGAGGACATTCTATTAGGACTCTAGATAAGAGAAGCATGGGAGAACGGCAAAGTAGAAGGATCCAGAGGATCCTAGAAACCTACAAGTAGAACATTATGGTAGGCAGATTTGGGCACAGGAGTCCCGCTCAAACTAAGGCACCAGCCAAGGACAATACAGGCCGTAAAACTTTAAACCCCTACCCAGATCTAGCCAATGGTCAGAACATTCTCCACAGTTGAGTGGAGAGTGTGATATGACTTTCTCACATACTCTAGTGCCTCACCTTTGACCATGTCCCCTGGAGGGGGAGACCTGGTGGCACTCAGAGGAAGAACAGCAGGTTACCAAGTCATAGGGGAGAGGAATAAGGGGAAAATGGGAAGGAGGGAAGAATGGGAGGATACAAGGGATGGGATAACCATTGAGATGTAACAAGAATAAATTAATAAAAAATAATTAAAAAAGTAAAATATACTTTCCCCCCATACACTATGCTCTGATTAAAGTGTCACCCACTCCTACCCCTGCCATTCCTCCCAGTTCCTCCCTTCCTACCATCCCCACTGGGTCCACACCCTTTCTGTCTCTAGGCATCTTTAAAAGGGGGTATTGCTACTATAAGTCTTCATATTTACTTCTGTCTAGTACGAAATAGGAACGCTACACAGTGATATCAGTGGCAATATGGATTAGAGATCTCTGATTTTCATAATGTGCTTAAAACACAAAAAGGGTTGTACTGAGTGTGTCCTATGATTGCACCATACACGAGTGCATGAGGCTTCTAACACCCACTTGTCACATGAGGAATTGGAGATATTAATAGATTTAATAACACGCCCAAGGTCATAACATTCAATCTGATTGGAAAACCTACACTCTCATCTCTCTGTGTGGTAGAGTTTGAAGGTTTTGCTGCTTCTTGTGTGGTTTTATAAATATATCCTCTTGCAGTTCAACTTCTCTCATCAAATGGTGTTTGAGCTGCACTCACAGACCTGTTTTTTTCCTTTTATACCGTATTATAGCAGCTGATTTTGATAGATGAGAATAGTCCCATAAAAATAATGATGTAAGACCTCAGGCAAAAACACTTAACCCCCCTGAACTTCAGTTTCCTCATTTGTAGGATGATGAAATAATAATACTTGCCTCACAGGGCTGTTTGACGATCAGATGCAATAATGGAAGCAAAGTGCTCTCAATGAATAATGCTGTCTTAATTCCCCTCTCTGTACCCCTTTCCCGTGGGCAGCAGTAGAAGGAAATGTGGCAAGACTGTGAGAAGATTTGGTACTAAACAGGTTGTTACTTGTTAAATAACTAAATTTTCATCCTTAAAAGGATTTGAAGTATATCGATGAACAAAAGGTAATGCTGTGTCACTTTAAGCATTTCTTATGTTTCTGTAACTTCCCCCTTCCAGCTAGGCTGTTGTGCTCACTCGGTTCATTCACAGATTCTGAGAAGCATTCATCCAGTTGCTCATTTAAGATGTAGCGATTAAGTCTTCTGCTTGCTAGGCATAATCCTGTGTGCTCTACCACTTGGCCAACCATGTTCTTTCATTGTCCAATAACTCTTAACGTGTGTCTTTCTGGTAGGAACCACCCATTCCTTTAACCTTCTAATTACTTTCCAACCAATGGAAGTTGATTTTTGACAATTTTACTATGGTCTTCCATGATTCTGTAAATATTAACCCTGACAAATAGTGTGCCTCTCTTTACATTTTTGACTTTTGATGTATGTCACCTTGCTGGTTGGTTCTTTCTTCTTAAAACTTTCTTGTGATTATTTTTGATAAGATAGGTTCATTATTTTACTTTCCTAAATTTTAATTTCTTGCAGTCTTTGAATCTATCATATAATGCTTTTATCCATCCTTGAATTATTGTGAAACTAGGTATTTCAAGGCTAATAGTCTTTTCTTTCCTGTTCATTCTTGCTAAATGTCAATCACCATCTATGTTAGCTATCATAAAGACACTTTTCTAGACTAGAATTATCTAATACTTAGACAGTACACACACACACACACACACACACACACACACACAGAGAGAGAGAGAGAGAGAGAGAGAGAGAGAGAGAGTGTTTCTGTTATATTCACATTCGATAAGAAAAAATACTGAGACTTTTTACTACAAAGAAATGTATTTTGGTTCATAGCTTGGATATTTCAGTTTAAATCAGATGTCCTCATTTGCACCAGGCAGGGAAGCATATCATTGTGAGATCATGTGGCAGAGAAAGGCATTCACACCAAGAAGCAAGAAAGGAAGAGACTGGGATCTTAAAGTCCTCTTTAACAGCATGTCCCACCAATGATCTAAGGAATTTCCACAAGGTCCCACTTCCTAAAGACACTACTACCTCAGAGAGTGCCACCCTGAGGATCAAACCCTTACCACATAGGCTTTTCATAGACATTCATCTAAATAGTAGCACTAATTAAGCAACACACACAAACTTGGAAATAACTACAGTTGAATTAATTTTCTCCCCAACTTTTCATGGTTTCTCTTACTTCTCTAATACCTCCACCTATTTATGGTTCCAGGACCTAGAGTAGAATATATTCTTGAATCTTCTTTATCCTCAAACTTACTATGTCTATTCCATTACCACACCTACTCAAATTGCCTCGCAAATATAGCTGAAATTCATTCTGATGACTGTTGCTCTAGTCAGAAGTTTTCCCCTCAGAAAACTCCAATGGTCATCAAAGTCTCCACTGCACAAGTTCAAATCCAGTTTCCTATCTATCTTAGATGGATGGTTGACACTAACGTTACAGTCTGTACATTCTCATATTTTGCTTAAAGCTTTCATTCACATTTTCCACTGTCTATAAAAGTAGAGCTCACAAAGGTCCACTAAATAGTACAATATCATGGGCCGTGACTCTGGGTTCCTCTGTAGAACCAGAAGGACAAACATTGAGCCACTTCTGCCTTCCCATTGCACTCTTACTTACTCTATGCTTCTCTGCTTAACCACAGTAGGTCTTCTGTCCACAAAACATTATACTTTCAGGGAAAGGATGTAGGAGGTAGAGAGCAGAAAGGGATCTGAGCACTTTTTCAAAACCTAAAAGTTACCAGGTCTCATAAACGACAGCAGCATGCATAACCTAGACCCTGACTAACATCTCTTAAAACTCGCTCGCCTTTTAATCTATGATTCTCATCACCTTCATCTAGCCACTTACTCAATGAAAGAAAGATGAGGTTTTACTAAGCCATTGACCTCAGAAGAATATTCACGTTGGATTAGGCTGATTCTATTCATTCCTGCCTGGGCTCATGAATCCGTTTTATGTTACACAGTTGCTGCATAGAATTGAGATACTGCATTCTAATCTTTTCAGTGCTCTTGTTCATTTCCAGGACGCTGGCTGTTTTCCCTTGCTATTCAAAGCAATCCCATCCTTTTCATCACGATGGCAGGTGGCCTTATAAAACTAAACATCTGTGGATCTCTCAAAGGGACCCTTTGGGAGTGAGTTGAGAGCCACATTTTGACCTGTTTATGTTTGGGATACTTTTTAAAAATCATCTTTTTAGATGACTGCAAAAATCAACTCTACAACTCTACCCACTTACTCTGCAGGCATTTTCTAGTGAGGAAATTTAGTTGAACATGAAGCTGCATCTAAAATTAAAGTAGCTTCCATTTGCCCGCGTGCCATTCTCAATGTAATATGTGTTTTCAAAAGGCATTCATTAATATGCATTTTTAAGACTTAATTTAGAAGCAGAATCTGTCATTGATCGCCTCTCTGTTTACATTTTAGCAGTCTGCTGAGAGCACAGGGGTAGATTCTTTTATGAGTTGCTTTCCCTTCTCCCTTCCTTCTTTATTAGCCTCAACACCTTCCTCTGGGATCTTTATTAAGGAGATCACAAGTAGGGGGTTTTAGACTTCATGCATATTGCAGCAGTTTGATGCCCTTTGGAGAGTCGCTGCTTCAGATTGAAATGGCTTCCTATGGGGGCAGAGAGTGTTTCAAAGCTAACAAACCAGAAAGAGCAAAACAACAAATTTCTTTTCAATGAACACATGAGCATATTAGTGCATAAACCAAATACATAAATGTTATTATTGTATAAGTAATCATTGTTTCATTTAAAGAATGAGTTTTGGCCAATGCTGTAGTATCTGTCTTGTACATTTTTCTGATGCCTGGGATAATATTGTTGGAAAGCCTTTAAAGGAATTGTCCCCAACATCAAAAAGTCTTTGGTGAGGAAATACTCTATCGTGCTGAAGCCTATGTTTTATAAAACCTATCTTCTGTTCATTTCTTTAGCTTTCTCAACCTTGAATGTTGTGTGTTTACATCTTGGAGTTTGTGGTTGGGTGTAGTTTGGAAATCTGGGAGAAGATTTGGGAACAGAAACATATATAATAAATACTACATTGGTAAATAGAAGGAGGAAGAAAAGGAGAGGCAAAGGAAGAATTGTGATTAAAATTCTTAGAAGAATGCTAGAGTTTAAAATGGAGGACTTTAATGTAGAGTTTAACATAGTAGACTCAGATAAACTATTCTGAGCTTTAGATAACTGTTCTACAAATGACTGAAGCTAATTACTCTTTAGCCTTTTAGTGTTTAATATGATGGATAAACCCAGAGCTTAAATGTGCAGCTTGTGATTGAGACTGAAATAGAGAAGATGGCTGGTGGAGGTCTGCTCTCCACCTTTCACTGTGGAATCCTGAATTTTGAGAAGTGTCTTTGAAAACAGGAATAAGACAAGAATACTAGTGCTCTAATTGGATTCTTATTGTGCAGAAGGATAAAACAACTAAAAACAAGAGAGAAAAAAATCTATGCTATTCCTCATTTTCCCCACTCCAATATTACACAGAATCCTCTTGAAATCATTAAACCTGAAAGAGTGTTGTGGCATGTAGATCCTCAAGTCTCCAGATAATTCAATGACTGCTACAGTAGCCAACATCAAATTAAATGCAGAGAACCTCAAAGTGATTCCACTAAAATCAGGAACCAGAAAAGGTTGTTCACTCTCCTCATGTCTATTCAATATACTACTAGAATTTTAACCAGAACACCAAGACAACTTAAAGAGAACAAGAGGATACAAAATAGAAAGGAAGAAATCACAGTATCTTTATTGGCAGATGATATAATAGTGTACATAAGTGACCATAAAAAATTCCAGCAGGAAATTCTAACAGCTGATAAACACTTTAAGCAAAGTGATTGGATACAAGATTAACTCCAAAGAATCTATAGCCCTCCTATAGACACATGGATTAATAAAGAAATAATGAAAACAGCATCCTTTACAAAAATCTCAAATAATGCCAAATAACTTGGAGTAATTGTAACCAAGCAAGTAAAAGACCTGTATGATTAAAAACTTCAAGTATTTGAAGAAAGAAATTGATGAACATATCAGAAGATGGAAATATCTCCCATGCTCATGTATTAGTACGATTAGCAGAGTAAAAATGGCCATCTTACTATAAGCAACCTACAGATTCAACTCAATCCTCATCAAAATTCCAGTACAATCCTTTACAGACCTTGAAAGGACAATCCTCAACAGACACACACACACACACACACACACACACACACACACACACACACACCACACACATTCTAGGATAGGTAACACAATCCTGAACAATAAAAGAACTGCTGGAAGTTTTGCCATTGCCAATATCAAGTTATAGTACAGAGCTATAGTAATAAAAAAAAATCTCATGGTATTGGCATAAAAACAGGCACACTGATCAATGGAATTGAATTGAAGACCCAGACATAAATCCACACACCAAAGCCCCCCTGGGTTTTAATAAAGAACTACACATTGGAAAAAAAGAAGGCATCTTTAACAAATGGTGCTGGCCAAACTGGATGTCTGCATGTAAATAGATCCATATTTATCACCCTGTACAAAACTGAAGTCCAAGTGGGTCAAAGACCTCAACATCAAACCAGACACATTGAACCTGATAGAAGAGAGAGTGAGGAACAGCCTTGAACACATTGGCATAGGAGACAACTTTCTGAACTGAATACTGATAGTGTAGGGACTATGATAAAACATTAATATGAGACCTCATGAAACTGGAGATATTCTGTAAGGCAAAGTTAAGAGACTACCATTTGGACAAAACAGCAGCCTACAGAATGGGAAATTTTTTCCTACCAATTCCACATCTGATAGAGATCTAATATCCAAAAATACATAAAGAACTCAAGACTAGGTATCAAAAACGTCCAATTAAAAATGAGACACAGATCTAAACAGAGAATTCTCAATAGGGAAATCTCAAATTGCCAAGGAACAATAAAAAAAAATGTTCAATATCATCAAGGAAATGCAAGTTAAAACAAGCAAGATTCCATCTTATACCTGTCAGAATGGCTAAAATAAAGAGTATAAGTGATAGCTCATGCTGGTGAGGATGTGGAGCAATGGGTACACTCCTCCATTGATGGTGGGATTGCAATTTACACAGCTAGCATGAAAATCAATCTAGCGATTCTTCAGAAAATTGATCCTTTATCTATAAGACCCAGCTAAACCACTCAGGAATATACCCAAAGAATGTCCCGTCCTATCACAAGGACAGGTGACTATGGGGCAAATGAGAACTGGAAGGATGGAGGGAGAGACAGCTGGATTTGGAAAGCACTGTGGAAACCATTCAGTAGAAACTTCCTGGAGTCTATGAAGGTGACCCCAGTAAGGATTCCTAGTAATGGAGGATAAGGAGTCTAAACTGGTCATCTTTAGTAGCCAGGCAAGGCTTTCAGAGGTGGGATTGGGTTACAATTAGTTGAGTTGTTCCAATCCTTTTCTTGTCCTTTCCTACTTGCCATATATGGTTGTTACATATATGTATAAACGTATAAATATGTAAATACAAACAGCTGAGTCCATTTTGTGTTGCTTGTATGCATATCATTTCAGGGCTTACCACTGGTATTAGATAACCAGTTAGCGGGCTCTTCTCTCTGGATGAGCTTCTTCCTCTCTTTAAGCAGCCCTGAGTTGTGCTGAGTTCTTTGTTTATGGGTGGGGCCCAGTGAGATGTCTCCCTTCATGATTTTATGTCTGTTGGTGTTGCTATTGCTCGGGTCCTCTTTAGGCAGCGTATTGTTGAGCTATTATCTGTATAGCTTCTCTATTATTGTGATGATTTCTGAGACAAAAATTTCACAGCTACTTCCTTGCTCCTCTGGACTTTATCATCTTTCTGTGATATTCTTTTATGATGTTGAGTCTTAGGTTCAGGCGCTGTGCTACCCTCTGGGGCTGGAACACTATAATAAGTTGTTTTTAGAATTTGACCAGTTGTTACTCTCTGTCATGCTTCTTGTATATTGAAAAGAATAAATACGTTATACAAGTTAATTGTTAGCTGATCAAATCTTGGCCATGTCAATTGCTAGTCAACTTTTATCACAAGAATACGCATCTTAGGTACAGCAGATAGATATGATTCTATGGAACAATAAGGCAGGATAGTTAGATAAGGTCTCCCAAAACCTCAGAGACATGCAGAAAATGGCATTTAAATATGTTTGTATTATTTTAAAGATTCACCGACAATGAGACATCTTAGCTTCTGGCAACACCTTGCCTACCTCAAAGAAGATGATGAGCATCAAAGAAACTCCTTATGGAGATGGTTTCAAATGTGGCAAACAAGCCACTGGGCAAATGTCCTCATTTTTACCACAGATAGAATTCTGCCTAAAAAGGGGCAAGCTTGGATGCAGGCAGAGACGACAGCCAAACTCTGCCAAGACATGGTAAGCAAGTCCTCAATAGTTACTGCCTCACAAATATGCCTGGGCCAGAAGGTTGAATAAAATGCTTCAAAATTATAGATAGTTTTGGGTGACTATTCAGGTAAAAAATTGTCTCTTCCATCTTCTCCTTTGGAAAGCTACTAGCCTGCACTACCGGCATACTCAGGTAATTAAATTTATTCCTTCTGAATCTCTGATGGAATTGAAGACCAGATAGCTTAGTTTTACAATGAAGCTTATTTGTTTAGGGATTAAGATGTTTTTAAGTATAAATAGATGTTTTAAGTTGATAATGACAAGATGTGATGGAGATTGATTTACATTCACAATTTTAGACACACCAAGATAGAAAATATATTTTCTTCAAGGCTGTCAAATACAAATGGCCAAAACACTAAGAATGTAGCATTTATATAATCCCTGATTGTGTCGTGGTTCTCTCGCTACAGGTAATCTATTGTATATCTGTGTAATAATATAAATGTATATGTAAAAAATAAAAAAATGTTTAATTCACGAAAAGAGCAAAAAAAAAATCATAATTGAAGCAGACCTTATCTAGCAAGTTGTACCAAACATAAAATTGTGTGGTGCATATCCAAGTGGTGAGATGCAGCCCCCAGCTTGTTCCTTGGTTCTCCTTCAGGGAAGAATCTGCGTGATGTTTCAAGGATTTACCTGATCAGTGTTGAAGGAAGGCATTAAGGTCTTGGTGTGAAAGTTTCTGGGGCTAAACTTTTAAAATTGCTTTCCATAGATATGTCTTTAAATTTTTTTTAAATTATTATTTGGTTTATTCAGGATAAAAGTTCTCTGTGCATTCCAACTAGTGAAAACCAGGAGTTCCAATAACTTTCCATGTAGCTTGCTTTTCCCCCCTTGCTTGCTTGCTTGCTTTTTTTCCTCTTTTATTTTCTTCTTATTTTTTTGTCTCAGGCTGTCTTCAAACTCTCTAGGAAACCTTAATGACTTGAGCTTCCTTTTGTTTGATTATTTATTTGTTTGGGGAGCAGAATTTCTTAAAGCTGACTTTGAACTTTTTAAAAAATATTATTACATAACATTTATATTATTACTCATATATACAATAAACTACCTAGAGCAAGAAGAACCAAGAAACAATCAGAAGTTAGATAAATGTTACATTCTTAGTGTTTTGGCTATTTGTATTTGACAGCCTTGAAAAAAACATCTTTCCTATCTTGGTGCATCTAAAATTCTGAATGTAAATCAATATCTATCATATCTCAACATTATCAACTGGAAACACCTATCCAGACCTAAAATATCTTAACTCCTGAAAAACTAAGCTTATTTGTAAAACTAAACTACCTGGTTTTCAAACCTATGAGAGACTTGAAAAGAAATGAACTTGATTACTTGAGTATACTGGGAGTGCAAGTTAGTAGCTTTCCAAATGAGAAGATGACAGAGACAGTTTTCTACCTGAATAGTCACCCAAAACTGTCTATATCGTTGGAACATCATCTTCAGCCTTCTGGTCAATATATCTGACAGACATTGTGAGGCAGGAGCTAGGGAGGACTTGCTTACCGTGTCTTGGCAGAGTTTGGCTGTCGACTCTGCTTGCATCAAAGCTTGCCCATTTTAGGCAAAATTCGGTCTGTAGCTGAAAGGAGGACATTTTGCCCAATGGCTTGTTTGCCACATTTGAAATCATCTCCATAGAGAGGTTCTTTGATGCTCATCATGTTCTTTGAGGCAGGCTAGACGTTGCCAGGAGCTAACCTGTTTCATTTATTTAGTTATTTAGACTTTGAGTTTTCCTATGTTTTCTTTCTCAAGTAGTATGCATTTTCTATCAACTTGAGCTCTAATTCTCTGCTATTATATTTGACTCTTGTTGCCATGAGGGCAAGGTTTTGATATATATATATCATATATATATATATTGATATATATATCTATATCTATATCTATCTATCTATCTATCTATCTATCTATCTATCTATCTATATATATACACTTTACATCCTGGTCCCAACCCTCTCTGTCCTTTCCTCCCAGTCCCACCCTCACACCCTCTTCCCCATTCCCCTCTCCCCTTCCCAAAGAAGGGGAGGCTCCTAAGGGGTACCAACCCAACCTGGTACCTCAAGTCACAGCAGGACTAAGCGCATTCTCTTCTACTGAGGCCAGACAAGGCAGCCCAGAGAGGGGGAAGGGATCTAAAGGCAGACAAAAGAGTCAGAGACAGCTCCTACTTCCATTGTTTGGGGACCACATGTTGACCAAGCAGCACATCTGCTCTATATGTGTAGTGGGTCTACGTCCAGCCCACGCATGCTCTTTGGTTGGTGGTTCAGTCTCTGTGAGCAGAGGTGGTTATATTTTAATAAACCCGTGTTTCTGTAATTTCAATAGCCTCTATGTAGATTTCTTTTCATTTTGCTGTACTGCAGAAAAACTAGATGGGGAAGGTATCAGAGAAACGTCCTTAACATAATTGGATTAAGGACCTATTCTATGGACAGCATGCTTGTACATGGAGAATCCTCTGGTTTTGTTCCACAATGATTACACACCAACTCCTTTGTAAGATCCACAAGGGAAATCTTGAATTTCACCTTTAAAATTCTGTGAATTTCTAGAGATGAACTCTGAAAATTCCCTCTGAGAATATATAGGTTGCTCATTAGTTTTGATTTTCATACAGCCCACTTCCAGGCTTCAAACACTCACCCAAATAACCATTTAGAATTTGGTAGACTATGGCTTTGCAGCCTTCCTGGACAGGATGACTGTACTTGCCTTTAGGATTTGGGGTTTGACCTGAAACGTCTGTTTTGTTTGTTTGCTTGTTTTGCTGTATCCAAGAAAAGCTGCTGACCCTGTTCATGCACTGATTTTGTAAGATTAACACACCACAAGACCTTAGCATGTGGGAGTTGAAATCAGAGCTTTGAAAAAAAATTAATGAGATCTGTGTTTCCAAATAGACATTTTCAAATAGCATTTTCTTATATTTCTAAATTTCTCTCCTTCAAGTTGACTCAGATACATTTGTGTCTTGGAATGCAACACTATTCCATAAAATAAAACAGGAATATAGGTATAGTTGTGTTAAAATAGTAAGATTCGTGTATCTTACAATTAAATTCCAAGTCCTATTTATAGACTTGAGACAATTCCAGGATCGTCTTGTTTTGTTTTCAGGCTACCGCAGTAAACATCTCCGACACAGGCGAACAGTCAAGTACATAAAAGAGAAAGGTGACTGCTTCAGTAGAAGAGAATAAGGCACAGGTAGACAAGGCTGGCTATTTAAAAGGGTCATTAAGAGAAGACACAATTTGTCTGAATGACTCTCCAGAGAGCCTGTCAGCAGGGGTTTAAGAACTCTGGGAGAAGGGCCAAGTTAGGCCTAATTATGTTTAGATTAACTCTGCAATTCAAATGTCTAATGTTCTCTCACCTCCTTTTTTCCCCCTTTCTATCTGTTTGCTGGTTGTGTTTTGTTTGTTGCTTAGTGGTTTAATTATGAAGTGAGTTAGAAGGTCCAGGGTCAAGAACGTTTTCTTTATATGGGTACTCCGAACCATCATCACTTCTCTATGTTTCCTTGAAGAAATAGGTTTCAATATATTAACTCATCTGTAGAAAGAAAAAATAGTCACAGTAAAATTGTAATATAAAAACATGTTGCAGCAAAAACACACTGGTCATCATTTCTGCTTACTTGTTGCCTCTGGGATTTAGAAAATTAATTGCCTTTCAAACAAAAGCCAGACAATCTGAGAATAATATAATTTGGCTCATAGGGGGAATAATTACTGAAGGATAAATTCTGTGGTGACTATTTCTCTTAGCTGATTGGGTTTTTTTTTTCTGTTTTCCCTTCCAATAAACTCTATCTTCTCATCATAGATTCTCTTTGTCATGATGGCAAAATATGAAGGCCTTTGCTTACCAATGTAGCCTTCTAGGATACTAACAAAACAAGCATATACAGGGGGAGGAGGTCCCCCTCAGTCACAGACATAGGGGAGGGAGGTAGGGGGGAACGGGAGGGAGGGAGGAATGGGAGGATACAAGGGATGGGCTAACAATTGAGATGTAATATGAATAAATTAATAATAAAATAAAATAAAATAAAGCTTTGCCCAGGCTTATACCACTATGTAGCAGCCGACAACCTCTTTTGGGATGTATTTGTCACTGAAACATGCTGAGGGATCCTTTAGCACAAAAGGCACATATACGTAAAATTCTAAGGACAGCAGTTTCTAGAGGTTTACAATCCCTTAAAGACTGTTGAGGTCTGTCTCTCATATTCAAATTAAGTTCACCGGATTATGTTTACACCTCAGAAGTGATGATTTCTTTCATAAGATGCTCTTTGTATTAGACTTGACAAGAGAGTATTTTCTTTCCTTCTACACAACACCCTGGTTAGTTCACATTGTCAACTAGACACCACTGAGAGTTGGCTGGGAAGGAGGAAACCTTAATTGAAAGACTTCCTCCAACACACTGGCCTGTGGCCATATCTGTGACTGATGACTGCTGTGGAAGCTCATCGTTGGTGGGCCTGGGTTGCAAAGAAAAAGAGCTGGCCGAGCACTAGCTAGTGATTGATGCATTAAATGGGATTCCTTTGGGGTTCTTCCCTCAGTGACAGACAGTGATGGGGAACTGTAAGTGAACGTAAGCCTTCTCCTCCCTAAGCTGTTATTGCCCATGATGTTTAACAGAGTAGCAGGAAGCCAATCAGAACACATGGAGAAACTCTTCACAAATGGGTTTCTGTTTGTCTGGATTCATTGTGTTTAAGAAGTTTACTGAGCCTGCTGTATATAGGTATACACGCACACACACATTCTATGTATACACTATAAACACTGTATATATTTTGCATATATATAATAAAGTGTAAAGTGTTCTAACGTAGTCGACATTTCTAAGGAGCTAGTTATAGGCCTTAATTGACATGAGTGAGGATCAAATTTGTATGGTAGCTACATGGACTATGTAGACTTTTGCTCCTGTGGTTTATTACTAGATCTTAAAATTTGTGTATGAGTTTGTTGAGAGTATATATTCTGACACCTGGGAACAGATAGTTTTTACAGTTGTTTTATTTAATTTTTAAATTTTTTTAAAATTATAATTTACTCACATTACATCCCGGTTGTAATCCCCTGGGTCCTATCTTCCTTTCCCACCTTCCTTCCCTCTTCTGCCCTATTCCCCTCCCCTAGACCTCTGACAGAGGAGGTCCACCTCCCCCACTGTATGACCACAGTCTATCAGGTCTAGTCTGGATAGCCTGTGTCCTCTTCCTCTGTGGTCTCACAGGGCTTCTCCACCAAGGGGCAGTACCCTGCTCCCCTGCCCACTTCTCCATGTGGAGAATGAGCTGACCATTGGCTACATCTGAGCAGGGGGGGGTCTAGGTTCTCTTCTTGCAATGTCCTTGGTTGATGCATCAGTTTGTGCAGCGCCCCCCCCCCCATCCCAGGACCAGATCCCACCAGCCCTGACAGACTTGTTGTGGACACCCCCCACCCACCTCTGTCCTCTACTCCATCCCCCTACTCTTCCATACAGCTCTTAATGCAGAGTCCAGTTTTGAAGATGGCTTCTTCTCCCTCTGTATACTTGGCAGTATTATGGCTGTGGCAGGGTAAGTATGCAACCCATTGGTTCTCAAAGTTGTTTTCTTGGTGTTTGGGCCTCTGCTACTTAAAATAGCTATCTGGGTCTAGAACAAGGCAGTCAGACAGAACCCATTTCCAGGGGCTCTGGACTTGACGCAAGTCTCTGTTTTTATGCAAGTAGAAGGCAGTTGAATCATAAGATTCCAACAACAAGAGAGTGTTACAGACCTGGAGAGCTAAGATTAAGCTCATTAAATTTTCTGTGACTGTATTCTCTGAGTTTGTGTATGTGGATTTTTGTTTATAGTTTGCATGTAGTCAATGTCTAGTTCTCTGCGGTTTATGCAAATTAGGCTGTGCTTTGAAAAATGGTTTGATGAAGACATCCACAAATTGTAAGGGAGATGATAATATGCATGTGATTGACATGAACTAATTAAACCATCATGTCCCAGACTATTGTTTGCCAGGCAGTTATTTAGTGGCATAAGGGAAATGCTAGCATGTAGCTTTACGATGCAGTAGGTTTTCATCAACAGAAAGAAGAAGCGATGTTAAAGCTCTCCTTAGATCATCACGCCCATTGTGTAAATCCTCTCTTCAAAGAAATGATCTAGCAATTACACAGTGCTAAGAATACAGCATTTGGAATGAAAAAAAAAACCACATAAAACTTAAAAAGGGAAAACTGAGTGGTGTTCTATTGTCATCACTAATTTGCTATGGGGTTTTTTAATACCCAAGGATCTAATCCAACAAAGAGGGATAATAACAAGACTTACTTCATCAGCTTGCTGGGAATTAGCTGTGAGGACACACATGAAGCGCTCTGCATGTGTAATAAAGGCAAGCTATGGTCATGGCTGCAGTGGAACTGTTGACGTTGACCCATCTTACCTGGCACTGTTCACAGAATAGGGGCTCTTGAGTGGGAGCGCGAGGGACACGCAACCTTCAGGCTTTAGAGCTAAGGTCAAGGATCTTGTTTTCTCACTTGTTTCTATAAACAAACAGGCACAGCTATTTTTGTCCTCTTAGGAAATTTTATTCGCTAGAGCTCTCTCATCCACAGCTAGAACAGTCTCCACTATTTTAGCAACTCCCGTCTTTGGCTGGTTTAATGCAGTCTCTTGCTTAGCAAGGAGTATTTCACCTTGAGCCTTAATTCCTTCTGCCGTTCTCCCTGGAAATGGATCAAATATTAGAGTCCTTGTCGGGATAAGTCGCTGATGATCCATAAGAGGCAGGTGACTCAATGGCTGTGTTCTTGATATCCTTCCAGACACTAATTAGAGCATGGCATATTTTCTCCACCCTCCTCCTTCCTTTTTCCTTTTATAAAACTGTATTTTCTTGTGTCCTGAAGATTTCTGCAATAAAATTTTTCTCAGCTGTCTCCTAGCTATTTGACAGTATATTACAAATAATTTTGAATTGAATTTGGGACCCAGATTAGGCTTACTATTAAAGTACAGATATTAACATTCCATGGGGATCAAATCTATGCAAAGTTAATGAAGTCAACACTGAGGACCAAAATACATACAATTCCATAGCATCTGCCATATGTGTGGTGCATGAACGTGAACATGCAAGTGCGCATGTCCATGCCTGCACATTTGGGGGCCAGGGCAGGACGTTAGATATCTTCCGCTATTGATTTCTGCCTTATTGCCCTAAGAGAAAGCATCTAATTAAACCAGAGACTCCTAAGTTCAGCTAGAGTGTCTATGCTATAAGTTCTTGGGATTTGCCTGCCTCTGACGACAACGCTGGGGTTACAGCTACACACAGCCATATTCAGCTCTGTATGTCGGTACTGGCAGTTTGAACACGGGTCTTCATTCTTGCAGAATAAATATTGTAGCCACTGAATCAGCACCCACACCTGCCAGGAGGATCTATTTTAAAAATAAAATGCTATTCTTCTTTTTTACCAAATATGTATTGTGTAGCATGCATGTGCTTGTATACAAGAGTGTATGTGTGGAGGTCAGTTGACATAGTGTGGGTTTCTTAATTTCTCTTTACTTTCTTTTTTCTTTTATTGAAGCAGGGCCTTTCATTTGGACCCTGAGCTTCCTGATTTGGCTAGTCTAACTAGCCAGCTTGACCGAGGGAATCCTTGTTTCTGATTCTGAAAGCACTGAAATTACTAGCAGGGCACCACACTCACATGGCATTTATGTGGGTACTGGAGATTTGAACCCCAGAACTTCATGATTATGAGGCAAGCAGTTGACCCACTGAGGCACCCCAGGCTCCTCAAATGTTCTTTACTGCTCTGGTAGAACTTCATCTTACTTTTTATATGTTTTTCTCTCTTTGTTCTGAAATTTCATAATATATACTTTCTGCAACCTATTCTTCATTCTGTTGACTTCAGCTAGAAGTTTTCTTTTCTTTTTTAAAAGACGTATTTATTCATTTATTATGTACACAGTGCTCTCTCTGCATGTACACCTGCACTCCAGAAGAGGGCATTAGATCACATTATAGATGGTTGTGAGTCACTATGTGGTCGCTGGGAAATGAACTCAGGAGCTCTGGAGGAGCAGTCAGCACCTTTATCCTCTGAGCCATCTCTCTAGCCCCTTAGAAGAAGATTTCTTGACAATTCAGTGGTGTTTTGTTTTTCCAAATCCCTGTTACCATCATCTGGCTCTGCTTTTGAATATTTTGTACCATGAAACATAAAACTATTTCTTATTATATAAGTGGATTTTGTATTTACATTGTAATTTCAATTCAGTTTATTTTTTTCTAAACAAAGTTTAATTGTTCTTTGGAGAAAGGAAATACTTGATGCTCAGTAATACTCAATATTTTTTAAACTACTGTTGAATTTTACTCAACATGCTCAATGCTTGCATCATTTGGGATTCTGCTTTCTTGCATATAAACATATTCTTTGAACATCCCAGGATAGTCTTTCGCTTATTTCATTGGAAAACAATTTCAGTGGTATCCCATGGTCTTCTATGTGCTGCGTATTCAGAACAGGGATCCACACCCAGGACTCCTTAGATCAAAGGCTTTGCTCTTTTCACCACAGAACTCTAAAATTACCAAGTGACATATGTGCTTTTGGAGAATCTAAAATGAAGTGATTGAATTTGAGCATGTACTTCCATTAAAATCTCCCTCTTTTCTCACCATCACTGACCCCGGGAGAATGTCTTTTATATATCTAGGCACATAAGAATGTCATTTCTAAATGATAGTAATGTTAAAAATAACATTTTCAGTGTTGTCATTCTGGGAACTAATCTATGGCTTAACAGCCATTTTTCGCTGGATGCTTTCTTTGCTCTAAAGAGAAAGTGCAGCCTTTCATATATCATGGTGTCTTCTTTATTCATTTCTTTCAACTCTGGGTTTAGTGCTTATAAATTACTTATAAAAGATTTATGAGTGATGCTTTGGTCATCAAATTTGGTAGCATGATCTAGGAGACTGTTGAAATATTTTATGCAGTGTTTTATATGATACAACGCTCTGGCTGTGGGTGTCTTTTAGTAGCTGTAAACTTTATTCCTGACTCTCAAGACATTGGCACTTCAAAAACAGGGCTAATCCATGTTCAGCGGCTGGGACTATAGGTGTGCCCCACCATGCCCCAAACTTGAAAATGTTGTTTATAAACTGTTTTCATGTGGGTCCTGTGTTTTAATGCTTTTCATTTTTAATGGAACAGTACAGAAGATTCTGGCATGAGGTCCATGTGGGGTCACTCTGCCACGACTGATTTTGGTCACTCTGCCACCACTGATTTTGTTATCACACGGGAGTCAGGTAGGATAAAATATGCGACATAAAACAAATGCAGAACCTCCATAACTTAGTGAACTGAAGGCTTACTTCTGGCTTGTCAGAACTGGGGCTGGGCCTCTCACAGTTATGAGGTGTTCGTGCTACTGGATTTATATTGCACACAGCTACCACAAACTAGTACCAATGTCAAGGAAAGCACCCTTAACAGTGGATTGTATATAATACTTAAAATTTCCACCAGCTCCTAAGCCTTCATGAGGGTCCCTTAGAAAGGAGAGAGGGGTTGTCTCTGACATGGACTCTGTTGCTTGCTTTTTGATTACTTCCTTGTGGCAGGGTTACCTCTCCAGGTCACAGAGGAAGATGTGCTCAGTCCTGAAGCATGTTGGTGTGCTGGCGTGTGTTGGAGGTCTACCCTAATTTGAGGAGTAGGGGACAGGGGATAGGAAGAAGAGGGAGGGAGGGAGCAGGAAGAGAGAAGGGAGGGCCTGTAATTGGGATTTAAAGTGAACAAATTAATTAACCAATTAGTCTTTAAAAATTCCTTCATTCGATCTCTGCTCCCATATTGCTAGCACATTTTACTAATTTTTATATCCTTGACTATAACGCAGACGAATGAGAATAGTTTGACCTTGAACTTAAAAGACAGAATCACTGCTGTCAGACACTACTACAGGTACAGTTCTATCCTCAGCTTTGATACAATGGCTAACAGACCTTCAGTCTTTTTTAAAAATATTGTATTAATTTATTCATATTACATCTCAATTGTTAGCCCATCCCTTGTGTCCTCCCATTCCTCCCTCCCTCCCGCTTTCCCCCTACTCCCTTCCCCTATGACTGTTCCTGAGGGGGACCTCCTCCCCCTGTATATGCTCATAGGGTATCAAGTCTCTTCTTGGTAGCCTGCTATCCTTCTTCTGAGTGCCACCAGGCCTCCCCATCCAGGGGACGTGGTCAAAAATGGGGCACCAGAGTTCTTGTGAAGGTCAGTCCTCACTCTCCACTCAACGGTGGAAAATGGCCTGTCCATCAGCTAGATGTGTTGTCAGTCTTTTTAATTTTTTTTTAAACAATGTAGAAGTCTCAGCATTGTTACAGAAATGCAAGCATAATATGAAGTGTCAGGTTCCTTACATATTTCTGCCCTACTTTCCAAGAATTGTAGGCTTGGTTTTGTTGCTTTGTTTATTGGAGGCATGGTCCTTTGATAGCCCCAGGCTGGTTTTGAACTCTAGACCAGCCGTTTTGCCTCATCATTCCAAGAGCTAGAATCACGTAAGTGTGTCACTCTATCTAGTTGGGATCATGAATCTTCATGATGTTCATGGAGAAATTTCATCAGCCTTCTGTGACTACATGCATCACACATAGGTATCCTTAAAGCAGGAAGGGGAGGCCAGATTCCAACCCACCTCAGTTTGTAAAGTTTTCCACCTTAGGAAAAAACCATTCCTCTTTGTCTGACTTCCTCTTATTTGTCATCAGTTGGAGCCATATCACTTACAGCTCATAGCTGCAAGGATCTAGGAAAATAGTCAAAAGACAGAAAGAGAGAAGAAAAATTCATTTAGAAGATCACTGTGACACTAACATCTTTATTACCAGCACGCTGAGCACACGCCTCTTGATCAAAATAGTAGCTCTGTCACTGAGAGAACCAGGGAAATGTTTAAGGTGAGGACAGCTGAGCACATCAGCCAGAAAAGAATAAGAAAAACAGTGCTTCAAATTCAGATGGGAGATAATGCTGGCTTGTGGAAAGTAATAAGCACGGGGTGTTATCATGCAATGATGTGTACAGTCTAAAATGTTGGAAAGCTGGCTAGGAGAGGGGGAGGCTCTTTCAGTGAGGTGACGGGCCACTCACAAAGGCAGGGACATATGAGGAAATTCTTGAGACACTAGAAGAACATCCATGTCAGAAGGGTACTCCAGAAAGAAAACACTGAAATAAGGAGCTGGACAAAGAAAGAGGGCAAGTAATTGAGAGTGAGTGGTGTAGAGCCATGTAAGAATTCAGGTTCTTGAATGAACTTTGGAGCATGGCGGTCTTCTGCTTGAGAACAACGACTTTATACTTAGGCTATCTCAGTTTCACATTGTGGCAAAGTATCTACCAGAGAGGACTACTTGGTCACTACTTGTTTTAATCCAATAGAAAGTCTTCATTAGCCAGATGGCAACTACAGGGAACCCCGTGTAGCCTGGAGCCTTTCTCAGCTTTTAAGCACAAAAATACATCCTGGGTTGACATACTTTAGTAACAAGGAGAGTTAGTCAGAAATAGAATTCCAGAAGCTAAAAAGCAAAATTTGTATATTTAGAGACTTTGCCGGTACAATGGACTTTGATAGATTAGGTCTTTGTCTTTGTCTGGCCTGGCTGTGCTGTCTTTGTGTGCGTTTTATGGTTTGAATGGTCCTTCCATCCTGAAGTCAGTTGTGCTAAGATCTGGGAGCCTACTAAGATCTGAGAATCTGTTAAAGGATTATCAGTTCTGCTATCTCCAAGTATAATTTTACCATGTATAATAAAAAGGAATAATAAATAGCATGTATTTATATTCCTTATGGTATGCTAAGCTCTATAATTAAAATAGACAAAAATGTAAAGGCTGAATTTAGTTTACTTCTTGCTCATACAATGGAGCTAATGCCCAAGAGCTGCTCAGTGCAGACCAGGCTAACAGTAGAGTGGCCCCTTCATCGTATACTTTGCATTGTCTATTTGTAACGCTTCTCCAGAAAGATTAACTGAGTTCTGGGAAGCATTGCATGATGGGATACCTATTAAGCAACTCACTGTGTTAGTTACTCTTTTTTATTATTATTATTACTTTAGAGTTCCTGAAGGAATGCAAGTGAGAAAAGGTAGATTTTTGTCTCAGAAGACAGGTTCCTGCTCTTGGCAGAGGAACATGCTTATTCTATATGGTGTATCAAAAGCAGAGAACATAGAAAGCCAATCTTCCTTTGTCTCTTTCCTTTTTCTATTTTTATTCACTCTGTGAGTACCTGTTGTGGAATGGTGCCACTCAGGAGGGAATGTCCATGCTTAACTATTTTCTAGAAAAATTCTCAGACACTGTTCTGAGCCTTGCCAGTGATTAAAGTTTGTTTATTTTCTTTTTCGGAGATTATAATTTTATTACATTTCTCCCTTCCTTTTCACCTTTCTAAGCCCTCCCATATACCTCTTCCTGCTTTCCTTCAAAATTGTGGTTTCTTTTATTTTTTTTTAACTAGCTGTTATTGCAGGAATATATGTATTTATATGTAAAAATATATTCCTCAATAATAGCTATTCAGTCTGTATAATGATACCTATATGTATGTTTTCAAGGTTGACTGTTTAGCAACAGACAACAAATTGTTGTTTTCCCTATGAAGACCATCTCTTCCATTCCCAACTATACTCAGTCTGTAGTTTTTGGGTTGCGTTGAGGTCCCATTGGCTATTCTCCAACAAGTCTGGTGTGTTCACTGGTGTCAGTTCGCGTTTGGGCAGTCATGGTGTTTAGACTTTATGGGTGCAGCTTCTGCTAGGAGAGACAGGAGGGAGGCAACCAAGCGTCAAGTTATTTATTAATGTATTCTTCAATCAAGGTGGCAATCAAAATGAACTATAGCAGAAGCATAGCTTTAGACACAGAGTAAGCAGTAAATAAATATTTACTCTTAATAATGTTAACTATAGTTGTGGTTGGGAAGGCAAATAAATTAATAAGTATTTTCAGAAATCTAACAAACATCTGGGAGATTGAGGTAGAAGGATGGATTCAAGTTTGAGGATAGCTTGGCTCATACAAGTCATGTCTCAAAAAAACAAACAAAAACAAACAAACAAACAAAAACCCCCAAAACCCAGCCAAACAAATAAAGCAAAAATACAACACAATATCCTTAAACCAAAAAAATAGTATTTACCCTATCTATGAAGATATTTGACTGGCTTGGTCTTGTTTAGGTCCTGTGCAGGTCCTCATGGTTGCTATGAGAGGATGATTGTGGCAGCCATGTCCTTTCCAGGGGACAGCAAAAGGGACAGCAGGTCACAAATTCCTCGTACATCTTTAGCTCTTACATGCTTTCCACCCCCTTTTCCTCCATGGCCTCTGAGCCCCCGACCCCCACACTGAAGAACCAGGAGACAGCTGCTCAGGGAGGGAACATCATATTTGATTGAGCATTGTGGCCAGTGTCAGGTGTCCCATGTTCCAGTGGATGGACTTATATTTATTTGTGGACATACGGACATCATTAAGTGGACTTACTGAGTTATCAAAAACAACCCAACAAATAACAATGAAAAATAAGACATGAAGTTAGGACGGGACATTTTAGAGGGATTTTTCAGGGTTAGAGGGGGCAAATACGGAGGATAGGTGTAATCATATTTCAATGTATACATAGTGGAAATTCCCCAAAGTAAAGAAAAATTTAAAAATATATTGTAGATATTAATTTATTTTGATAAGAAAATGGCAACAACTGGAATTGAGAGATATTGTGGAAAACAATGATAGGACGGGTATGTGAGGTCTGTGATGACTGTAGAGAGATCAACAGCCTGGGGCGGAGTTATCTGGGGTTAGACAGGAAGGAATTCACATGCAACGGAATCGCCTATCGGAGCTTGTGAAAGCATTGGAACATTCACATTCTTAGGTGTCCCAAATTCACATTTATGTTTGCCATTCCCACTCATCCCTGGCCAAATAAAAGCAGGTTTTTCTATAATCTCAAAATCATTGTATAATAATACGTATTTGCTGGCAGGAAAAAAAAACACAGAATATGAAGGTACTCTAGGAAATCTGCTGGAAAGTTGATACATGACTATGTATTTAGAATCAGAATAATTTTGTGTTATCTTGGTTTGTTGAAGAATACAGTTTATTTCCCACAGTCTTTGTGTGCCTTAAAGTACTGGGTTACTTTAGCAGCTTCTTTGGTGTGATTTGTTTTTATTTTCTTTTTTCTTTTCTGTTTTTCCTCTTATCTAGAACAAGCTGTAATTGCTCTGTTTCTAATATTGAAACACACCAAAAGCAGTACATGGAACTGTTGACCCGTTTATAATTTAGGGTTACATAAACTACTTTGTTATTCTCATACATTAGCAATATTTCTTTTATAAACATTAATCGTTAATCCTAGTACTCACAAGACTTAAGGTTTCAAGAGAGAGAGGCAGTCTTTCACCAAACAGGTCTTTGCATGTCAGACTAAGTGACCCAGTGCACACGGGGGTCAGGATTTCTTTGTAGTGTTACCTCTTTCAGGCAGTATTCATAATCTGGGGAACAAAGCCACTTTCCTGTTGCTAATGTGTAACTAAAATACATCCCGTTGCTGATAGGTCATGCTCTTGAGGCTTAGGCTCTGGAGCTGTGTGCAGTTCGTGGTGGTGTTCCACTCTGGTGAATCAGACTGTACCTGGTCATTTTGTGTAAGAAGGCAGCTTTGGAGAAACCAAATGACATCTGTCAAACTGAACCGAAGCTGGTGGTGACATTATAGATAAGTTTCTGTGTCCTTAAATAGAACAAATTCTTGTCATTTTTTGTTTTGTCTTTCTTTTATTTATTTATTTATTTTTAAATATTTAAATTTTTATTAAATATTTTTATTTATTTTTAAAATATATTTTATTAATTTATTCATATTACATCTCAATTGCCATCCCTTGTATCTTGTCATGGTTTTAACAGATGCTTATCAAAGCCCCAGTGAGCAGGGCTGAGATTCTACGTGAGGATAACACTGTCCTACGGTCCATACTGTGAGCAGCAGTACAGCGCTGCTCTGTTGGTTCGCTGGGTCTAGAATTCAGTGGTTAAAGACCAAACTGGTCATCTATAGCTTAGTATGTTTCTCCCAGGACATTTCTAACATGGTAAGTGTGT
This sequence comes from Acomys minous, assembly GCF_964271855.1. Classification (NCBI taxonomy): domain Eukaryota; kingdom Metazoa; phylum Chordata; class Mammalia; order Rodentia; family Muridae; genus Acomys; species Acomys minous. The sequence continues at coordinate 106,888,147 of NC_140486.1, read as the reverse complement.
ATGTATATGCACATGAACATGTGTGTGCTTGTGTGGTGTCTGGTGTGTGTGTGTGTGCCGCTTTAGAATACAGAGCCTCTTTTGCCAGAGAGTGTTATGCATTTAGGCTTTAATCACCTGTATCATAAACCACAAGATACATACAGGTGAGAGCTAAAGTTTATTTCGGACAGTAAAATGTTTATTTGGGCACATTTCTCTTTTTTACACATAATAAAAGGCATCATAGATTTGTAAGACACACGTTGCTGGCTACGCTTCAGCTGGAGTGCCACCCTGGCGGGTCTGGATATTTGTGACTGCCACCCATGTGTTCTAGGCAGCGCCGGTGCCAGATAGGAAGGTGCTTGTGCCATGGGTGTTGGTAAAGGTTTGGCTGCCCTTCCCAGGACTTCCAGCTGCTACAGTGCTTTTCTTTGTATTCATCGAACTCAGCATTTTCACAGTTGCAGCTACTGATCTCATATCAGCAGCACAGTAGCCAAGATACTCAAGACACAGCTCCTTGGAGTGTACTTCAAGGGCCTCTGTGTGGTCACAGCTCTGTTGTTGCTATGAGCCAAGTACACTCCTGCCGGACTTTAGGCCACTCTTCCTCGGGACTCTGTCCGCCCTTTCCTTTTCTTTTCCCCTTTTCTAGATTTTTCTCAGCAACGCTGAATGTGGCTGTTTCAATGAGACGGGGATGCCAAAGAAATGAAAGGATGAATTGTTTTGGGGAAGTCTGCTTTTACCTTTCAACATGAACCTCAGCTGAAAATGAAACACAGAAGGAGCTGGGGCCTGTGGGACACTGGGGCAAACAAACTCTGTACTGTGGTGCATCTAGTGTGTCTCCTCGGGCGATCCCCTTAAACATGCCTCAGGCTCCCACCCTGGAGAGAGGACTCCGTGGCTTCCGGTTGACGGCTTTCCCTTTGGTCTCCTTCTGATTGCTGAGCTTTTAAGGTATCATTGGTGCCCAGCTTGTCTGGGAGTAATTTTCTAGCACTGCCCCGTGTTCCAAGTGGTTTCTGTTGTCTCTCTGATTTGTGTTGGGTTCTTGACTGAATCTCCAACTCCCTTCTTTGGCGCCATATACAATCCTCTAACTTTATTTTCAAACTAGAATCTTTTTTTTTTTTATTTTACCAGAAAAGAATTTGATGTTTACCTCAGTGGCACCTTATGCTCCTAGAGACTGCTCTTAAAATTCTCAGGGGATTTTTATACAGGCTGACGAATTCTGAATCTTTCATCTTTGTAGCAACTGGGCCAGTTTGTGTTCCATAAACAACTTCTGTTTTGAAGGGACTCCATTTTTTTTTCTAAATTACATTTCTTTATCTTGTTTATTCTGTGGCCTTGATAAGTGGCTGTGTGCAAGTCATTCAACATGGACTTTCAAAATTAGGTTTCTTATCTTGGCTTATGAAACATTTTTTTTTCATCAGAACAGCATGCTGTGTTTGAATAAATAATACTCATTTGTACAAAATTGGCACCTTTACAAGACTGAGTTTTACAATCACGGACATTAAGTGTTTCACCATTTGTTCTCTGTTTAGTAGCTTCCTATTCTTTTATAAGGATTTGTAGTTGCCAGTATAATTTTTGTCAGTCTGGATCTATTCTTGGGTCTGTTTTTGCTGCTACCATTTACTGCTACATTTTCAATTGACTACATAAGTGCAACTGTTTTATGTTGAGATTTTGTGTAACAAACTTGGCAAATTCACTCATAAATTCTAATTTCTTCTTTATATGTAATTTGGGGTTTATTATATATACATCCATATATATATATATATATATATATATATATATATATATATAATCATGTCATCTGTAGATCTGTACATTATAAGAATTTTATTACTTTGAATACCTTAGTTTCCCTGACTCTTCACTGCCTTTCTACAGACACTTGCACTGTTTGAATTTCACAGTCAAGTATTGAACTGAATATAATAAAGTTATTCTCTCTCTATTGATGGCAGAAGGAAAGTTTTCAATAACTTATTAGGTAATGAAATTTGCTCCAGACATTTCATAAGCATATTTTATCATCACAAGGAATGCTTGCTTTATAAAATTTTCTCTATTATTTTCTTGATGATATATTTATTTTTTTAATCAAATGTGTTTCCTGAAGTTATTGGGTCAATCATATGATTTTTCAATATTCAGCTAATATTATGATGTTCACTGATTTATTTTTACTGATGAATCAATCTTGCATTTGTGAGATTTCTTATGACATTGTTATTATATACCCCTACATTGAGTTGGCTGAACCTTGCCTAGAAATCTTATATTTGTGTTCCTGAAAGTGACTAGGATGTGGCTTTCCTATCTTGTAACACTCATGTTGGGTTTTCAGAATTCACCGTGCAGTGATTTGCTGTGCTTGCACTGGATTCTCCTACTGGAACTCCCTCTTTCCTTAGCTGTGTTTGTGCTTTGTTACCATAGGACCGACTCTCCTACTGGAGAACATTTCTAGAGAAGTCTTTGCTTTAACATTTTGCAGAACATTTAATTATTTGGTCAATTTTGGTAAGTTGTATTTACCCAATATATGCTTAGCTTAATAATTTTTAGTTTTTGAACGTCTCCTTAGCTTATTTCACTCTTTTCTTTATAAGCCGTGTGTTATAGTTGGTAAAGCTATCATATTTGTCTTTAACTCTCTATATAAATCTTTAGATTTCCCATTATACCTGTATACTACTTGGGTCTTTAAAACACATTTCATTCTAATCTTCTGTTTGATCTTTGATTATTTAGACAATTATTTCTTGCTTTCAATTAATTGGAGAGTTCCCCCTTCAATGTTTTGCTGTATAATCCTAATTTGGTGAATTGGAGATTTTTTCCCCCTTCACATTTTTACTGTTTAACTAACTGTTGAAAGGGTTATTTTAAATTGATTTGATTCACAACTTATTTTTATTTAAAAAAAATGATTTAAAGCTCCTCAGAGGGAAAAATGTGATCACTTCTGCTCTTAACATCATCCATTTAATTCTTTTTTAAAATTACTACATGTTTTTATTTTTACTCATTAGTAGAAAATAAGGTTTTTAAATTAATTGATTAATTTATTTACTTTACATCCTGATCCCATTCACTTTACATTTCTCCTCTCCTTCTGGTCCCACCTTCCCTCCATCTTCCCTGCTCCCATTCCTCAGAAAAGCAGAGTCCCCACTCGCACGTCCACTCCCCCCCCCCCCAGTCCCTGCTCATCAAATTCCATCAGGACTGAATGTGTCCTCTTCCCCTGTGGCCTGGTGAGTGATCAAAAAGCAGGCAACAGAGTCCATGACAGAGACAGCCCACACGAAGGGGACCCACTTGAAGCCTGAACTGCCTGTCTCCTACATCTGTGTAGGGGACCTAGGTCCAGTCTATTTATGGTCCTTGGTTGGTGCTTCGGTCTCTGCAAGCTCCTTTGAGCTCTGGATAGTTGGGTCTGTTGGTCTTGTGGAGCGCCTGTCACCTCCAGGTCCCTTAATCAATTCCCCCATTTTTCAACAAGAATCCCCAATACTTCACCCAGAGCTTGGCTATGAGTCTCCACATCTGCTTGGATCCACTACTGAGTGGGGCCTCTCAGACGGCAGCTATGCTAGGCTGTTGTCTACGAGCGTAGCAGAACATTGTTAATAGTGTCAGGTGTTGGCTCTCTCCCATGAAGTGGGTCTCAGGTTGGGCCAGACATTGGTGGAACGGTCCCTCCATCTCTGCTCTATCTTTATCCCCACACATCTTGCAGGCAGGGTACATTTTGGGTTGAAGTTTTCGTGGGTGAGTTGGTGTTGCCCTCCCTCCACTAGAAGTCCTCTCTGGTTAGAGGTTATCCTCTTCAGTCTTCATGACCCCTGCTACTAGGAATCTCGGGTAGAGTCACTCCCATATCTTCCGAGAAGCCTACCCTACCCTGTGTCTCCAGCTTGTCATAGAGATGCCTCCATCCATGTTTTCCCTTCTTTCTGCAGGCCCTCTGTTCTCTCCCCAGGTCTGATCTCCACCCTCATAGTGTACACATTTGCTACACACTTACATACACGCACATTCTATACATACACATGCAATATGAAGTTCAGTTACTAATAACCTTTTAGTATTGTGTAGATTCTTGTTCTGGTGAAACTATACTCATTTTATTTTATTCAAACTATTAATGATATTTGTACTTAATTTTCTGACATTTAAATCACAGGTTTTCTTCTTGTTGTTGTTTTGTTTTTCTCTTGGTATTGGCCATTTCTCACCACTCTTTTGGCATGACTAGTAATTTTTCTCAATTCCAGGAATAATTTGGAAACTTTACAGAGGCAGGAGGTCCTGATTGGTGCTCTCTTCCATCCAGGATTCTGACTCCGAGTCTGAAGTGTGTCTATGGATCCTCCTCTTTTAAGGTTCAGCCTGAACTTCACTGTGTCCTTGACTGTTGGAGTTGTGAGAAGCTCTTATTATCTTCTTATCCTCAGAGTCACAAGTTTACATCATTGAGTCTCCTTCCTGTTCAGCATCTTGAACCTATCCTGGTTTGTTTCACGAGCTGCAAATTCCTACTTTGTGTCTATCTCCCTTTAACACTGTGGGAAACTTTGCTTCAGATTTCCAGTGTTTCAACTACAGGTCTCTGTTCATTCTTTCAGCTTTGTGGTTTATATCATTTGTCATATGTGAGAGGCGAAGCATCCCTGGTACTAGATTCAGTTCACTCTGGTTCCATCTTTTAAGAAAGCCTGGACTCTTTGGGACCCACTGCCTCATGACACTGTTATGCGTTGCCTCTCAACAGCCCTGAGTCTCTGCACCGTTTCTTGCTCTTCTCATCGACATATCATCAGAAGGAGAAGTCAGTTAGATGTGAAATTACTTCCAGAATATTTTTCTTTAAAAAATACTCATAATGCTCACATGGCATACCTCAAATATGTAATATATTTTCCATATTAAAAACATAATTAAAATTGTTAATTTTTTAAGTTAATGTATTTTATTTTAAAACTCTGCCCCAATCATGTTTAATCTCATTAATGAGTCCTTTTTTTTCTAAATACAGTTCATGGTTTTGAAGTAACATTTCCTACTTTGACATCTTAAATGACATATTAGGATTTTATTTTGAAAAGAAAGATATGGGGCGGGGAAAGAAAAGAAAGATACGGGAATTTGTATCATTCCTTATATTCACATTTATTATATTAAATAAGAACCATCAGGTCATGGGAAATGAAAATTTCCTCTTTTATTTCCCTTTCATTTATTTTTCTACCTTGAATTAAAAAAAAAGCCTTTTCTCTTATTCTTCTTGTCATTTTTTTCCTGGTATAATGAATTTTTCCACTGAAGCCCACTGCATTCACACCGTTTTATAGGATCCAAGAATATCCTCTTTGTGCCCTAAAAATAACTATTTCTCGCAGTTTTCCAGATCTGGCATGTTTTAATGAAATTGCTTGCACAGAAGCTAGCATGTTACCTTGCTTCATGGCTGCCTGACGAAGCTTTTCTGCTCTATTTCCTAGGTCACCTCATGTGACTAACAGTTTCCCCTTCACTCTGTTTATTTTCTAACTTTCCTGAAAATTATTTTAACATTTGCCTGATCATTTTTCGATAGTAACTAGTTTGTGACATTTGAAGTAGTAACAACTCTTTACAATTTTCATATATATATGTGTGTTTACATGTGTGTGGGTAAACATCCATGTACATATGGAAGGCAGAGTTCAACGTGGATATCTTCTGGATCATTCTTCACCTTACTTTATTGAGACTAGTTCTCTTACTGAGTCTGGAAAAAAGGAGATTCAGCTATGCTGGCTTGTAGTGAGAATTTTGGTTTCTTTGAAAACTCAGTTATATTATGTGAGTATGTTTTTGTTTTAATCCCAGGTATGGGATATGGGGCTGCTTCAGATTGTCCACAACTATTAACTATGATTGTCTGGTGCTCTAGGAGAGGTGTGGTTTTTGCCAGCTGCAGATAGATTAATTCTGGGCACTTTTGGAGACTGTATAAATTGGAGAGGGACTTCAGTGGCCGTCACTCCCCAGCTGCTGTTGCTGGTCCCTGCTGCTGCTGGCCCCTGCTGTTGCTGGTTCCTGCTGTTGTATTTGCCATTGCATTTGCTGGATTGCTGGATATTTTGATGAGAAAGATTGGACTTGTTTTTAGGAACTCAACACCCCAGGTCATCAGGAAATAGTCTGAAGAGGTCTGTGCCTCCTCTCCCCTCTAATCTTCTTTCTCAACTACCTAGTGTTGGGGGTTTGGAAAGGATTAGGATGGAGAAGGGTAGTAGATATAAGAATCCAATAATGTAGCCCCCCCAAAAAAAATACACCTACACTAGCTGTCTGGCAGGCCCCAGTGGTTACCTAGTTCCACATTACTAGTGCTGGGCTGTTAGAATGGGCTGCATTCTGGGCTGTTTGTGTGTGGTGGGAATCTAACTCGAGCCCTCATGCTCATCCATCTTTCCAGCACTGGAAAGGCTGGCAGGAAGACCTCTGGAGCTCACAGACAGCCAGGCTCAGATGACATGCTTCAGACTTAATGAAGAGAACCTGTGCAAAAAAAAAATAAGGTGACGAGGGATGGGGTAAGAAACTCTGTGTCACCATAATGGCTTCCATAGGTAAAAACATGTGTTTATAGACCTTCACCCACACATATATGCATATGTGTTTGTGCACAGTTACACACACACACACACACACACACACACACACACACACACCAGATTGTGTTCATATGAAATTTGATATCTCTTTATTTCTCTTCTATGCCATGCTCCCTTGAGTCCTCTTCTTGATTATGTCTCATATATACCATAATAAATGCTGCTCTTATTTACACTGTAAGTAACTCATACTGTGGTGTACAGTCCACCTTGTTTTAAAATGTGGATTCGCCTTGGAATCAGCATTGTGCCTTGATCATTTTTATTAACCCTATAAGCACTGACGTTCATGTATTAATTTGATTTAAATGAAGAGTTAAGTAGAATGTCTATGAAATTAATCATGAACCCACTAGCTGAATTGCTTTGGTAAGTGGAGTAAGTATTGTATTTCTTCCCAGCAGATCCTTTAACTTCTAGAGTCTCCGTGAAGCTGTGATCACCTTGGCAAGTAGTCAAAACTGTACACCTTTCCCTCCAGTGTTAACTGAGTCAGATTTATTATTCTCAGACATTCTCAGTGAAGTTAAAGGTTGTGTATAAATAAATTGTACATGTTTTACATGTCCCTTTGTAGCTCTTATTCTGAATTGCTGGCTTGCTCTCAAGTTTCATTCATACATTTCTCAAAAGTAGAATGTCTATGAAGTTCACCATGAAAAACCAGATGAATTGATTTAGTGTACACAGTAAGTACTGTGTTTCACTTATAGTAGGTCCTTTAAATTCCGCATAGTTAAAAATCTGGAAAGCCTGCATTTATTCTACAGAATGATGGTTTTTGTTATGACATCTTCCTGTTTCTTTGGTGTCCTGGTTTTTGTTCATGATTTCCTTTCCCCTCTCTTGTATCTCCAACTCCTCTCTTCTCTCAATTTATACCTTAGCAGGGAAATATATTTAGCCATGTTCTTTTTAATTCTATCTATTTTATTTTAAAAACAACAATTGGGTGATAACTATTTATTATTTTGTAGAAATTTTATTGTCCGAAGTTAGATATTTGGTCACTTCACTAGATGCATTTGAAATCATTAAACAAAGGGTCCAAGGTCATCCTGAAAATGGCTTGCCTTTTGTTGATGTTTTATTCCGGTCAGGAAAAAGCCATCATAACTGGGGATTTCCATACATTTACCAATTTATCATTTTCCTGGGTTTGAGACAACATTATGACTCACTGCTTTTTATGTTTAAGTTTCTCACTTGAGATGGAAATAATAAATGTAAACAAATACATGACAGTACATGCTGGCAAGGATGTGGAGAAAGAGGAATACTCCTCTGTTGCTGGTGGGAGTGCAAACTTGTTCAATCACTTTGGAAATCAATCTTTCTCAGAAAAGTGGGAATATCTCTACCTCAAGATCCAACTATACCACCCTTGGGTATACACCTAAGAGATGCTCCACCATACAACAAGGACATTTGCTCAACAATGTTCATAGCAGCTTTATTCATAATAGCCTGAACCTGGAACTAGATTAGATGTACCTCAACTGAAGAATGGATAAAGAAATGGTTGTACATTTAAACAATGTAGTACTACTCAGCTACTAAAACAAGGAAACCTTGACATTTGCAGGCAAATGGGTGGAACTAAAAAAATCACCTCAAGTGAGCTAAGCCAGACCCAGAAAGACACACATGGTATGTACTCACTTATAAGTGGATTTTAGCTATATAGTACAGGATAAACATAATGCAATGCACAGACCCAAAGAAAATAAGCAACAAGGAAGATCCAAGAGAGGCTGCTTGAATCTCACTCAGAAGGGGAAGTAGAATAGACAGAGGTAGTGGTTGAAGAAAGGGAACAAGGTAAGAGAGGGAGCACCGAAAGATATGAAGGTGGAGATCAGACCTGGGGAGAGCCAGGGTGGGAGGACAGAGGCCTGTAGAGAAAGAGAAACTGTGGGCTGGGCCATCTCTGTGACAAGATGGAGACCTAGGTCAGGGGAGGCTTCTAGGACAATATGAGAGGGATTCTAGTAGAAACTCCTAGCAGCAGGGGCCATGGAGATTGAAAAGGACACCCCTTAACTAGACAAGTCTCCTAGTAGAGGGAAGGGAACACTAACCCACCCAAAAAAAACTTCAACGCAAAATTTACCCTGCCTACAATATGTGCAGGGATAAAGAGAGAGCAGATAGAGCAGAAACTAAGGTAATGTTCAACCAATGCCAGGCCTAACTCAAGATGCACCCCATGGGAAGAGCCAACCTCTGACACTATTAATAACATTCTGCTAGGCTTGCAGACAGGGGCCTAGCAGAGTTGCTTTCTGAGAGCCACTACCCAGTAGCACCTCCTTGAAACAGATGCTGAGGCTCACAGCCAAATATTGGGCAATGCATAGGGAGTCTTGTGGAAAATTGGTGTGTGTGTGTGTGTGTGTGTGTGTGTGTGTGTGTGTGTGTGTGTGTGTGTGAAGAGAGAGAGAGAGAGAGACAGAGAGAGAGAGAGACAGAGAGAGAGAGAGAGACAGAGACAGAGAGAGAGAGAGAGAGAGAGAGAGAGAGAGAGAGAGAGAGAGAGAGATGGACCCTAAGCTGACAGGCACTTCACAAGAAGCCCAACAGAGCCAACTAATCAGGGCTCAAAGGGGCCTAGTGAGACTGCATGGACTGGACCCAGGCCTCCTACAGAGATGTAGTGAATGGAGAGCTCAGGCTTCATGTGGGTCCTCTAGTAAGGGGAGCCTGGCTTTACTCTGATGTGGACTCTCTTGCCAGTAATTAAGTCTTGGTCATTACAGTCCCAATGTGGTCACAATACATGTATGAAAGTACTGAAATGAAACTCTTGAGTTTGTACAATTAATAAATAGCAATGAAAAGAAAAATTAAAAGATCAGGGGGAGGGATAGTTCAGTGGTTAAGAATGTGCATTGCAACTGGGCGTGTTAACGCATTCCTGTAACCCTAGCCCTTAGGGAGGCAAAGGCAGGTGGATCTCTATGAGTTCCAGGCCAGCCTGGTCTACAAAGTGAGTTCAGGACAGGACATCCAAGGCTACACAGAGAAACTCTGTCTCAAAAATCCAAACAACAACAACAACAGAAACAAAAAGAATGTGCATTGCTCTTGCAGACGTGATGAGTTCAGTTCCCAGCTTCCAATGGGGCTGCTCACCACTGCTTATAGCTTCAGCTCTAGAGGATTTGATACTCACTGATGACTTCCATGGGCACAGATGCACAAACACACACATGGACACACACACACACACACACACATGCGCACACACACATACACATCTTGTTAAAAATAAAAACAAATATTAAAAAGAAAAATAAATACACAATAAAGAAAATTATCATGGCATTTATATGTATTTTTTAATATTGAGAATGCCAAGCTTTTAATTCAGGAATAGGTACAGTTTCACTTTGTGTATACTAGCTAAAGTTTGGATCATTAAAAGTAATGAGATTATTGAGAGCAACCAGAGAGGCATAGTGGACAAACATCACAGAAATACATCATTGCTTTAAGTCTTATTTAGCTTTGAAACTTATCAAGAGTGTTCCCTTGAGCAATTCACTTGTTTGAACTTCTGTTTCTTAGTTTGCTAAACAGAGCTAAGGATAGGATCCAGACTTTATTCTTTTGATTTGTTAAACTAAAATAAAGAATGGTCAGTCACATCTTCAATGAAGAGGAACTTCTCACACAGCCTCAGGTTTTCTTATTTTGTTCTTTCTTGTTTATATTGACACGGAAACTTACTCTTCTCATTATAGTGAGCCAGGTAATATGAGAATCTGAACAATAATGGTGCCACCAACAGCAAAAATGTAATTAATAATAATAATAATAATAATAATAATAATAATAATAATAATAATAAATAAAAATAAAACACAGCATACTTTCACTCTAAGTACTAAATCAATTGAGAAATAAATAAGGGTCTGAAAAGATTCATACGTGAACTTTTTCAGTGATAAAATAGGCTTGTACAATAACTATGAATGAGTCTACTAGCACAGTATCCACCTCCTTCTAATTTAAATAATGTTCACCTACAGCAAAATAAGGATCTGAGGACACCCTCTAGGAGAGGATTTCAGTGTATTCTACAACACTGAGTTCAGCGTTCTCTAAATTCTCCTGGTAAGACTCCAAACTTCTGGAAGAAAATCAGTACCCATGTACAGGATTAATAATTTATGCTGGAGAATGCTTTAGTCCTGCACATAACAGACCAAGGGTAAGAAATGAGAGCAATACCTTTGATATCTTACCTATCCTGGGTAGGATGTGCTGTGAGCATGATATCATACTTTTCCTTTCTCCTTTTGTAGGAAAGTCAGACTCTAAGACTTGTAGGGGTAATATGTGTGAAAAACATAGATACAGAGTCGTAAGTTGGCACCCTAAAACTCTTACTTGCAAGACAGTGGAGTGGGTGTCACCATTTTTTAAGCCTAGGGAAATGGTGTGACTCACTCTGTGTTCCATAGTTTTATGTCGACTTGATACAAGCTAAAGTTGTTTGAGAAGAGGGAACCTCAGTTAAGAAAAATGCCTCCAGCTTTAGGCTATCCTGTAGGGCAATTTCTTAATTAGTGATTGAGTGGGGAGGGCTCAGATTATTGTGAGTGGTGCTACTGCTGGGCTGGTGGTCTTGGGTTCTATAAGGAGAGGGCTTAGACCATTGTGAGTGGTGGTACTGCTTGGCTGGTAGTCTTGAGTTATATAAGAAAGCAGGCTGAGCAAAGTCACATGGAGCAAGCCAGTAAGCAGCACTCCTCCATTGCTTGTGCATCAGGGCCTGCCTCCAGTTTCTGCCCTGTTTGAGTTCCTGTCGGACTTCCTTCAGTGATGAGCAGTGATATGAAAGCGTAAGTCCTTCCCAAGTTGCATTGGTTATGGTGTTTCATGACAGAAATTATTAATAATTAACTAGACACCACCTAATAGAATTTATTGCTTCTCCTAATTTATAGGTAAAACATCTTTGAATCTAAACAATCTCAAGGAGTGAATCAAAGTGCAAGGAAGGGTTGTAATACAAGTATATTTTTGGATAATCATTAAGAAGGCAGATGTGCAACATAGCTGATATGAACAGATATTGGAAGCCACAACTACGTAGGACCAATAAACACCTACACACATCTATTCTTTGTGATCATTATGCAATTAAAATTAGCTAATATACATGAAAGTGATGGGTGAATATAATGCAACTGTTGATATTGCAGCCATTACTATTTCTGTGCATTGACCTCCTCCTTTATAGAACATAGCCAAAACTTTTCTTAAATTTGCTACATCTCAGATTGCTGTGAGAAGTAAACACAATATTGTACCAGAAGTTCTTTGTGAGATATAAAGTACAATATAAATGATAGTTACCTTTATTGATTTGTGCATTTGCTTGTAGTCCTCAAACATGAGTTAGTTAATGCTCTAATGATGAAAATTTGAACTACCAAGTCTATTAGAAAATTCTGGATTAAAGTAAAAAGAGTTTTAGACCATCATTTCCAGTGGGAAAAAAAATTGTCAAGAGACTGATTAGACTAATTGAACATGGCCTGGTATGGATTTGTAGTTTCTTTCTACTTCAGCAGAGAATGCAGATGAGCTAAAAGGTGTGGACACTAGAAAGCAGAGCCGGAAAACCAATTCATCAACTTGAGGGCTCTCCAGCTACTCAAAAGGGTGATTCTTTGGAATCACTGAGAGTTGTGTTAAAAATGCAGATTATCAGATGTCCCCTCCAGACCTACTCAATCAGAACCTGCAGTTTAGCAAGCGTCAGGTATGCTTCTATTCATGAGTTTATTCACAAGTTCAATAAAAGGCCAAGGAACTTCATGTTGTAAAGTATGCATTACAAACTTAGTGAATATCTTTAACACTTAAGCTCATGCTCTATAATAGTTATTATTTAAAAATAAAAATACTAGACAACTGTGAGGTTTTAATTTGCTTATGTTATGTTTGTGCTTTATTTTTCTTAGTTAATATGTTTATTCCCAGTGCCCTTCAATGTCCACTCTGAATTCATTCTTTCTTTCAATAATCATGTTCTGAATGGTTATGATGTACCCAGCACTCTGCTGAGTTCTGAGTTTACAGTGGAAATCAGACAGTCTGGTTCCCCTATATCATGGTGCTATTTAAGTTTAGTAGGATGAAAACATGAATACGTAATAAACACATAAAAACAAAGATGTTGAAGGTATTACCAGGACAGTAGGCAGGGGCTGCTTAGAGCACTTTCCTTGTCAGGCCACCATAGCTACCAGCGTTTCCTCAGCTTAGAAGAATAAGATAGCCATTCAAGTGCTGAGAAAGGGTGGTGTTAGATAAAGCTTTAAAGATGAAAAGGGCTTGGAATATTCAGAAAGCTCAATGGAACCTCCACTGGCTGCAGTTTGATGTGTGGGTTGGTGGATTCAACATGCCCAGATCAGGCAGTCTCGTAAGTGTGGTCTTCATGTCTGTCACTGAAGAGTGATAGACAGTCATTAATGTAAGATAGACAGAAGGAGAAAAAGTGAAATTGGACAACCAGATCTGAAGTGCACTCAATGTACATTATGAAAAAAATTAGTCATCCTTCTGTGAGTCATGAGTTTGGATGGGACACATTAGAAGCTTGCGAGAGTAACTCAAAGGCCTTGCATAAAGACGAGAGATAGGTTTTGGGAATATTTGTTTGTACCTGTAGCTGTGCCATCAGATTCATTCCTAGCTGTCACCTTTTCTGTTCTGCCTTCCAGGCCATGTCTGCTCACTGAAGCTGGCTTTTGCTCACACAGGCACCAGCTGGAGACGGAAGGAAGGCACGGCATCCCTTGCAGGTGCAGGCTGTCATCCGTGGCACTGGTTCACTCCAGACTGGCTTGTTCAGTTTCCAGATTCTACCAGATGTCATTAGACTGTTAAGTCCCTGTAGTGCCATGTCCTCCTTTGGCCTGCAGATAATATTTATATTGCCTCACCAACTTTTGTTTAGCATCTCATTTCTTTCATCACCTGTGATTCCATTTATCTGCATTAGATAAAAAAGAAAGAAAAAGGAATTTCTTCTTGGCTTTAGACACGTAATGAGTTATCCTTTTCTGTTTAGACCCTGGTGGATATAAACAATAAAAGGTAAATGATTGGGTATAGCAAATGAAGCAATATAGTCTTCAAGTAAGGAAATCTGTAGGTCGCATTTGGGAACATGGTCTTATGTTTAAAATACAAGATGTAGGTGATAGCTATACACATGGATGCAGCTCTCTGTGTTATTAGGACTCTTTGACCAGTGAGATGGAGATGATGCCTACGTTCACTGAAGTGAAGTAATGAGTAGAGAGAAAAGATTTAAGCTGAATTCTGAATACTCTGAGGGTGACTGCTATTGGAAGGACCTGTAATAGGACTTAAGGGAGCTTCCCTGTGGCTGCGTTCATGCTAAAATAATTAGACTGTATAGAGCATGTCCATCATTGATCTACCGCATCAGTTAAGCTGCACTGCCAAATAAAATAGAGCACGTTCTTGGGACACAAAGCCTATAGAAGTAGTCATAGGCTCTAAAGAAATGATAGAAAAACAAGGCAAGATTAATTCCACTTTAATTGTGACCTAAATGGGCCCCATATGTCTGACACACATTCTGTTTCTGTTCCCTGGGATTAGGCAAGGGCTGTCCATGCCAGTTGTCAGAGTCCAGTGAATTGTCCAACCCTGTCCGAGACCAGAGTCGCTGATATCTTGTTCCTTGTCTCCTAGTCGTACTGTGTGTGTCTTGGTACAATGCTATTTCTACTGCAGCAAAAGAGACCTTCCACAAACCCCTATCAGGAAGAGATATTTCCCCCTCTAATATATGTGGTTTCTTTCTAGCACTGTAACAAAAAAACCCAAGTTAGACAGCGTTTTAAGTGAAAAAGGTTTGTTTGGGTTTATAGTTTAGGAAGTTCAAATTTATCACCAAATGGCTCCACTATGTTGTGGTAGGAGTGTGCGGTGGGACAGATTCACTCACCTAGTTAAATAAGAAGAAAAGGCTAATGTGGGGACGTGGATAGGTATTTCATAATTTGCCTTTGAGATTATGCTTTCCATGTCATGAGGAATTCTCACATGACCTCACCAGCCCAAAGTTCCCAACCCTCCCAAAAGTACCACCCTGGAGGCAAACATTTGAAGGACATGCAATATGCAAACTGTGGTACTATGGACAGATAAATATGTACTTTATTAGTGGCTTTGAGAAAGGCAAGAAGAACATTGCTATTTGCAAACCTCAATCATAATCTATGGCATCTGTGATTTAAGTCTTTAGTGAACCTCAGAGTACAAAGAGCCCATGAGAATATTTCTCCCCAAAGCTTCGTTCTTTGACTGTGTACATCAGAAACCACCATGAAGACAAGTTCTAGGACATTCTATTAAAACTTCAAAATTCTAATTTGCAGGAGTAAGATCTTCCTGAAGCATTATGAGCCATATTGAGAGCACGTTAGCCTTAAGCACATGAAAAATAGGAAACAACTACTCTAGGGACGTCAGTTTTTTCAAAGAGTTCGGGCTCAATTTTGAAGCTTGGTGATGTCCCTTATGAACACTGGAGGAAGACACAAATATCTTTGGAAGTTTCATAAGTTGCAACCAAACCTAGTAGCAGCCTAGGTTTCTCTCTTATACTCTTAATATCCTGGGACATCTCTCCTGAAATTCCTTTCAGAGAGCTGATAAAACATTAACCAGCCACATCAGAGCACAACTGCAGAGGGTGTTAGTGCATTTTGTAGTAGAATATTCAAAAGAATAAGTTTTTATTTATTTCAAATTTTATTTTATGTTTAGTTGTGTGTGTGTGTATGTGTGTGTGCACGTGCGCACGTGTGTGTGTGTATTTGTGTGTGTGTAGAGTATGTGACTACAGAGACTTGAAGAGTCTAGTATAAGGTATCTGATATTCCAGAGCTGGAGTTTCGGGGCTGGTGAGACACTCAAATGGGGTGCTTAAAACAGCTCAGATCCCCCACAAAAGAAGCCATCTTCCCAGTTCTCAAATATTCCTATAGTTGTTTCCAAAGAATTACTTTTACTTTCACTTATGCGTCTGTATTTGTGTCTGTGTGAGAACAATACGCACATGAATGCAGATGCCCATAGAAGCCAGAAGATACTGTTGAACCCTCTGGATCAGGAGTGAAAGATTGTTGTGAGATACATGAAATATGTTATGAAAACCAAACTGGGGTCCTCTGTAAGAGCAGTACATATTTTTAACCTCTGGTCCATCTCTCTGGTCCAAGTGGCTCATTCTTAGATGTTCTTGCTTCTAATACTTTGTTTCTGGACCCTCTTCTGGTCCATCCCTCCTCTTAGTTGGTGAGGCCTTCTGAGAGCATCCTCAGTTGCTCAGCTGTGCCCCTGCTGTCCTTTGCATCTTAGAGTTGGCACTGTGCTTCCATCTATAGGACCCCCAACTCCAGTCTCTGTTGTTTTCATCCTTTGTTTGCTTAGTTTTATTTTTCACTTTTGACATTGGAATGAACATAATAGCAGACCAGAATTCCAGGCCTCACTGCCAACTGCTGATACAGTGCCTGCCTGAGAATAGGCAATCAGCATATCTTCATATGAGAAAAACACAGAAAGATAAACTTTAATGGGCAATTCAGAATTCAGAGATTTGCTCCTTTCAACTTTGCTAAGGAGATGATTGTTCTTAATTATAGAGATGCCTCACGTGAAACGTGTTTTGGTAGTAAGTGTGAGCATTTTCAGAAGAAGTCTTTTATAGGGCTTTGATCTTATGATTCACAGCCCTTTCCTCATCCCACTTCACCCCTACATGTGTAGCCAATGGCCTTCCATTGCAGCATTCGGCAGCATGGTCTTAAGAGTTTCTGGAGAGTACTTTTGGTTAACAGAGTGAGGATCTGGAACCACAGAAATCTCTGGAGTGAATGCTTTTTGCTTCACCATTTTAATTACTGATTTGTAATGCGGACTCATGAAAGCATCATGCTTACTTAGTGTCTCTGACCTGCTCAGTGCAATGTGCATCCTCCACGTGCCTCTCTAAAGCCTATGCATGTCTAGAGGGAGGCAAAAGAGCCATTAATCCTGGAAGATATTTGTCCTCCTTTCTCTTGACATTTTATTGCCCTTTAGCTCATTTGTGAAAGATATCAAAGCAGAGTCAGACTGGGGAACACAAGGCCTTTTCATTAAAATGGTAGATCTCCCTGAGATCTCTTTGTTCTTCCCTGTAGGAGGTCTTTGATCAGTGCACAAGGAAAGATTTATGAAGAAAGAAATAGGTAATTTTAAATCAATAAATTAAAATACCACAGAAATAATATCTCAGTGTCTGTGTCCATTAGGGAGATAAAATTGTTTCCAACACAAAGTTATAAAGTTATTCTTTTCTTAGTCAGAACATGAGAGAGAGAGAGAGAGAGAGAGAGAGAGAGAGAGAGAGAGAGAGAGAGGTCTGTGTGTGTCATGGTTAATCATATCCTGTGGAATACAGAGAAATAGTGACTTCTGTTTGCAGGGTAGAGAAAACAATAGTTAGATACTGTTTTCTCCACAGCTGTCCTTTTGATAAAAGACTCAGTGGCCACACATCTGAAAGAATTCCACTTAGGAAGCAGAGTAGGGTTTGCCATGTTTAGTGGCTTTAATGTTGGACATATGTGACTGGTCTGAAATTTTTCTAGCTTCTCATGTATTTTTCCTTAAATATTTTAAAGGACCATGTGTTCATTAGGGAACACTTGTGTGGCATTTTAGTTTTATTTCTTTTTATGGAATTAGTTCATTTATTTAGAAGAAAAAAACCAAGAAATGTGAAGAAATATGAAAGAAAATCAAATCACTTGTAATTCCATAAATTGCAGGTACATATTGCAATTGTATCATATTGTTTGGCATTTTGCATTCTCTTCTCTGTGGAAAAATGTAGTTTGTATATCCATATATAAGTATTTATGTATTCACATAATTTAAAGTCACTTGTCTAAGCTTCTCGCAGATTAGTGTAAAATGAGGTTATCTTTACATACCCAAAAGATAACAACCAAGCCCTCCTTTATAGAAAGTAGTGTTCTGGAGAACTGGCCATGAAAACCTCTACCTCTCCTCCCTTGTAGACTCTGCCTGGAAATGGAGATTTTCCTTTCCACGGCACAAATCACAACAATGTATGTCCTAATTTTAGTTTCTTCAGTGGCCCCATGATTTTCCTAAAGAGACTTTGTGTTCAGGCACCTGATCACTCCCGTCCTCAGTTCTAGGCTCTTCTTTATCCAACGCCACCCCTGCAAGTGTAGCTGGTGGTCTTCCGAGAGACCACCATGCCTTCCCAGAGCCAGGTTCAGCACGAGCTGCCTGGGGAAATCTCAGGACTAGATGAGAGCTGATAAATCCTCAGTATAACACCACTGTGGGAAGAGATGATCTGTTTACGTTGCTAAACTGCTTCAGCTCAGACCCACGTATCCTCTTCTATGCTCCAGAGTGTGATAGTCACTGATGTGTTCTGACCATGTCACTGTTGCACACATGTTCCCTGGTGGCATCAAACCCAGTACTGGTGGTCTGTGTAAACATCCCCTTTAAGAACTGATGCTTATATTTCTCTATCTTACAACATTTTAAATGATATTTTAAAATGGCGCTCTAAGGTCAGTACCCTAAACTGCTGACTAGAGGTCCTATCTCTTAACATAGCTTCTCTTCTGTCATCCTTAGAAGAGGAAAGTGTCATTTTCCCCCCATGTTTTTCCTGCCTGTGGGCAGAGGAGATCTTTTTCATGATAATATACAATGCTGTAATGATGACACAAGTTGCTATTGGGTTCAGAAAGACATGCTATTTAGCACAGAAACATGAAAGTTGATTCTTAAAGTCCTACCATGGGTGTGTAGAAACTGAGAGAAGGAAAGCCTGGCTGGAGCCTCGGGGCCTCACTCCTGTATCACCCACTGCTCCATACCAAATTCAAGTCTCCTTCCTATAATGACATTGACACCATGTCACTAATGTCCCAAAATTACACTGAGAAAGTGAAAGCATTTTTGTCTTACTGGCCAATGTTTATTTTCACAAGTATAGTTCCGTATCCTGGTATTTAACACATCCTAAGACACACATTGTGGAAATGAAGCCATCCTTTAAGTGGGACCCTTCTTGTCCACATGGTTGGACCCCAATTCTCTGACCATGCTGAGTAATGAAAACACCTAACATCAGTGTGTTTGGAGTTATCACATCTTAGACAAACATCAAATATATGCAATGCCAGTACCCCAAAGGGATTTATCCCATCTATATTAATCCACTATGCTCATGAAAGTCTTACATTTATAGAAACACATGAGATGATGGTGAGACTATATGCCAATTTGTCAAGTGATGGTCCTTTCCCAAGGTACCCTGCCTGGGCCTCAGGCTGCCTCGCCTGTCTCTTCTCTCAGGAAACAGGGTATATTATATTTTTGGAAGTAATATTGTTACCATTGTACATATGTATGTCCTTTTCCTCACTGTCAATTCTAACTGTCTTGTGAGCCACTGTTCATACAATTCTATGTGCATGCATATGGCATATGTGTTCAAGGGAGTTTGAACACATACATGCACACAGATGCACATGCACACACACATTTATGTAGGAGAATAAGCAGAATGTTCAGGCATAGAACATAAATTTTTAAATAAAAAAGAACCATTTTACCAAAGGAAAAATAGGAACAAAACTGCTAAAAATGTGCATAATTTATGTTACATTTGCATCATAAATATTACCATTCATCATTCAGGTAAACATTAGCTTCATGCATTGCTCTAACATAAGGAGACCTGTACATGTGTGGAACTGAGTTCACACAGTGGTTTTTCACATTTTCAAAAATTAAGGTTTTCATTACATGTGTTTGTTTTATAAGATTAGTGTTATTCCTTTATTGGATTTTTTGTAATGAAATTCAACTTTATTTAGTGCATTTTCCTGTTACTGAACACGTTTAAAAGTCTCATTGAGAGGCTGCCACCATACTGGAAACATTTCATCATATTTCTATTGTTTGAAAATTATTGTCTCCCTCATTTCCATTTCAAAGTTTGACATCATCTTCATACCCTAGGATTTGCCGGTTTCCTGCTTTTCTTTGCTCTTAGCATGTACTCATGAATAGAAATTCTACATCATACGATGTTAAATGTGAACCTCAGAAAATGGATCTCAAATCCTCTAGCTCTTCCAGGTAGCAGTGTGTCATTTTTTTTTGTGGAATTGATAAGGCTAGTAGGTTATAGTTAGACTATCACTGCTGAGTAAGATCTGTGTGGGTTACCAGGGTTGCAGAGAGAAACAGTTCCTTAAATTGATTTGATGTAAACTCATCCTTTCAGGCTCAAGAGTTTTCCTAAGCAATTGGTATTTACTAATAACCCAGGATTTGGTATATAGACTTTCCTCCAACAGAGTCACAATAAAACATGAAAGATGTAATTCTGAACCTCTGTGTCTCAACCTCTTACTCTTAGAAAGGTAATGTCTTGCTGGTTGTGGCTGTGACTCTTGGAAGAATGAACATATTCTGCCAGAGGTCTGTGCCTATCTAAGAATATTTACTGGAAAGATAAGACCTCTAGGAGGAGGGCTTTTTTCTTGCGGCGATGAGGTGGACACCTACTTGTGCTGGTGACTGCCATGCATTTCCTGTGTGATGTCATGCTCATGGAGTGTGATGATGTCTGCACCTGGAACTTCCATTTGATCAGCTTCACAGAGGGTTGATATTCTGATTTCTAATCCTCTTCTTTCTTTGTCTTCAGTGTCATGAGTTTCTTTTCTTTCCTTTTTTAAATAATCAAATCGATGGCTTCTCTGATGTTTCATCAACATTTTGACTTCTCTAAGTTATTTTGCAAGTTTCTGCTATGTTTGTCCTGTCCAGTTGTTTGATGCTTTGGTGGAATAAGTAAATACTTAGAGAATCACAGAATACCACAGTCACTCTGTGTCACCCGTGACATTGTATATAAACTGGGGCAGTTTCATGTCACCTCAGTGTGCTTTCTCCTGAATTATCAGGTGAAGCGATTTGGGAAGAAACCTTGTTACTTTTGGGAGTATGTAATTGTGAGTACTTTCATTTTATGCAAATATATAAATATTTTGTAGATTCATTTATGTGGTGAGTGCTATATTCTGATATACTTCTTTCCAAATCCATCAGGATCAGGGGATGATATATTCTTCAAAGGCACCACTAAGACAAAAAAATTCCTTTTTAAAAATATATAAATACTTTTACTAATCTTTGAGAATTTCATATATGTATGTAAAACATTTTGACTGTATCCTCCCCCCCTACAACCAACCACCCCATCCCAAGAACATGTCCTCCTTATATATTTACATAGCTCACTAAGTCCAGTTTGTGCTTCCCATATCTTTATAGGTGTGAGGTTATTTACTGGAGCATGGAGTCATAGCCTCCAAAATGACAGACTCTCCTTCTCCCAGTATTCCTCAGATGTCTATTGCTCCACAGCTAGGTATAGGTGCTCATGGTCTACCCTTCCTCCATGCTGGCATGTCAAGTAGCTTGTTTTTTGACTAGGTCTTCTGCAGGGAAACAGAGCTGCCATCATTTCTGAGTGTAGAAGTTCTGTCATATCTAGTAGACACTGTTTTGCTCTGGTCTTTCCTGACCTCTGCCTTTTGCAGTCTTCCACCTCCTCTTCTGTAATTAACGGTGTGGTAATGACATAGAGGTCCCATCTGTATCTGAGCAGACACTTATTTCCTACACTTTGACCAGTGCGAGCTTTTGTATGTGCACAAAGAAATGCCTCTAATGAGCTCTGAGAGCTGCACTCATCTGGTAGTGGAGAGATATGGATTTATAGCATCATTTGATACTGTATCCATTTAAGAAAATGATAATAGTTGGTTCATCCCCAGGACCTATGAGGTTCCCAGATATGGGTGTGTGACTGGATTTATAGTACCAATCATGATATTTCTTCTGTGGAGTAAAAAAAAAATCTAAACAGAAATCATCCATTTATCTCCCATAATAAATAAAAACTCTTGTGTTTAAGTGGGAATTGAACAAATTATATTACATTTGTTGATTGAGTGAGTGAATGAGTAAGTGAGTGTCTGTGTGTGTGTGTGTGTGTGTGTATGTGTGTGTGTGTGTGTGTGTGTGTACACCATGCCACTTGTGTACACATACCATGCCACACACATGTGGGGTAAGATGACAACCTGGGAGAGCTGACTCTCTCCTTCAACTGTGTGGGTCCGAGGGATCGAACTTAGGCAGTCAGCATATGCCTTTACCTGCTGAGCAACTCCATGTGTCCAGGGCTGACTATTTTAATTATATTAACTATTTTTAATGATCTTTTCCAAACTTCCAATTTTAAAACCTATTTTGTCATCAACATTATCTAATAGGATAATGTTAACAATAAGAAATATCTTACTCCTCCCTTTGAGAACTACGATCTTTTCAGAAATAATTGGTTGACTGGGATCCCTTTTTTAAAACATGGCTTTTTCTTTTTTTTTCCCTAAAAATTCTATCTGTAACGAGCAAGAGCATTCATACACATTTCATCTTTTATATTTCTTCTCTTATCAACTCTCTTTCAAGAGAAAATTAAGAATAGTATTTTTCATTAAGAACAAGGACAATATCTGGCTTAAACTTCATCAGACTACTTCAGAACTTGTGATAATGATGTGATCATACAAAGCATGTAAAATATGTATAAGTCTTTTTTTCTGATTATTACCTCAAAACATGTAAATATATTGTTTATTTGTAATAAAGCTTTAAATGGTTAAATGAAAAGCTTGACCATATCTTCTTTGATCTATTATGCCAATACTGCTTCCCATATCATGAAACTTTCTTTGTAGTTTCTTCAGCAAAGTTTTCCTCTTGATAAACATCATTTCTAATCTCATATTATATCCCCATATATAAACTTTCATCTTTGAATCACCCCTTCTCTGTAGACTGCCTTTGTTATTATGGCTCACTTGGTACCTCCAATTTTTTCAAACCACCATTTACATGTCCCATGTCAGTGTCATGGCATCTGGATTGCCTCAGTATGAGCCATCTAAAACCAAGTGATAAAGAGGGCTTCTATCTATCAGAAGAGAATCAAGATTCTATAAAAATGTAAATATAGAAGGAAAGGTGATTGGGACTCAGTTTTATAGTTTACCCATCATTAAGAAAATGATCTTAAAATTAGCAATGGTAATGAAAAAATGTTTTAAAGTATAAATAAGGCCAAAGTATTAACAGGCAGTATGTGTGTGTGTGTGTGTGTGTGTGTGTGCGCGCGCGCGCGCGAGTGTGCACCTGCAAGTGCGCACGTGCGCAAGTGTGTATACTATAGAAATCATGACCATGTATCCTAGTGTTACTTTCTGTTGCCATGATAAAACAGCCCAATGAAAGCAGCCTTTAAAAGGAGAAAGGACTTGTTTGTCATACAGTTCCAGGTTGTAATTTATCAGTGTGGGAAAGTCAAGGAGGTAACTGGAACATCTCCTCACATCCACTGTCAAACACCTAGAGAGAAATAAATGCATGTGTGCTACCACTCAGCTTTCCTTCCCTAGTTGTACATAGTACAACACTCACAGTCAAAGGCATGGGTGCCACCCGCAACAATGTGCTGGCTTTCCCACACCCATTAGTATGATCAAAACTGCCCCCCATAGACATGCACAAAGGCCAACCTGATCTAGAAAATGCACCAGGTAATTGTAGGTGGCATCAAATTGATAATATAAACTAACCATTGTGCCATACACATGCAAAATATGAAGTGCATCTTGGAACCAACAGATTATTTTTAGATATGATCATTTTTAGAGCACTAAAAATTATGGCAGTCTTAGACTTATTAAAGAGTTGACATTTTCTAGTAACATGTTAGGATTTAGGTTAAAGATAATCTATGAAAGCCTGATCTGATAGTGACCAAGCATTATAAATGCTAATATTGAATTTTACATGTAAGAATGTGTGTAACATGTAAATAATTTTTGATAAAGTACGGAAACTTTGTGATCTACAATAATTAGGAATATGAAAAGATCCATTAAGTAAAAGGAAAGACTTGAGGGAAATAGATTTTCTAATATATTTAACTGACAAAGCGTTAAGAGTTACTTCAAATCAACAACACAGTAGAAATAGAAACAATTTTCAAAATAGGAAGTCCAGAAAGGTAACACATGGATTATAAACATGTAATGGAAATAAAGTAAAAACTTCAGTTATCACCATTCAGTGTGCATCATATTAGCAACATTTGGCATGACCAGATGTTAGCATAGATTTGGTGACCATTTCCATATCTGCAATGCAGTAGGTTCAAACAAAAACACTTTGCTAGAGAATAAGTTAGCACCAGCCAATGAACTGAAGGTGTTCTTATATGCAGCCATGCAGTTCTGCTTCTTGAGATATATGGGGCCAAAGGCATAGCACTTGTGCATAAGATACAAGAGTGTTCCACTGAAGCCCCAGTTTTTGTGAGATTATACTGTAATTATTATGTTTGTCCCTTCCCTTTCCTCCTTCCAAACCCTTCCTTAGAACCTCCCTACCTTCTTTCAAATTTATGGCCTCTGTTTTCACTAATCAACAGAAACTGAAAACATCCAAAAAGCTTAGCTCTGGAAATGTAGATAAATATTGTAATCATCACACAATTATATATAGCATTTTTAAAAGACTACATATCAAAATTTTAAAATATTAGCAATATAGTAGTCAGTGAAAAAACATAAGCTGCAGGATAAAGTGTAATGTCTTATGTCACTTATATAAAATATAAAACCATCAAAGGAATAAATTATAGGAATCATATCTAATTATGCAGTAAAAGAATAGGAAGAAATATGAAATTGATGAGCACTCAATCCACAAAGATGTTACCTATTGTCATTCTGAGGGAGAGGATGTGGTTCACATGCGTGACCACTGGTCTTTATTGTGTCAGTGCAGAAGGTGGAACTGAGTGGCCAGTCCTTAGAGGTCCTGCCAATAAGAGGGCTCAATGTAGTTTCCATGGGATCTCAGTTTGATCCTGTTATTACACAAACAAACAAAGCAAAACTAACAAGACTGGTACCTGGCTATTCTTGGGTTTCCTTTCTCTCTTTTTCACTTGTGTTTCTGCAACATGCTTTCCATCATGATGTGACATAGCCAGAAGGGTCACCAGGGCATTTTGGAGAGTCCTTCCTCAAATCTGTAGGCAAAATAAAGTGTGTGTGTGTGTGTATATATATATATATGCTTTGTATATAGTACATATAAGATATATATATATATATACTATATAATAAAGTATATATTTTCTATAACAATGAAAGTGAACTAATACATCTCCTTAGAAAGAGAAATAGGAAATGTCAGTCTGTGTGTTCTTTGGAAAAAAAACAGATCTGAATAAAAAATAAACCAAAAAATTCTAATAAAATTTGATGAAGCTACACATTATGAAAAATATGGCCAGGTGATAGATAAATCTACACTGTTATTTCAGTGCTATATTGTCTCTTTTTATTTGAACTAATCCACATTTTTTAAAAAGTTAATCTTATTCTTGTCCATTTCCCGTGTCGTGTTTTGTGATTCAGAGATGTGCTAACTTAACACCTGGAATCCCTCACAGCTGACAGTTGAAAATTTTCTTCCTTCAGTCTGAGCTGCCAGTGTGTTTCCATCATAACATTAACAGTGGGAACACTGTGTTTCCTTCTCCAGTGATTCTGAAGCATTCAGCATGTACCTCTACTCCAATCTCCATGGCTGTGTAGCATCTACCGAAGCTGTGTCATCTCACCTTCTTTCCACAGGAGCCCTGTGCTTTAATAAACCACACTGCCTACAGTTTCTTCTTTACCTACATTGCAAAGCCTTTCTTTTATCAAGGCACATTTCCAAAGATGTAATGCAATGCTCCTTTTCTGTCTGACCACACTATTTGTTTCAGAGCTTGTATCATCTTTATAGTCCCTGTTACCGCATTTTTTCATTTCATGATATCAGAACAGTTCAGAATCTGTTTTCTCACGTTCTAGAACCATGAGATATCTCATTTTCTTTTGTCTTCACCACAGGTATAAGCCCAACAATCCCTCTTAAGGAGCCTTCATTCCCAAATAGGACTCGGGCTCCCAGTAATAATTCCGTATCGCCCCCCCCCCCACGCCGCTCCTTTGCCATCCTTTTCCCTTCATCTTCTAACAACTCTTGTCTCATTTGAGTTCAGTTGGTCCACGCACAGTCCTTCACTCTCCCTGTTTCCATCATTCAGTGGGAGATGGTCTATAACAATTTTAGACGGTTACATGCATGTACAGAACGCTTTATGACCATAGTTACTCACCATTGCTTTCTGCTACGCATTTTCCACTCTTGCTGCACTTGTTGACAACTGGTACCCCTCTTATCCCTGTATCCTTCTTTTATGTTTCGTTGATTTCCTTCATCTTCCGTAGTCAGCTGTTGTGTCCTTTTGATGGTGACGGCCGTGTCACACACCGAAGACAGAGGTTCACAGTGCACATCTTCACCTGCCAACTCTTGAATTCTCTCTGTCCCCTCTTCCAAGGTGTCCTCTTCCAAGGAGTGATATAGGTATCTCTTATATTATTGTGCACTTAAGAGTTACCTATTGTCATCCCTTTAATCAGTTGGAAAACTTTATAACAGCTCTTCACTGTTCATTGGCAAACAAAACTTCTCACGAACATATATGACTATTGAGGAGTCCGTTTGACCAATCACCTAACTTAGCAAAACCACAGAAGTGTGCAAATTGTCCCTATTTCTGTGACCTGTTCAGGCCAGGAGTTTTTTTTTTTTTTTTTACCGGGTTTATAGTGCCTCGTTTGTATTCTAGTTCACGGTGCAGACCTCACATCCAGTCCAGAGCAGAGCCTTTGTGGCAGCCCATTCTCCCTCTGTGAGTAGTAAGGATAGAAATCTTATACAGCTTTGTAAAATTATCACTTGATACTTGTAGAATGAAATAACTTTCTTCTCATTAGCAGGACCCCGACCTCTTTATTTCCTGTGAGAAACAGTTTGTTTACTTTAAACCAGCCATCTAGTGGTTTTCTGTTTGTTCCTGTAACATTTCAAACCTAAAATGTGAAAACTATGGAGCCTGTGTGGGCTCCGGCATCAGAGTAGAGGCCGCCTTCCCCTAGGCTGCACACATGTGTCTGCAACAGAATCCATGACAGAAAACCAAAGCCAATCAAAACAAAGAGTCATGGATCCTTCTCCATGACACGCATGCATGTGCGTGCATGCACACACGCATACACACACTCACACGCATGTGTAGTACTAACCCTAACCATGTGTGTATTGTAGAATATTTATTAATTTTAAAGGGCCTTTTACTCCAGCCTGCTCCAAAATAATTGAGATAAAGACCTATTGATTTAGTTAACACTCTTTAAGCACATAACCAGGCAGGTGTGAGTTAAACTGATTTCCTAAGCTTGCTTGTTGCCTCCCAGCCACACTCCCTAGGTTACTGGCCAATATCTATCCTGTGTGTACTGAATCTGCTCCATCAGGCCATGTCCTCTCTCTCTCTCTGTCTTGTTCTTTCTTCTTTCTCCTTTTTCTGTCTCTTGACTCATGTTCCCTACCTGAGACCCCAAGCCTGGGAACAAAGCTCCTCCTACCTTCTTCTTCCCAGTTACAGGCTGTACAGCATTCCTTTATTAACTAATCAGAAATAATTAGAGAGCAAAGTTTATACAACATTGTTTGATGTAGGTGATGATGCCCACATCCAGACTGAAGCCAGATCTTGGGACCCAGCATTTAGCATTTGCATTCATATAGCATCAGATCAACTCCCAATATGGGTATATTAAATATATATATATGTATAAATATATTCTTAAATGTGTATATATATATATATATATATATGCATGCAATAACAATTAATGAAAAAAGAGGGCATAAATCTGAAACAGAACAAGGATGTATATATGGGAGGGCTTGAAGAGAGAAAAGGGGAGGGAGAAATGTAGTTATAATATAAAAGCTTTTAAGTTAAAAAAAAAAGTAGTTCAAAACTTATCATTTGGAGCACCATGGAAGTGAACCTATAAAAATAAGCATATTTCTCAAATGAGAAAAGTAAAGAATAAGAAATAAACAAGTTGTAGTTCTGTAGCATCTAGAGCAAGCCATATCAATGCATGCCAAAACTCTGAGCATGTGTGAGAACATTTTTGGTATTTCTAAAGTTACATCATAGAGTAAAATCCTTCCTAAGAATTTTTATTATAAGTGCTACTCAATTTTTTTATGTGCATCATTAAATCTTCATTTTTTTGAAGTAGGCTTGCATGGCAATGAATGAGAAACTGAAATATTAAGCTTAATATTTAACAAAACAAACAAAATAAGCATAGAGTGCCAACATCAATCCTTTCAACTCAGGTACACCAGCCTATCCTATGCCACTCGCCATCTCTTCCTTTAGCTGCTTGCCCGGTTTGCATCTGAACACACAGTAGTTCTACCCAGTGTTTGGAAATGCAGCCTTGTTCTCAAAATAGAAGGGAGGATGAAAGACAATGTACACTTCACACTCCACTGTGTTCCGGCTGCTCTGTGTGATTAATGATAATGGCCACTTGCCCAAATACAAACTCAATTCACAAATGACATTTGGAAACAGCTTAGGATAAATATGAAAAATATATTCTTCTTATTTTGTGGTATATACCTTTTTTATACATAAAATAGAAGGCATTCCTAAATTCCATTTGCACACAATAATGCATGAAATTACAGCTTTGGTACTGCGGGGTGTATGGAAAAGAAGTGGCTTGGTTTGACCAACCAAAGAATGTGGCTGTGCTTTTTCAGAACCATGAGAATTGTGTTTGTTGATACCTTTCAGCCAACGGAGTTCTTCCAAAGGAAGTACTGTATGGTGCACGTTTGCGGCTTCTTGGTGATTCAGCTTAAAGAATTTTGCAATTTCCACCCAGGGATACACTCCCACCTCTTCTTCACATAGAGTTTATGATGATGAGCTTTAGAATGGAAAGGTTAACTGGATCGAAGGGGAAATTATCAATGAAGAATTGGGTCTCTTTGGGAGTGACACATTTTCTTAAGTCTTTTAAACTGTGCTTTAACTTCACTTGGTGAAGACGTTGCTCCCTGTGGGTCATTTCTGTGTGTGATGGATGTTCCAGGCTCTCATTGAGGCAACGGAGAAGAGTCAGTTACCAATATTTGAAATGCATCTGATTGTTCCTCTAATAAACTAAATGTAATTAAAAAATAGAGCAGGCCCATTGCATTTTAATATCTTGGAGGCTTCCCTGTGGAAGAGTCAGCAAATAGTGAGAGAATATGAGGATTCAGCTCCCAGGCACCTGCCAGGCTAGCCTCCTCAGGATTAACAGCACTGCACCAGGTTATTACAGGAAACATAAATACTTTTGAGGCTGTGTGGGTAGTTACGATATCACGTTTTATTATCTTCTCCTAAAATGGAATTACTCATTGTAATTGCTTGCCAGTCACAGGCCAACAAACATGCCAGAAACTATCCTCCATTTTAGGGCAGAGAGGGTTATAAAAGGAAAGGCAACTGACCTAGAGAAGGGCCTTTAAGGACACACTACTGCATATTTGTAATTATTATAACTTGCATTTTTTATGGCACTTTATGTCTTCTAGGGTGGCTTGGGTAGGCACATCCTTGTGCCATGCAATTTGAAGTGAGCACAGCAGCTATTAGAATTCCCATGTGAACAAGGAAGGTGATGTGGAGACATTAAGTGATGTGCTCAAGAGTCTTGCAACTAGTGAGTGCAAAGTTCAGACTGACTTTTCACCTCCTCAGCCCGTTCTTTTCACTGTTCCATGTGGCCCTGCTGAAATTCAGGCCCAGAGCAAGCCCTGCTTTTGTGAGATTACTACATTCTTGTGAAAGAGACT
Source organism: Acomys minous (assembly GCF_964271855.1). Lineage (NCBI taxonomy): Eukaryota > Metazoa > Chordata > Mammalia > Rodentia > Muridae > Acomys > Acomys minous. Next base: position 106,858,430 of record NC_140486.1, on the reverse strand, counting down.
TTCAGAAGACATTAGTCTACCCACAGAAGTTAATTAATTTTATTCCTTCTCAAGTCTCTGATGGTGTTGAAGACCAGATAATTTAGTTTTACAATTAAGCTTAGTTGATTAGGGGTTAAGATATTTTTAAGTCTAGATAGATGTTTTAAGTTGACAATGATGAGATATGGTAGATACTGACCTACATTCAGAATTTTAGACTCACCAAGATAGGAAAGATGTTTTCTTCAAGGCTGCCAAATACAAATAACCAAAACACTATGAATGTAATATTTATATAATTCCTGATGGCTTCATGTTTCTTCTTGCTATAGGTAGTTTTTTTGTATATATGTGTAATAATATAAATGCATATGTAAAAATGTTTTTAAAAGAAGTAAAACAAAAGGATTACAATACTATTTAATAAATGGACTCCTGTGAACTGGGAGATGTGAAGTCAGGCCTATGAGAGTTGACTGACTCAAAAAGTCACTGTCTCTAGGAGGGGAAGGGAAAATGATGCATTAAGAGACATCTTTTGATGCCGTTGCTGTTACTAACCATTTCTAAACTAACGTCGGATGGGGGAGCATCATGGCTTATTGGAGGAATGGATGCTGTTAGGTACACTAAGCAACTCTCCATGTGGCCAGGAGGGAGATGGTCTTTCGGCTTCACGCTTTTAAATCTCTTTGAAGTCAGCAGGAAATGTGAGGAGTTTCAGTTGGACTTGGAGATCCTGGACTTTGCCAGAAAAAAAAAAAAAAAAAAAAAAAAAAGAACATTCTGGCTGAAATTCAGATTGTGTCTGGATAGTACAGGAGGTCTCATTATGTTTGTTAATTAGAGGCCATCACTGCCTTACACTAGAATCCTAGACTGTCCAAAGGGAAATCATTCATTAGGGTCTGGTTACTCCAACAGAACTTCATCTGGTAAAGAGATCAAAACAGAATTTCTGGCAAAAAAGTCATCGCATACACTACAATGAGTAAAAGCAACATTTTATGTCCTGAGGTCCTGCTCTTCCACGGCTGCAGGATAAAACCACAGGTACGGTTTCCTATCACTTTTGTCTCATTAGCCTTAACAGAAAACAATCTAGGCATTAAGAACAATTTTCTCTCTCTTTTTTAGTTTTGCTGCTTATTTTTTAAAAAAATAATTTCAAAGGTTGATGTTTTCCAGACATGTCTGACCCACTTATATTCTTAAATTCTGAAGAGTTTAATGCTACAGGGTAACTACCTCATTAGCAGAATCGTAACATAACTCAGAGTCTAAATCGCTGGATTTCCCTTTGCCTGTTTTTTTTCCCCAAGCCATAGCTGAGGGAGTCCATAGTAAAAACTATTTGTCTTTAGAATTGTCCATCTCCACACCAATGCGCATGCCCAGAGTGCTTCTCCGTAACCTCACTTACTATACAGACATCTTTTGGCCCAATAGTTATGCTTTCATCAGCCCAGAAGGCATCTTCCCTAAGGGCCAGCAGGAGCAATCTACACCCAGAGGAAGAGTTCATAACTCCAGTGGATCAGGAGAAGAATCCATAACCTTACACCAAAATAACAGTTCCCTGTCAGGTGACATGGCAATTTCATCTCCACTCCTGCCTTATCTTCTCTCTCTGGCCTCGTCTCTTGTGAAGGTTGCTGCTAAATTCCAGTAGTGGACAAGACTTAGCTGGTGATCGCACCCCCACTCTGCCTGTCACTCCTTTAGTCTGGTTGTATTTTAAATGAAAAGATTTCCTTCTGGAACATCTTTTATACTTAAAGACACGGTGCTCTCTTCAATAAAATAGATTTTTCACTTAAAATGACTCACTACACGTGTGAGCCAAAGAATGACATTGAAAGAGGCATGTTTTAGAAAAGAGAAAAAAGACTCGGATCAATAGTTTTGTAAGAGCTAGCTTTAAATAGTCTTTCCCCTTTTCAGTCTTCCTTTTCATTTTTGGTATTTGCATTTGGTACATGTACAAGTGCGTGAAAGAGCAGTGTGTGTGTGCGTGTGAGTGTGCGTGTGTGTACCTGCAGAGGGCATAAGATATTGGCTGTCACCCCCTATTGCTTCCTTCCTTATTCTCTTGAGATAGTCTATCATCAAACCAGAAGATAACCATTTCTACTACACTGCCTGGCTAGAGAGCTCCAGAAACCTGCTTGGCTCTGTCCTTCAACAGTGTAGTTGCAGACACACATAGCCATGGCCAGCTTTTCCACTGGTATGGTGGCTTTGAATGTAACATATGTCCTTACCCACTGACCCAATTATCTGTTTCTTCTTCCTCTTTTATTTTTTACACGAAAAAAATGTATATTCTAGGTTAGTCACAGAACAGCCTATTCTTCGTGTTCATTTTCTGACTGCTGTAATTTCATGCCATCTCTCTTTCAACTATATTCCAAGAAGCAGTGAACAATAGTACTTACTCAGAACCCATAGCCACTGCTATCAAAATAGTACCAAGCATGCATAAAGATGCTACTTCTTAAATCTGGTATCAAATAATTTATGTATTTTCAAAGTCACCTTCATGGACCTAACTATATGATTTCTACTTAAGATCATAGGGGGCAGGGCTTGTAGGAAGTGTTCAGGATGGGGGGAACCCAAGTCCTCATTGCTCTTGATTTCTGTCCTTGCTAGTAAAGATCAAAATTTCATATTTCATTCTTCAAAGTAAGGGTTCCGTGGTAGGACTCATTATTTTGATTGAAACAATGAGCAGACTCACCAAGTTAGACTGGTGTACTCATTTCTCACTGTCTCCCATAGGTGTCCTGGTTCACACCTATAATAATCCCAGCACAAGAAAAATGGACACAGGAGGCTATGGAGTTTAAGAGCAACTTGACTACACAGTGAGATAACTGATTGTTTCTTAGAGACTGCCCAGCGCTCCAGACACGATGTCTGTTGAGTTTTTATTATGTACTCATTCAGTGTTTGTAGGCAACTCGGTTTCATTCAAGCCAGAATTCATATACGCTCTGGATCTGAATGCTCACCTGTATGTGAAAGAATGAACAAACAGCACTCATTAGTGTGGTTCTGTTTTGGCTGATTACTAGACTAGGTAACCGCTTAGATTCTAATGTGTTTTTGTTTCCCTTGTTGAACTTCTGCTCTTGAATTCTTCTGATGTACATTCTTAATATACAGCTGTGTAAATATGTGCATGTGAGAGCTGAGCTTTCAATTGGTGTAATAGTGTGGAGCAAGCCCCAGCAGCAGCCCCTAACAAAGCAAGTGCATTAACAGATGGCCTACACAGTGTGAACTTAGAGGCTAACTGGCAGGAGGGTTTGTTTTAATGATCCATCTGGAATCCAGGGGTCAAGATCATCAATTTTGACACATGCACAGGACCACAGCCTCACTTTATGTTTGATTTCTAAGGTGACTTTGTTGTTTAAATCTTTGTTATAAACAAAATTCATTTAGAAAGTAAACAGTAAAAGTCCTGTGAATTACACACATAGCTGTAGAGCATCATGAGTTACATAAAAAGAAAGAACGTATTTTGAATATCAGTGGCTTAATTACATTAGTAATTTTAAATATTTGATGTCCATGATATAAAAACTGTAAGACAGATTTATTATGTTAATATTATATAGCAAAGTGAACCCCACACCAGCATCAAATTTCCATGTGTCCAAGATAAAGGCATGCATCCTTTCCTACACACTTTTGACAGACAGGATGAATGTAAACTTAAATTTTGAGTGCCTCAGTTCTGTGGAGCATGTGGGCATTTGTCTAGGTGGCTGGTCGCTGACAGAGCAAACAAACAACATCCTATGCTAGAGATTTCACCAGAATTTAGCAGTGTACTACTTTTCAGATTCATATCCCAGTCTTAAGGTTAAGGATTGTACCAGCAATCTCTCCTCGTGTATTCAGATGGATCCAATGTCTTCTCCAGATTTTGTGTTTATAGGGGAGGAGTAGGACGGCAGTGATCAGAAGAGTCCAAGTGACAACGGGACCAGATGTCTGAAATAAAAATATAACATTCAAAGATGATGTGCTGCTGGCTTTGATGAGCGAGTGTTAGTGGTTCAAAAACATAATAAAGTACATTGTCTGTGTAAAACAAGGAAATGCTTCCTCCCCTAAGTACACAGAAGGACCAGACCTCCACAACACACTTGATTTTACCTCAGCATCAGTGATATTCTGAGCTTAAAGATTGTTAGTTGACAATGTTGTATGATCCCAACTCACTAAATTGTCATAATCTGCTACAAGCGGATGTATTGATTTTTCTGAACTATTGCAGTCTTGGCCTGTGATGGCTAATATTGGTTTTAAACAGTAGCTACTTCAGAAGAAGGAACCACTATCGAAAAATTGCCTTCACCGGCCTGGCCTGGGGACATGTCTGTGGGGCACTGTCTTGATGGCTAACTGAAGCCGGAGGGCCCGGCCCACCATGGGCAACACAGTTGTGTCTGGGTGTATAAGAACTGACACCAAAGAACCCCTGCCTGGAGTTCCTACCTAGGCTTCTCTTGATAATGGACTAAGATGCTTTTGCCATGGTCCTTATCACAGAAAGCAAATTAGAATAGTACCATTTCAGCTAATGGGACTCAGTAGGCCAGACACTCTGACTGGGGTTCTTTTTTTTTTTTTTCCTTTCATTTACTTATTCACTTTACCGCCTAATCCCAGCCCCCTCTCCCTCTCCTTCCATCCCTCCCTCTCCCTCTTCTTAGAGAAGGGGATGCCTCCAAAGGGTACCATCCCTCCCAGGTACCTGAAGTCACAATAGGACTAAGTGCATCCATCATCCTCTTCCACTAGGCCAGACAAGGCAGCCCAGCTAGGAAGGGGATTCAGTGGCAGGCAACAGAGTCAGAGACAGCCCCTACTATGCCCATATTTAAGGGACCTACATGATGACCAAGCTGCACATCTGCTACATATTGTAGGGGTCTAGGTCCAGCCCATGCATGTTCTTTGGTGGCTCAGTCCCTGTGAGCTCCCTTGGGTCTCAGTTAGTTTATTTTCTAGGTTTTTCTATGGTGTCCTGGACCTGTCTGGCTCCCTGAACCCTCCCTCTCCCTCTCCTCTTTTAAGGAAACTTTGCCTCAAAGGCAAATTCATCTGACTTTCACTAATACAGGGTAAAGAGTGCTCAGCTGTGTGGACTCTGGGAGGCTGGTATTTCAGTGCTTGACAGCCATTTTGAGAAAAATAATTATATTATTGTGGAGGAAGGGTAACAAGTTGGGGCTAACGCCTGAGTCTCTGCCTTAATGGCAGGAGGTAGGGTCATTATGAAAAATAATATATATTTCACCTATTTCATTTGAGTAAAACAGGCAGTGATGAAATGAAAGGCCAGATGTCTTTCTAAGAGGCAATGATTAGTTATCTTTTGATTGCCTGAAAACATAATTTGTAAAACCCAATAAAAAATCAACCAATTGGTTTCTCCCTATGAGTCCCATTTATTCTTCCAACATGAAGACAGTTTTAGTTTTGTTGCTTGTACTATACTGTTGCTCACCCTCTAAATTTATTGTATGCTTTTTCTTTTCTTTTGTATGATATTTTAAATCTATGTAGATTTTTAAATTAGTATATTTGGCCTTTTGTATTAAATTTCTATCCTCTAGAGAACAGTGTCGTTATACTTCTTTAGGTCTTTTACTCATTAGTTCCTAATATTTACTACGGAACTTTTATCACCACTGATTATGAGAGTTTCACGAGCAAGATCAATTTGGTTTTGCTTTTTATTAACTTCAAAATCTAGTGTCAAATATCAGAAATTATGGTTAAAAACTAAGGTAAAACTGATATTAGATAGTAGAAAAAGACACCATCACATTTTCCTTATCCTATGGTCTTTTGGCATTTATTTTAGGAATATGTTATATTTAAGAAGAAATTTTCTAAGAAGTTCACAATTATCCCTTGTTTTCTCTACTAATATATTTTTCAAATGAATCCCATATTAAGGACAGAATTTCAGTTTTCTTGCAGGCATCATTCCATTTATCTACCCCACCTATATTTTTTTTTACAAAGTAACATTGAAAGAATTTTCTACTTGTAGAGAAAACTTTTCAAATCTTTTTAAATTCACATATACTATATACTGTAGAGATTTATGTTTTAGAGACAAATTTGACGTAAAAATTTCACTTATGTTTACATGAATGCAGGTTTATGTAGGACTCTAAGGGACCCCTTTCCTCTGTTTCTCAAAACCGTGGTTTAGAAAGGCAAGGGACTGTACACACATATAAAGACGGATTTATGGCATAATGCGTTAGGATGGGAGATGATGTCCAAATCCTTGCTGGTGAATATTCTCTTCACTTTCCCATTGTTCAGGTGATTCAGTAAATGTCAAGAATCCTTCCTGGGCATTCCTTCTTGGTGCTTCAGGGAAGTCCTCCTACAGCAGTCCTCCCTCCTCTCTCTCCTCTCCTCATGCAATCTTTTGCAGCTGTTGCCAACACTCTACCAGCCTTCTACATATTCATCAAACCCACCTGTGTCCACAGTCAGGCGAGAAGCCGTTTTCTGCAAGAAGAATCTTGAGCCACATCCTAGAACAAGATCTTTTCCCCCTGAAACTAGTAACATTGTCATAACATTGTTAACTGCTACATCTAGTGTAATTTTCCTAGAGGCAGGCACAAATAACTGTCAGCTGGCCTCGGACGCTTTCTTGCATCCTGAAGGACCCGGCCGGGAAAACAACCAAATCAAGGATGTAAGTCCATGTTTCTGCTTGCAGGGAAGTCAGATATTCCCTGACTGGAGTCATGCAGAGCAAAGCTCATCACCCCGCCCCCACTTCCATCCCCCACCACACATGCCAGAAGAAAGTTCTTCTACTGAGAGCTTTTGCTTTCCTTTATAATACCATCACCATTTATGTTACAAAAATGGGCTTCGTTTCATGATCCAGAAGTACTAATAGGAGAAACAAATCTTTGGTAGGTAACACATTTACTTTAAAAGAAAAGAGAAAACATCACACTGAAAAGAGACTGTCTTGGGTCCATTGTTTTGAAGGACAATGAACACACAAAGCTGCATACATGAGAAGGGAGAGACAAAATAGGGTTGTGTTCACATGTGCATGTGTGTCTTAGAAATGTGGCTCTTAAAATATTTAGAAAATAGTTTGAAAAAACTGTAGGCAATACAAACACCTGGGTGTTTCTGTTTTAGGTCATTCAGACAGTGGTAACAAAAATACCACAGGAAATATAATGCTATTCACCCACTCTACTGGAACCTGAGAAGTTCAAGGCTAGTGAACCATTGACTTTGGTAACAAGTGGGGGCCAGCATCCTTGCCCCATCATCACATGGAACCAGAAAAAAAGAAGTTTGTGGCATCCCTTTTGTTAAGGGACTAGCAATATTTGTAAAAGCTCCATCACATGACTGCATCACCTCCCAAAAGCCCCACTCCAACACACACTCACACTAGGGATTAAGTTTTAATAATTCTTTTGGTAGAATATAAACATTCAGTCTATTATTGAAAAAATTGGTAATAATTTGTGATCATAAAAGTGCAAACACATCGTAAATCTTAATTGCCAACATGCATATGTAACGCCATAGTTTTTGACAGTCAGAAGTGTAAGGCTCACATCATTGGGATTGTACAGTCATTCACGAAGCTGACTAATAAGCAGAGAAAGAAATCTTTCATATTTAGTGTCTCTGATAACTCTCAGCATCCTTTCTCTGCTTTTGTGGTATCACAGAATCCAGAGACTAAGCTCTGTTGTGGCATCATCTGGCATGGACATCTGTGCATCTGTTAAGAGCCTTGGGAGGCGGGCCTGCCTTCCTTAGCTTCCACGTAGCCATCTCCTTTAGTGATCTTGAGAATATTTCACAGCTGTCTTCAATGGCTCTAAGATACTTTAGTTTCGAGAAGCTCAGACTTTCCCCTTTAATTAGTTTCTCATTTCTCTCATAGCATCTCTCTATTTTCTTCCTATACCTGCTTTCTGCTTTCTATATTCATCCCCATCTACATGAGATATCAGCACAGACTAGTGCCTTCAATGAGCTGCTGCCCACAGATTTCTTCTGGTGGTGCCTGTCATTTATCTTGTGTGTATGTGTGTGTGTGTGTGTGTATGTATGTGCACACACGTGCCTGCATATGTTTGTGTGTGTTTTATATGCAGGCACACATTTGTCTGCCAGACATCAGCTTTTGTTGAAATTATTCAGGATCTGTGCACTTTATTTTTGAGGCAGTCTTTCTCTAGCTTATAGCTTAACTATAAGACATGTAGTCTAAGCTGACTTGCCACCCCACCTCTCCCCCAGCAATCTGTTTGGCTGCTTCCTCAGCAGTGGGATTACAAGTATGTGCTGGCACATTCAATTATTTTCACATAGGTTATGGGAAACAAACTCAGATATTAACACTTGCAAGGGATGAAGCTTTTTACCAAGCCATCTACCTCTGGATCCCTCCATCAAGCCTGTGTAATGGAGAAAGATGTGAGGAAGTGTTAACAATTAATTGTATCTGTTTGGTCTAGGAAGCGGGTAACTGACACAAAGAGACTGAAACGTAATTCAAAGTGGCAAGCACTACTCCAGGCGGAATCTAAACTGCTACTGACCTAACAGTAAACTAAAATAAACTACTCTAATCCTTATAATCTACATATATCCTAAGCACTTGCCAATCTCTTCCTTCTTGGGTCACTTCTCTCCTCCTTCTCCCTTCAACTGTCAACTCTGAATTCTCCCCCATCAACTGTCAACTTTTGGTTCCTCCTCCTCCCCAGGAAGTCCTGCCTTCCACTTCCTGTCCTTTTGCCCAGCTGATTGGCTAAACAATGCTTTACTGCCGTTGTTACATCCACTCAAGACATTACTCAACAATTCCCCCTTTTAGCCTAATAATAAAAAACCCTTTTACCTATACATTTACATTATTACAACAATATACAATACACACACACAAGAACCACAAAACAATCATCATATCCATGCTACACTCATAATGTTTTGCTGTCTTCAACCTCATCAGAGACTTCAGAAGGAATAAATTTAATTACGTGAGTAAACAGGAAGTGCAGGTTAACAGCTTCCAAAATGAAAAAAATGACAGGGACACTTTGCTGCCTGAACAGTCACTCAAAACTCTATAGCATCATCTTCAGCTTTCTGGCCTTGTATATCTGACAGACATATTTGTGAAGCAGGGACTATTAAGGACTTGCCTACCCTGTCTTGGCAGATTTTGTCCATCAATTCCACCTGCACCCAAGCTTACCCATTTCAGACAGGATTCTGTGACAAAAAACAAGGACATTTTTGACCAGTGGCTGGTTTGCCACATTTCAAGCCATATCCATAAGGAGGTTGCTCGATGTTCATTACCTTCTTTGAGGCAGGCTGGGTGTTGCCAGGAGTCAACCTTTCTCATTTTCAAAGAATCCTCAAAACAAAAACAAAACAAAACAAAAAAACTTCAAATACCATATTCCGTAGGTCTCCGAGGTTTTTGAAGACCTTATCTAAATATTTTACCTTATCTCTATATTGAACCTAGGAAGTATATTCTTGTGATAAAATTAAATAGTACAATGAATTAAAAATAAATTTATTTTTACATCAATATATAATATTCTATACCAATGAATTAAAAATAGCCTTATGAGTAACAATTAAGGCTGTAAGTTGAAGAGTAGATTTAGTAATCTACCTTTGGTGCTATCATCCCTATATATTTCTGTATTCTCAGAGAAAAGTCCATGAGTCCAATCTCGTTCTTTCTCTGAATAAGACCAATAATAAAATAACCAATTCCTAATGAAAATAAATATCTATAGGCCAAAACCTTACCCAATCCCCCTTAAGGGAAATGGGACATCTTTCTCTTTTTAAGGCTTCTTCTGGCTGATTTGGGATGAATAATGCCTATGTAAGGGCCCAAATAAAAAATTAGAAAATGGTTAAGTGAGCGAGAGAGAGCATTTGTGTTCCAGTCACTAAATCTCGAGAAATTCAAGCTTAATAAAAGTCTTGTGCTGGACAGTCTGAAATGCTGGACCAAGTGGAATCAGGATGTTGCTTAGAAGCTGTCCTGGGAGCTGTTCTGTTCTGATGACAAACAGGAACTGAAACACTTATGGCTGGAACATGAGGAATGCAGGATGTCAGCATCTCAGCATGCTGGAGGATGAATCCTGTCGGGTCTGATCCAGCATCAGTGTCTGGTACTTTTGTTCTGAAAATATATAATTTCTCACAAGCATTACACAGTTCTAAAACTATAAATGCATGAGGTGTTCAGGATGCACAGAACAATCAAGGCTGGTTCTGTAGTTTGAATTCTTGTACCTATAGACTGACTTAAGTTACCAGTCTCCCTTTCATCCAGGTCTGTTTTGTTTTGACCTCTTTCAAAGAAGAAGTATAATATCACCAAGGCAATCATTATTTAATTGAAATCAAAACAAGATTGTATATTTCTAAATGTCCTTTTCTATGCTCTATGGTGCCTGATGTATAGGCCAGGCCCCTGTCTCCCTAGAAAATATATCTTGTTTTAGAGACAAGTCAGTTGCCCTGAGCAAAAAAAAAAAAAAAAAAAAAAAAAAAAAGTTACTGTTTTAAGTATATGAATTGTGGCTTTTGAGTTTGGGAGACCTAACTAATCTGACATGTATTTTGTCACCTGTAAGTCCTCGTGTCTTTTTGCATCTGGTGTGACCGCTACCTGTTCCCCATGAAAGTAGCTCACATTAGAGGGATAAGCCAGCTGCCAGAGGAATGACACCTCAACTCAGCATACAAAGGCTTTTTGATGTGGGAGGCAACTAACTTATCAGCAAGGGGGTCACACCCTGTGGAAACCAGGCTAGTCTAGACCCACAGAGACCCACCTGTCTTTTTCTCCATTGTGTTAAAGGGTGTGTGCCACCACCGCCCTGCACAGACGTTTCATCTCAGTTCCAGTCAAAGTCTACAAAAATCTCAAGTAATATTCAAGAGTTAACAAAAAAAAAAAAAATTCTAAGTCTTGGATCAGTTGCACCAATTTAGGCTTCAGTAAGGGAAGCCCTGTACCATTCTTTTGAATTTAGTTATTGCTAATTCACATAGGTAGAACCTTTCCAGAGAGAGCAGACAAACACCTTGCACCTAATAAGTTCTGAATTTCAGATGTTATTAACTCTATGGAAAAAAAGTTTGGTACCTTCTTCCCTTCTCATTGTTGGTAACTTAGCCTGGCATCTCTCAGCTTTCTCTCTGAAAAACAAAAGCAATAAATAAATAAATAAATAAATAAATAAATAGCCAAAAGGATCCAGGAGCCTTCTTCAGTCTCTATTTTACTATTTGGGTTATTTCTTAGGGAGCTATTCCCTCCACCAACTATAGCAAAGTATCCTTCTTTAAGGGTGTGGATACACCAAATACAATGGGCACCAATTTGCTACAATTAATTGTATCTGTTTGGCCTAGGAAGCCAATAACTGACCAGAATCTAAACTGCTACTAACCTAACAGTAAACTAAAGTAAACTACTCTAATCCTCAAAATCTACATATATCCCAAGTACTTGCCAATCTGATCCATCTCTGGTTGTTCTTCTCCTCCTTCTCCCTTCAACTGTCAACTCTCAATTCTACCCCCACCTCAACTATCAACTCTTGGGTCCGCCCCCTCTGCAGGAAGTCCCGTCTTCCACTTCCTGTCCTTTTGCCCAGCGGATTGGCTAAACAATGCTTTGTTGATAGTTGTCAAAACAAAGAAAGAAAGAAATCTTTATAAATAAATAAATAAATAAATAAATAAATAAATAAATCCATTCAAGTCATTCCGCCACAAGGAAGGTTTCAGCAGAAAGGAAAAACAACAAATTATTCTATGACTATACAAAGATCATTAAGGCACGGTGGTCTCTGTCTCCTCACAATTCTTCATTTTCTCAGAAACAAAACTACAGAAATTTAAAGCTAAAGAGTTGTCAATTACGTAAGACAATTATAAAAAATGTGTTTTCCAGTTACTTTCATCTAAGATGGAGCTTATACATACCTGCTCACTGAGCTCAGTGTGTAGCACTGTGAAATTTTATTTCTAGTGCTTTTCTAAAACATATTAGAGGCAAAAAATACCCTTTCGGTCAAATAAAAAGGTTTTTATTCCATTAACGTTTTCTTTCCTCACTGAAATACTATTGAATTTATTATAAGCACCCAGGTAAATTGCCAGACCCCAAATGATGAATATTTGAAGTACCCTTTTCCACATTATTTCCTGTAAATGGACCATTAATGGGAGAAGGTTTCAGTAGAGGTTATCAATAGGAGACTTCAAAGGCTTTTGTTGGGAGGATGATTAGTGATGACTTAGGTTTAAAAAACCTGTAACATTCTCTTTCCATATATGTAGACTTTCCTTCAATATAAGCTTGTCTCCTCTCCAAACTTCACAGTATATTTTAGGGTTGTTCCATTTAGCATGTGGCTAAAGAGTAAGCAGTATTACTTGGCTCATATATTAAAACCTGGCTGCAGGGAAACTCTTATTTTTTAATGATAAAATATGAGAAATTTTCCAAGTTAAAAAACAATTAGAAGAATAATAAAATATACAAATATAATCATAAAAATGCATTTGCAGAAAGTGAGGGGATAAGTTTCCCTTAAGAAGAGGGAATGATATTAAGAAAACGGCACTCAAACAGAAGGGTGGCCTACAGAATAGCAATGGTGGTTCTCAGGGGAAGACTTCAATCTATTGGAGGCAGTTTATTAGAACAGGGGGAGTATGTGGAGTTCCATGACAAGAAATGACATCTTGGAGATCCAAGATGGTGCCCCACAGCAGGCACGGTGTCTGGGTAGCAGGATTGCAGTAACTGCAGAGAGAGCAAATGGCCTTACTGAGGACTCCAAAATGCCAGTGTCTTTTTTTCCCAGTTGAGAGGAGAGCCCACGATGCCAAGAATGAGTGGTTCTAGTCTCTGGCCATCTAGATATTCCCACCATCCTGAGAAAAGCTCCTGGGTTCCAAGGGGTCACAGTTCTAGCCTCTGGCTACAAGAAACCAGGTATCCAGGGAAACAGTTCCAGTTTCTGGTCCATGCTTCTACCAGTCTTCCTGAGGAGACCAGCCAGACCTTAGGAGCATACAGGATCTCTCTCTAAGATGGTGGCATCCTGATCTCAGAGAACATGGAGATAGATAGATAGATAGATAGATATGGGGTGGGGTGAGTGGGGCTGCTGACTTCAGGAGTTCTCCAGCAAATGGAGGGCTGTGGGGTTTCTGAGGAAACCTGCTGTTCCTCAAGGAACTTATAGGCCAGACAACCACACACACTCCAATGCCCTGCCTGTGGGTCTAACTGGGACACAGCCACCTGCGGAGAACTGTAGGCTATTGCTTAAGATCCAGCAGCCAGTCTACAATGATACCATCATCCTGAGAAGGGTTATTCCAGAAGCACCCAGCATCCTGCCCAGGGCTTTTCCTGTACCCTGGAGAAATCCAGTAGGCACCAGGAACAACCAGCCAAAGCCAAAATTGAAATAACAGGAGCTTATTGGCACAGGAGACAACGTCCTAAACAGAATATCAACATCTCAGGCTCTAATATTAACAATTAATAAAAGGAACCTCATGAAACTGAAAAGCTACTGTAAGGCAAAGGACATTATTAACAGAATAAAACAGCAGCCTACATAATGGGAAAAGATCTTCAAGAACCCTACATCTGACAAAGTGCTAATATCCAAAATATATAAATAACTCAAGGAATTAAACCCATCAAACCCAACAATCCAATTAAAAATGAGGTACAGAGCTAAACAGAGAATTCTCAACAAAGGCATCTCTATTGGCCAAGAAGCACTTAAAGCAATGCTCAGTGTCCAGAATCATCAGAGAAATGCAAATAAAACAACTCTGAGATTCCATTTTATACCATTCAGAATGGCTAATTCCAAAAACTTGAGTGGTTGCACATCCTGGCAGGGATGTGGAGAAAGGGGGACACTCTTCCACTGCTGGTGGGAGTGCAAGCTTGTATAACTTCTTTGGAAATCAATCTGGTGCTTTCACAGAAAATTGAAAATAGTACTACTTCAAGACCTAACTGTACCACGTCTCGGCATATACCCAAAGATGCTCCATCGTACAATAAAGTTCATAGCAGATTTATTCATACTAGCCAGAAACTGGAAACAACCTACATGTCCCTCAACTGAACAATGGATAAAGAAAATAGGTACATTTACCCAGTGGAATACCACTCAGGTATTACAAGCAAGGAAATCATGAAATTTGCAGGCAAATGGATGAAACTAGAAAGGATCATCCTGAGGGAGGTAACGCAGACACAGAAAGACACACATACTATGTACTACATATAAATGAATATTATCCACTGTTACAGGAGAACCGTACTGCAGCTCACAAATCCAAAGAAACTAACTAACAAGGAGGACCCAAGGGAGGCCCTCCTTGAATCTCATTGAGATGAGGAAATAGAATAGACCCCGGGGGTGGAATTTAAGATGGATCTAGGTAGAAGAGGGTGTGGGGAGGGAACTGACAGGGGGCATATTACATATGGTGAGAGTGGGGAGGGGAGGTTAGAGAGCTTAGAGAGAAAAGGGAAACTGAGTATGGGGGCATCATGGAGACCAGCTGGAGACCTGAAACATGGGAGGCTACATGGAAGATATGGGACTTTCCTATATTTACTTATTACACAGCAGTGAATATTAGAGTGACCTACTCCCTGAACAGTTCCTCCGTCTGTGTTCTCTTTCTTTTTTGAAAACAAAGCATTTAAGTTAGATAGTCTGAATGCTAGGTTTAACTATAGATTGTCTCAAACAGAAACAGCCTGTTTGGGGACAGACAGTCCCTACCTTACTGTTACAATTCCTAAATGAGCAGAAATAAGACCTGGATATTCCAGACAGTTCTTTTCTTAGTATATTGCATCCTCAATGCACTCTACAGTTATTCGTGAGAATTACAAGCAAGAAATAGTCAGGAATTGGGTGGGTCAAAGGCTACTTGGAATATCAATCATTTATTTATCTAATTTAATTATACAAGATGTATTTGTGGTTATTGTGTTCTTTCTGTCAGTACAGTCTCATGCCAATATGTTCTATTTTTCCAGTTTTAGTCACTGGGAACTAGTGCCACATAGCCCTTTGTGTTTTTTTTTATGTACTCTTATTTCCACTCATGTTTGATTGCTTTCTTTTTAACACAACAAGAGGTTCCAGGATAATCTTGTATACACCCCTGGTCTAATATCATGTCGGCTATTTTCCAAAGATCTCTGGTATGCTTAATTTGATACTGTTTATAAAACAAGACTTGGGGCATGTTAGAATTGTTCATGAATTGAACGCTACAGAAATATTTTGGTATAATGAAAACCATTATCATTTACTTCTAATCTTCTTTTGCTGTTTAGTTTTCAACTCAGGAAATATAAAATAACACCAAGATGTCTTTGAGTAAATATATTAATAGCTTCACATGTTACAAGAAGGAGGAGGAAGAGGAGGAGGAGGAGGAGGAGGAGGAGGAGCAGAAGCCTGGAGCAATTCTTGTTCATCTCCTTCACTTTTGAGGTGAAATGGCAAGTCATGATGTGTCTGATTCACTGATAAGTTAGTAAAGCTGTGTAAGTCCATGCCTTCAGAATCTTGTGCAAAGAAGAGGGGAAATTAGGACACGGGCTACACATGCCAGAAAGTAGGTAGGCTGCCTGCAGACATTCTCCTCTCTCTCTCTCTCTCTCTCTCTCTCTCTCTCTCTCTCTCTCTCTCTCTCTCTCTCTCTCTCTCTCTCTCTCTTCCCCAAGATCCAATTCCACAGCCTTCTCCACAGCACTGCAAGAAAGCACCGACTAGTGGTCTAAAAAAAAATCAAGGAGCAGGAGAGACCTCTTTCAGGTGTCTTGAGTTCAATTCCCACACGATAGGGATGTAAGGTGCATACATTTAAAAAATAAATTTAAATAAAAATACTAAAATGATTCCTAATGATATTCTGCTGTAATCATAGATCAGTGCTCTATCCAGTCATCATCATAAAGGCTTCCTCTGGCAGCAGATGGGAACAGATGCAGAGACCCACAGCCAGACACTACACAGAGAAAGAGTCTAAATGGGAGGTTTCCATCAAATCCTTACCCTTAGGGAATCCAGAGGAGGAAAGATTGTAAAACTAAGAAGGGATGGAGAACAACAGGGATATCAAGGCCTTCTGAATCAACTAAACAAGGTAAATATCAGCTCACATATATCCAGCTTTTTAAATTTTTAAAAATATATACAGCTTTTAACTTAGTATTTTTATAGGCTTTCTGACGGTGAGATTGAGTAGGTCTCTGACTCTTGTGTCTGGTCTTGGTTTTTTCTCCTCCTGTTGGGTTATGTCCAACTTCAACATGATAAGTTTTTTTTAAAAAATGTTATTATATTTTATTTTGTCATATTTGATTTTATCTTGTAGAAGCCCATTCTTTTCTAATGAGAGAGAGAGAGAGAGAGAGAGAGAGAGAGAGAGAGAGAGAGAGAGAGAGGATCCAGAGGTGAGGTGAGGGTAGGGAGAACTGGGAAAAGTAGAGGCAGGAAAATATTAATCAGGATATATTTTATGAGAAAAATATTTGAAATAAAACAAAACTATTAAAGCAATTAAAACATATTTTAAAAGAATGGAAAGTAGCTAAAAATAATCTGTCATATGATAAGATTTGGTATCTAGCACACTCTGATTCAGAAGACATCCATAGTTCATATAAAATGGGGTCCCAGCTCCTTCTCTACCTATTTCTGTTGTCCTGACTTCTCTCCCTCAGCTTATACTAATGGATGCAAAAGGAATTCTGTTTGATCAGAGAGAGGAAGACAAAATTGGGTTTGCTTTGAGGATAATTTTCTGAATATACCAGATGTAGCTGAAGATATGATCTTGCGACATTACAGTCCATTTAGATGTAGATGTGGGAGTTGGCGTGAGTAGATTTCTCTTCCAGGGATAAGATATTCAAACAAGACACTGGTCATCTCCTTTGTTTGTACAAGAAGAAGTCAGTGATAAGGATATCTATATCAAAGGAAATATATCAAAGGAAACATTATTTAAAGGCAGGACACTGAGCAACCAGGTAAGCAGAATGGCTTTCTCAGTAAAGCTCAGTCACTATCTGAGTGTCACTCCCACAACTATTAAGCACATCCTAACACCAGCGACGAGAGGCGAACAAAGGCTGCATGCTTTCTTTGAAGGTTGACTCTCAGTAGCAACTCAGGTGTCAACAAGTGAATCTTTTACTGTTTCCATACTGGATAACAGCAACTCAGTGGGTATTTTCCTTTTTTCTTATCTGCTTCTTAATAATAAGTTTATTATTTATTTGAGAATTTCATAAAATGCATTTTCATCAGATTCATCATCTCCCCCAACTCCTCTAAGATCTAACCAGCCTCCCAACCACAATCAAGTCCAAATCATGTTGTCAAAAATTATTGCTTGATGATAGTATGTAACAGAGGATTTTTGAGTCCTCCAAAGTAAAGCTGTATGCACGCTAACAGGTGAGTATATCCTGAGGATTGGGTGTGTGATAGGAGCAACAAGATAATCACAGAAGGCAGAAACAGAATCGGTTTTACTAAACTTTTGTCATAAAAGTTAAATTTTCATTATTGTTTAACCAGCTACAACATAGCAGCTGATAGGACTCCATGTGAGTCCCTAGCAAGCTGAGGTGTGCAAGGAGCATCTTGTAGCATTCCTTCCCCACCCAAGAGCACCTGGAGCTCTGGAACTTACTAAAAGGCAGGCTCATAGCTTTCTATTCTCAGTGTTTGACAGTTATTCCTTCTTTTCCTATAGCATTTTCTTTTTTTTTTAAATTTCATTTTATTAATTAGTATTTTCAAACTTATTAGGAGCCCGTTTCTATATATTTGGGCAAGCCAAAATCTGTATATATTTGAGTTGGGATAGGAAGGATCAACTAGTCTGGAGACAGTTGTGGAATAGATTCCTTATCCAGTCTCCCATCACCCAGTGAGAATACTGGTGCCTACCACACCTGGTACCTGTTAGAGCTAGTCCTAGCAGCATGAAACAGAAGCCTGACTCCCAGCTTGAGGCAGGGTTTCTCTGTGTTATCTTGGCTCTACTGACCTTGCTTTGTAGACCATGCTGGCCTTGAATGATCTGCCTGCCTCTGCCTCCCAAGTGCTGGGATTAAAGGCATGCACCACTATGCCCACCTCAGAAACCTGATCCTTACCACATTTTCAA
Source organism: Acomys minous (assembly GCF_964271855.1). Taxonomy (NCBI): domain Eukaryota; kingdom Metazoa; phylum Chordata; class Mammalia; order Rodentia; family Muridae; genus Acomys; species Acomys minous. The sequence goes on along the minus strand of NC_140486.1, from coordinate 106,840,115 downwards.
TTCCTTTTTCTTTCTTATCATATTTTTTTCCATTGATCATTTACACTTCTCAAAGTTTTGTCTTGGTTCAGTGGCTCACACTGGGTCCTGAAAACCTTGCAACTTCTCAGTCACATCAGCATCATACTAAAACACCTGTATGGGTGTTGAGAAGGAGCATAAATGTCATTGCTAGGATAAAACAATTTTGGATTTTCTTTTAAGAGACATGAAAGGGAGATAGTTATGACTGTGCTAAATTTACGACAGTAAAATCCTGGTTTTTAGACATTTAATCATAGACATTTAATTTGGCCAATATAATACAAACAACTATATCCATGTATTACATTTATTCATTACCTGTCTTCTCACATTTTTAATTATGTTTGACATGTGCCCCTTCCCATCTTCTCACCCAAGGCTTTGTTGTTGAGCTAAATTACATCTTCCCAGATGGTCATCTCAAGGCCAAAGGGCTACTTCCAAGTGTAGCATCCTGTCCTTAGGGCTGACTGGGTCAAATTCCATCCATTGCTAGAATCATATTAAGACTTCCATTTCCCTAACAACGTCCTGCACACCCCACCCCAGCCTCCCCAACCACTTTCTAGTTGTATTAATGTTCTCCCTCCTGTAATCCTTCTCATTTTGGCTGACCTCAGTTTCACAGTCCAGCATGAATATTCATTTGAAAGCCCTCCCCTGCTCCCTTTGCTCCTCACTAGCTCTTACAAACTCAGTTCGGAAAGTTCAAACTTAGAGGATTCCATAGTGTATATGTCTGCAAATACAAGCGCAATTGTATTAGCTGGAAGGTGATCACAGCAGATTATAACTGAAAATATCATAAAACCAAATTACTTCTATGCTTGCATTTGCAACTTTATACTGCAAATAAACTTTGAATATTGCTGGGTCTTGTTTTGTTTCTCTTCCAAGTTAGCTCTCCCAATCTTTAATGGTGCTGCAAACAGATGGTTTTATTTATTATAAAACATGTATTCTACATTACTCACAAATGTTTTGATGTTAGAGAAGTATATAATTGTGTATCAAAGTTAGTAAACATTCATTTAGACTATTAATATATTTAATAAACTTTTATACTTATACAAACCATTACTATGTCAAAAATATATACAAAATGATTGATGTCTCAGATTTTTAATTTGCAGGTATCAGGAAGCTTCTGAGAAGATGGAATGAAGATCAGGTTTATCTTATTTTAATAAAACTATTTAAATAAAAATTCCAGTGATATATTTTCATGTGAGTGACACTTGCAACACTAGGACAGAGGACTTCTATTTTTCTGAAGCAGATGGTATTGTAACATGTAGTGATACATATAAAATAAAACATAGAACAGAGCTTGAAAGATGAGAATATTCCCTCATTTTAGGCAAATCCCTGTGTGAACCCTCATCCAGCTCAGCAGATGACAGTTAGAATAAGGTGAAACATTGGTGTGAAGAGAGTGGTCCACTCAGTGATGTGACATGAGTCAGCCAGTTTCCAGAGACAGAATTCTCAGAGCTCATTAGTGAGACTGGGCACTTACCTAAGAAGTATTGTTATTGTCAATTGCTTCCTCTCTGCTTCTCCTTTATCCTTTATTCCTGTTTCCAGGAAATTCTGAAATTTTCTTCTATAGATTAATAATTTCAAAGAATCTATAGACTTTTTCTTTATAATCATCAGTTTTCATTTGTCAATATAAAACTTCCTTTAAACTTTAATTTTATACTAATATTCCTGAAAGACAAATTGGTTTCTCTTTTTTCTAAACTCCTCCGGGCACTATGATAGCAGTCTATAAATAATGAAGTAACCATCATATTTCCACAAGCTTCTATGATTTTGCCCCTCTTTGTTCCATTAGAAGACTAGCCTTTTTTATTATTAGTATTCTGACTTAAATTCATAGCATGGAGGAACATTTGGGGAAGAATCTTTTCCATGAAGCAGTTAAGTCTTCCCTTTTCTTGCATTTAGAATATATCGTTGTTATAGTAATATCCACATTTAGTTGCAGTTTTCAAAGTGAAGTGAGTGCCCATCTATTCATAATCCTTCCTTCTTATCCATCACCCACATAACACAATGAGCACTCATTGTATGGATGCAGGACGAACCACTCAGTGCATGGTAAGATGAAATGTTGAGCACCATCATGTAGGCCTATGATTCTCCTGGAAGGGATTTGAGCTTGAATTACAGTTTAGGTCATCTTTGAAGAATTCTGCCACTCAGAGTATGACTACTAAAAATGGAAGGGCTTATTGACAATAGTTTCTTGTAGGTTTATACAGAAGTATCTTTAAAAAAAGTTCATTAAACTCATACGTGCTATTTAAAATTTGTTCACCTTTTCAATAGCATAATTTCTAAGACATAATTTATACCTTATTGCTGATTCCTTAATAGAAAAAAAATCCCTTATTTTCTCCTCATGGAATAGTCAAGACAATGTTTAATACCTGTTAAACATTATTTTTTACTTAAAAAAACAACCCAACATTTGTATATGGATAACACACACTTATGACTTATCAATGATTTTGAGCTCTCTAAATATTCCACTTGGCACCAAATTGAGATATGAACTGATGTTAGGTTCCACTCTTTTGATTTGCCTCAGAAATATTTGAAAGGATGAATAAAGTACTAAGATATAAGATGGAGGTAGCCTATGATGTGAGGAACTGTTATTACGTGTGGCTTTCCCAGATAGAGTAATGATACATCTGAAATAAAAGAACAAACAACAAAAGAAATAACCCAGTGACATAATTGGTTATCTCACATTTTTTAATTGAATAACCTAGAAGAAATTTATTGTTTTGTAAAGAACTAAAATGTCTACATATTAAGAATAACCTAGCATAGCTGTCTTCTGAGAAGCTATACCCAGCAGTGGATCCAAATAGATGTGGAGTCTCACAAACATTGGTGACGCTTAGGGAGTTTTGTGGTAAAGTGGAGGATGGACAGAAGGACCTTGAGGTGACAGCAGCTCCAAAAGAAGGACCAACAGAGCCAACTAGCAGGGCCCAGAGGGACTTGTGGAGACTGAAGCACCAACCAAGAACCATGAATATACTTGACCTAGTCCCCCCAACACAGATGGAGCAGATGGGCAGCTCAGGCTCCTTGTGGGTCCCCTAGTAAGGGAAGTGGAGACTGTCTCTGACACGGACTCTGTTACCTGATTTTTGATCACTCTGCCCTGATGGGGCTGCCTTGTCCAGCCACAGGGGAAGATGATGCACCAGAAATGAGGGGGCTCTACTTTTCTTAGGAGTAAGGGGTAGAGGAGCGGGGGAAAGGGAGGGAGGGTGTGACCTGGAGAAGAGGGGGAAGGGGGCTATGATTGGGATGTAAAATAAATAAAAATAAATTAACTTTTAAAATTCTAGAAAGACGCATCTTGTTTTAAATAGAAAAGTGTGTCAAGACTCATGGCTGAGTTCAGATGAATACAATAAAGAAATAATCTTACATATTTCATAAAAAAGAATAACCTTTAAGAGTATATAATATGAACCAAGTCTTGCATTATGTATTTAACATAAGATTTCTCTCCTATAAAAAAAAAAGTCCACCAAGCAAGTAGGTCTTTCTAGGTTCTCTTCATACTTCTCTATGGGAACAGTGGCTAAGGGAGACAGCTTAGAACACCACCTGTTGTTTTTGTCTTAAGTCATATAATGACCATCTCTGGCTCATTGGAGTTTTATGTTAACTGGGTCTATGGAATTGAAGTAGACTAGTTTGCTAGCCCACAAATGGTGACACACCCAATCCTTCAGACTTTTTGTCACTTTCTTTCCCGTCTTTGGTTTTTGGACAATGCCCTTTGATAACATGAGGCCAGAGCTATGAAAGTCACCTTACAATCTCTGGGGGCAAATCCACAGACAAAAATCACCTTATGGCAGAAGAAGTCTAAAGAGAACCCAAGACTACTAACTCTGTAGGAACTGCTTTTGGGATCATTCAGGTTCTGGATTCATTTCAGTTGACCAAATCTGATACATCTTCCCTCTCTTTTCAGTCATTTAAGTCAAAGTTTATCTCTACTTGCAAAAACATTTATTATATCAATCAAAAATGCAAAACAATTTGAAGTTTTATAGTACATACAGAATTATCTAATAATGATTCATTATATATATGTGTAGTAATGAATAGTTGAAGAGTCCATTTTTATATAAAAAATTTGATATGGTTATCATCATTAGTTTGAACATAAAAATTCCAAGGCTAGAGGAGTTAAGTAATAAGTCTAAGATAATTCAGCTATTAAGAGACCAATAGAAGATTGAAATGTAAGTTCTGCTAGAAACAAAGACCTATGGTGCTAACCAAGATGGAATATATCCCAAGTTATTAAGATTCCAGCATTTTTGGGAGCTTCTTTTTTTCCTGGATGTATGCTAAACACTTAATGAATTCTTACATAAATGATAAGAATTTGGGCTACTTATGTAAGTCTCTATGCAAATGAAAGCCAAGAAACATTCTACATAAAAATGAAGTGTTTAATAAGTCCCCGAACAGTAATTTTAAATCTGATATGAGCTTGGATTTTCAACACAGAACTCGAAAGTAGATGCTCACTAGCTATTGCAGAAAGTGAATTGGTACCTATTCTTGTGGGTTAATTTCATCAACATATTATTGTTGAAACTGGTAAATATGTTTTGTTGTACTGATAGAAAAGAAACCTAGACATAAAAGTTGTACATACCTGGAATTAATGCCTCATACATTCATCACTGAATGAAAGCATTGAAACGGGGTTGAGAGCACTAGTAGGGTGGTAGATTCTAAGTCTCCTACTAACAGAACTTGCATTAGACTAGATCACTGCACATCACTGTTGCCTCAGTTGTGCTTATCCTTATCAAATCAACCAGCTACCAATGAATGAGTGAATGAATGAAGTGGTTCAGTACAAAAATGTGCTTGCTATTAATGCTAATTCCCTGATGACCAGAGTTCCATCCCTGGAAGCCAAAGAAGAGAACTGACCTCTATGAGTTGTCCTTTTTCCAAGGCATGCAAACACCTACACACACACACACACACACACACACACACACACACACACACACACACACACAATAATTACAATGGAAAATACATAGCTAAATAAAGCCTTATTAATGAATAAATACAGCTTCATTTTACTTTATAACATTTCCTCAAAGCACCAAAACAGAGATTATGAGTGGAAAAAAATAAATCAAGAGCTGCCTCCACTCAAGGATGAATACTTCATGAAATTAAATGTCCATTGATATCTAACTTACTCACTGAACTGTAATTCCCTTCAATTTGGCTGTGCCCTCGCATCTATAGATGAATTCCTATTATAATCTATGAATACGACAGCCTATTTGCCTCTCTACCTTAGTAAAAAAAAAAAAAGGTTTGATATAGGCAATGACAGTTTGGTACACATGGCAAAGAAAGAGCTGAAGTTAGGAAAAACAAGAGCAAAATATCCTGAAGTTGTTTGTGATGCCAGGAATTAGTGCCAGAAATGACCTCAGCAAATAACCTATTCTCACTTCTCAGCCGTAATGTAATTTTTAATATGAAAGTTATTTGTTATCACTCACTACCAGGGCCCAGAAGTGAAACATAATCCAAATACATTATCCTTTGTAATATAGATTTGACATGTATTTCCCTAGTGAAGTTGTTTTCCAGGGAACTTAGGCCTAATTATTTAACACTTTCAAAGTCAATAAATTACGAGAGAGGAGCAAAAGGCCTGTTCCTGGTTGAAATTTCTCTTGTGAAATGAAAGTTGTCTCATCCAGTAAGAAGTTACAGTGAGGTATCATTTAATAATAACATGTAATATTTTAAATTACTGTTTAGAAATGTATTGCCTGATATTAACATGACTTTATATAAATGCTGTGTCCTCAATTTAAAAGGACATTGCTAACCCCCCCTAGGACTGAATAGGCCTTTTCTCAACCTAATTAGATTATGTGCAGGGTACAGTGCCTCTCTTGAAGATTAACAGAACACTTTCCTTGTCAGTTTAAGTGTTGCCTGTGGCGGTATTTTTTTTTTTTTCTAATTTAATTAAAAGCTGTTCCTTTATGAAGACCAAGCTTGCAGCATAATCCCTCTTACATTTGTATTTCTAAATTCTATTCAGGAGCAAGTAGAAAGTGATGAGAAGGAAGAGAAAAGAAAAACGAAACAGGCGGGAGGGTCCAGTTGTAAGCATGTAAGATAAAATCAAGCACCCCTTCTGGGTATAGGTTAAGGAAGATTTCATCCCAAAAGCGAAGTTGAGTGTCCATGAGCCAGGTGTCCCTCGGGACAGTGGTTTTCACCATAATGTGTTAAGCTGATCTCTATCTTAGTGGATAAGTGCCTGTATCAACAAATCTCTCACATTCAAATGCCTATTTTGCTGTTGAATCCTTCAAATGTGTGATTTTTTTTTTCTATAGCGCCCGACTAATTTTTCTCAGCCTGGTCCCACATGCAATGCTGAATGTGAGTCAGCAGCATTGTACCATGAAGACATTGTGGTACCCTCAGCACAAGTGCAAGGCCTATAAGCTAACAACTACTCTGAGGATACCTAAAGGCCTGTGAGTCAGCTTTGATGCCCATCCAGCCTCTTTAATGCCAGTTTCTTGACTAGGTAGCATATATCACCTGGACCTAGTCATAGAATTTACCATGAAGTCGGAATATCCATTTGTGTTATTAGATTATTATCATTGCAGAATTGGAAGCCTATATCATCTGACATAAGAAAAGCAAGGAGAACATAGAGAGCAAAAAATGACATCATGAATGAAAAATCTGAAAAATTGAGATGAAGGGGAAGCATGAGCAACAGTCTATTACAGGACAGATGCAGGAGCATAGCAGGAATGCAGGCTTGTTTGTGGATTTAGGTCCTTAAAATACATATCAGAAATACCAAGCTAATTATGCAAACAAGCTTTTAAAATAAATATAGTTTAGCTAGAAAACTAATTCAAAGGGACAGAACTCTAGAAAAAAAAGCAGAAAAGGGGGAAGGAAAACAAATGAGTTGCAAATGTAACAAGTGGAAAAAACAACAAATGGGTGATTTAGGTAAATAGCAATTCAAGTATGCAATAATTATTTAAAAATAATGGTGTGAGGTCTGGAAAAATGACTCAGAGGCTAAGAGCATTTAATGTTCTTCAGTAGACCTGGGTTCAAATCCACATTAGGGTTTTTAATGTTCAGTAATTACAGTTCCAGGGGATCTGATGCCTTCTCCTGGCCTCTGCAGTCACGAGGCACACATATGGAAACATACATGCTGGTAAAAAATCCATACACAGAAAATAAAATACTAAAAAAAATTGTCAAAGTATACTAATTAAAAGACAAGAACTATCAAAGTCAATTAACCAAGAATAATCTGTGTGTGTGTGTGTGTGTGTGTGTGTGTGTGTGTGAGAGAGAGAGAGAGAGAGAGAGAGAGAGAGAGACTGGAGGAAGGTATGCCCTGCCAATATTGATCATTAAAAAAAAAACCCCAAAACCTGAAATAGCTAGATTATGCATCAAAGTAGACATAAGAATAATAGATTATCAAAATGACAGGCATTATATAATGAGGAAAAGCTCAATTTTCCAAGAAGACATAATACTCCTAAAATGTATACAGCTAGTAATCAAGCACAAATATCAGGTGAGGGAAAAACATGAAACAGGTAAGAGAAATGTAAAAATTCACTATTGTTGTTGAAGATTTTAATATACCACTTTTCAAAATCATATGCTCAAACCACAAAAGAAATAAACTGGAAATCAATAATAAGAATGTAGCTGGAAAATGCCCAAATATTTGAAAATGAAACATTGTATTTGCAAATAATATAAGAGCTGGAGAAATCTCAAGATATTTTTAAAATATCTTAAAGAAAATGAACATACTAGTTATCAAAGTTTGCAAATGAAGCAGAGACAGCACATGGGGAAATTTTGTTTTGTATATATGAATAGGAAGAAACAACCATAACCAATCTCCCGAATCAAGTTTTCCTTTCGACAAAATAGACAAAAAATTAATTTTGAAGCAAGAAGATTAATAATAAAAATGATAAAGGCAGAAGTCTGTCTAATTTAAACCAGAAATGAGAGAGGACAATGAGTAAAACTAGTTATTAGGAGATGTTAGTACAATGAATAAGCTGCCATCTTAGCATTTCTTAGAGAAACGGACTTAATGGGGTGTGCACAATCATAAAAGCAGATCTTGAAGACTGAAATTTGATATGGGAGGCCAGACATAAAGGAGTACTGCAGCTCAAGTCCGAAAGGCTGGGGATATAGGAGGTACTTTGGTCCAGTCCAAAAGCAGCATGCTCTAAACCCAGGAAGATTTTAGGCTTCGGATGAAGGCCAAAGGCATCTCACTGTTGAAGGCTCTGTCTTTTGGATCTGGCTTTTATTCTAGTCTGGCTTTTATCAGATCAGGCGAGGCGCCACCCCCGCCCCATTATGGAGAGCAAATCAGTTTACTCCAGGTCCATCTGTTTAAAAGTAAATCTCAACTATAAACAACCTCACAGAGAAGTATAGGAACATCTGACTCAATATCAGGGCTCATTGGTGCAAACAAATCAACACCTAAGATGGTCTGAACTATACCTCCAACAGGGTTAATGGAGGGAGAGAGATATTAACGCAAGAAATGAAAGGCGTCATTAAAACTGAACCCATGGGCATCGATATGATAATAATGGAATATTGCAAATGGTCTGTGCTCACTATTTGATAACTTTCATAAAATAAAAGACAAACTTCCACAATAGAAGGAGAGAAAATTCTGAATAGACGTGCATCCACTAGAGATGCCAACTAACTATGCACCAATGAGTGCCCTTAAAGGCTTAGGTAACAAGGACTGATGATGTCACTGGTGAAGGAAACCATGTATTTATGATACTAAATCTCTACAAAATCATACAGAAAACAGACAGCCACTTCTAGATTAATTCTAGGAAGTTAGTAACATCCTAAATCAAGGCCAACAAGTAGACTGATTAGGAGATCAACATCTTTCATGAGCATCGATGCAAAAAATTTTTCACAAAAATATTAACCGACTTCTGTGATATATTCAAAAGATGCATGTTTTAACCATAAGAGTTTGTTTCTAGATCTACAAAGCTGGCTAAGCATTCAAGAATTTTTCAGTGTGAAACTTAACCATAGTAAAATATACAACCCAATTAAAGATTCCTAAAATACCTGATCATACATTTCACCAAAGACATGCAAATGGAAAACAGACTATGAAAAGATGCCCAATACTAAATGTTACTATGGAATATGAAATTAAAACAAATGAGATACTATTGTCTACCTGTTAAAGTTATCAGAGAGTACCCTGTGTTGGAAAGAATCAGGGTAACAGGAGTCGACACTCTCCCCCAATATTGGGGGTGGGGTGAAAGTGAGTACAGATAGTCTGGCTGTTTCTTATTGTAGTGAGGATTGCTTATTATATGATCCAATGTCTGTGCTCCAAGTCATACAGGCAGAAAATATCTGTATACACAATTACTTTAGGTATATCATATCTATCTAAGAGCCTGAACACAAATAATTGTGAAATTTTTATTTATTACCAAAAGTTGTAAGTAACTAAGAGAAGTGAATGCATAAATAAGTGTGTTGCCACTGTCAAATACAATGCTAGGAGTGAAAACTACAGTCTGAATGTGTGCATCCCCTTGGCAGATTCACACATAAGGGAAGGGTCTTATGAGTGGAACAAGTGTCCTTAATTTTTAAAATGACATAAAAGAACAACTTTGTACCTTCTGCCATGACCCCAAATCAGCCTTTACTTGACATTGAAATTGCCAATGTCTTCATTTTGAGTTCTTTGATTGTGGAACTATAAGAATAAATTCATGTGGTTTATAAGCCTCTGCCAATAGTACCTTACTAGGTAGCCAGATCGGACTAAAATACCTTTAAAAATAAATATCAAGCCACATCAACTGTGTTTCCAAGGGAAAGGAATTCAATCAGAATTTCTATATGCTCTACAATTCCAGGTGTTTAATATTTCCAAGAGGGTATAAGTATGAGATCAAATGATATCAGTGGTTGACAATAATGTGGAGAAGTCAAGAAGGTAGAATGGGTGAGGCACAAGGGATTTGGGGGACAATAAAGAATCTACTCTATGCAATATTGGACATGTGACATATATTTGTTAAAATTGATGAAGGTTTAGCTTCAATGTACAGAAATGTAATAAACATGTAATAAAAATATTTACAATGTTTGGAGATCCAAGATGGGATGCAGCCTGAACAAGGGAATCTAATCATGTTTCAAATGTATGAAATGGGCTCATGGAGAAGATGTAGGTAAAACCTTCCTAACTTCCTGGTTAATGTTGTCTTAAAGAAGACAGAAACAAAGGACATTTTACGTAAACACTCTATTGCAGTAAATAAACTTGATTCCAGTAGCAGCATCACAGCCATTAGGACACGGTCATTGTTTTAAGTCGAAGAACTGTACAAAAAAATAAGTAGAATGTGCATCTGCATTATGGTAAGCAACTTTGTCACAGTGAGTTACAGGCAAATTATGAGAGGAGGCTACAATGCTCTGTATACTCATAGACTGAGCTGAAGACATGTTGAATCCAGTTAGCCTTTATAAAAAGTATTATAGATTGAAATAGATACACGTATCGTAGTTTCCCCTCTCTGCCAGATGACAAGGGCCAAGAGCCAACAACTCCATGGTAGCATTCTGATCTTGTTTTCTGATAAAACTCTCCAATGACAGAGACTAGGGATCCTTGAAAAATTGCCTGATGTTAAGACATGGGCAGGAAACACACAGTAGCCCAGAGAGCACATAGTTCTGACAAACAGTAAAATTGTTCTATAAAAGAAAAGAAGAGAAAGCAAGCAAGGAAGGAAGGAAGGAAGGACAATAATGGACAACATCAAAGGACCACAATGGAAGAGACACCCAACAGCCAAATTTGAATCAATTTGAGCAATAACTTTTTTTTAATAATGGATTTCACATCAAAGTAAAACAATTACACAAACCCACACTGATATAAACAATTAAATTATTTTAAGGATGAGGATTTTAAAAAATTCCCCATACAGAAGAATTCCCATGGGAATTCCAGTGGTTATGCAGGTAAGTGGTACTCCTTCACCTTTCAAGCATGGTCTGTACAAAGTGACTTATTTTTTAAAGCTATTCTGTAAAATGAGGAAAAGAGTAACTTAGCTATATAAAGATAACAAAACACTACCTAAGATGAGTAAAAACCAAGATTAATGCCAAGAGTCCTATGTCACTTTGCAGTATGTACAAGTGATATAATGTGAGCATGGAAAGAAAATAACATTTTTATACAAATGAATTTCTCAGTTGGATTATAAGTAATGCATTGGGAAAATCACAGTATTGAGGGATAGTTACTTCACCTGAAATTCCCCAAATCATTAATATTACCTAAAAACAAGGGAAATTTGAGAAAGTAAGAGGCAGAAGGACTTAATTGCTTGCTACTCAACACAGCATCAAATTCTGGTGGGAATCTTAAGTCAGTTGACAACTTTAAGTGAAAGCTAATAAAGTTTAAATAAAATATGATCCTCAGCTAACATTTTTATACATATTGATCAGATTCATTTAAGATGTTTATACAATGGGAAATAGAAGTGAGGTACATGAACAACATTTTAAAAAGTAGAAAAGGAACATTGTTTAATGATTGAGACAAGTGATGGGCAGACATAAACTCAGCAGTGGCCACAGCTAATGTTTTTCCTACTGTTTAGTAGTCAAAACTCTGATTGTTGAGAAGAGAGGAGAGTGAAAACATTTGGCGGCTCAGGTTTCATAACGCCATTCCTCTCATGCAGCTTCTGCTTCAGCTGTGTCAACGAGGAACAGATGTGGGCAGGGAGAGCTTCCAGAATTAAGAACAACACAGGTTTCAGAAAAGCAGTTGCTCCAGTCTGCCCAAACAACCCCAGGGGCTGTTCTAAGATGAGGTACTTCTGAACACATGGGACGGACGGGACGGGGGCAGTATACACAATTGAAGACAAGTGTGATGATCAAGAGAAAGAGCAATGCAATGCGCCATCTGAAGGCCAGTGCAGTCATAGGATCCTGCCTGCTTTTTAGTGGGGTGGAGAATGAGTTGTCTGTCTGTCACACATATTTTGAACTTCACCAGTCTTATAAATTACCTCACCAAGGGTGGGAGAGCTACAGATAGAGTATTCTATTTTTTTCTTTTTTCTAAACAAGAAAATAGCATATATGACACAGACATGCACCTAATATAGCTTAATTATGTTATGATGACTCTTCATGTCACAATGTCAGCCTTTTATTCTGCTTTGGCCTCATAGTTGCCTGATGTGATCCAAGAAAGAAGAGCTAGTTGAGTATGACTTGGAAACAAAAAAATGCTCTCTTATGGAAGGCCAGTTCACTGCTTGCATCTTGTTTCTCAACACTATGCTCCCTTCAGTAATAAAAACACAACTGTAGAAAAGGCTGGCACAGTAACCAAAGACAAAATATTTCCTGGTCTTGATATAGACTCATGCATAGAATTTGAGTCACTCTTTGTTAAAGCAGCCACTGAGTGTCCATTGTTTCCAGGGATACACATCCTGTGTTAGTAGTTTTACTCATCGCTACAGTGAAGTACCTGGTAGCATCTCAAGACTTACATTGACTCCCAGCTCAAGAAGTTTCAGCCCATGGTTATTTGCTCCTATGTAGCCATTAAATAGAACAAGGTGAAGCCAGGAGACTTGGGAGGAAGGAGCACAGCTCATTAAGTGGGGCGGGTGAGGAAGCAGGATGAAAGGGGAAATCATGTTGGAGCCAAGGCAAGGTACAAGCCCAAAAGGGTATAGTAGCCGGAGCCATCTGTTTCAATTTGATCCTACACCCTATCTTTTACTGCCTTCCACGAGTTGGAAAGACAGACCGCCGTATAAGCCTTACACTTTTTGTTCTGTCTTAGGAACAGATAAATAGCAATGGGGTAAGTTATTTCTTCATGGTTTGTGCAATCCAAAAATAAACATTATTTTCCCCAAGAGAAATATTATCTAAGTTATGATGCTAATTAAAGCACACTGGAGTCATTTGAAAGAGTAGCCATCTCACTATTGAAGTAGTTAGCTTGCTGAGGATCAGCTTTCTCCTAGCTTCATCAGAAGAGAAGGCCTCCAGAAGAGAGGTAGAAGTTTTTTTGTGTTCTCTGTGTGACTAGGATTTTGCATTTCACTTAATTTTCACCAAAGCTTTTACAATAGTCTTAGATACAACTTTCTAATGAGAAATTGAAATCAAGGGTGATTACTACCTTCTCAGTGTCTTATAGGTTTAGGTCTCTATCTTGAATCAGAGGCTGGTGCTACTAAATAAATATAGTTAAAATCCATATGCAATGTATATATAAGTGTTAGGTGTACATACATACATGCAGGTACTTGACTTATAGCAGAAATATGTTTTTTTTCCAGAGCTGAGGACCAAGCTCAGGGCTTTGTGCTTGCTAGGCAAGTGCTCTATCACTGAGCTAAATCCCCAACCCCCAGAGTTATGTTATTATATTCCAGTAAACCTTCCATAAAGATGACATGTTGGAAGTTACAAACAAACAGAGCAGATCCACTGAGCATCACAGTTCAACAGCACAATGCTCTGTGGGATTTTTCTCTTGTGTTCACAAGGCAGCCTGAAAGTTGCAGTCCCTCACAGGTCTCTTCCAGTAGCACCCGAGAAATTACCACACTGTGTCATTAGACCAGGAAAATATGTACATTCACAACTTAAAGTTTGGCTGCTCTTAACTGTATATTGATCACACACACACACACACAAAATTGAAAGAAAAAATCAGTAGTTAAAACATCACAATTTGAGGATTCTCTCTATGTACACCCAAGGCAAGGAAACAGGCAAATCTAGATTTCAGTTACTACAACTGAGATATGACATTGCTCAGCATTGACTAACTACACAGGTTATGTTTGGGCACCAGCATCTTCACTGAGGATGTCATAGCTGATGTTCAGTCTGGGTAGGTCAGTGTGTTTAGCTTGCTAGAGAATTAACTTTTAACGATAGATTTCATGTGTCTACTATCCCAAATTAGGCAACTTTTTTCAAGGAAAAATAAGAACCTATCTTTACCATTTTGCAGTTGACCTTTGTTGTATGATTCTGGCCCTGTAAGTCAGAAAACTACATTAACTACACAGAGTAGAGATACTAAATGAATTGTATTTTCAAAATCTTGGTGTGCATGTGAGTGTGTATGTTTGCGCATGTTTTTGTGTGTGCACGTGTGTGGGCACACCTCTCTCTCTCTCTCTCTCTCTCTCTCTCTCTCTCTCTCTCTCTCTGTGTGTGTGTGTGTGTGTATGTGCATGTGTGCATGTGTGCACACATATCTGTGAGTCTGTATGTGTCCTGTTTAGTTTTTGACTGACAAGTTACTTGCTTTGTTTCACTTTGCTTTTGGAGTGATAGAGAACAACAGGAAAACTTAGCTCTGGTCACTTCTGTCCTTTCCTAATCCTCTCTCTTCTGGGATGAGTAAGACTTCTAAGTGCCAGGCAAAAGACATTTGTAATTCTTCTAAAGAAAATCTTCCTCCATGCAGAGAGGCGCAAATCTGAAATCTCATAAAAATAACTAATAAACAAATCAAAGCCTAGGTTACTGGAGTGACTCCAAGTTTGTCACCTGTATACCGGTGTCCTGTGTTGAGACTAACACCTGGCTTTCTTTTCTTGAGTTTGTACTATTAGGACATGACACACTAAGGCTCGTTTATAACACGAACCTGGAAAACTGGTTCTGTTCTTTAGAAAGCACCTTTCTCTCTAACATGTTTTTGATGTCACAGTGTGTACTCAAACATAGTTCCTTGTTCAAAGGTGTTTTACTGCATGACACAGAGCTCATGGGAAATGGAAAGTTCTCTGCTCCTGTCACCAACCAACAGTTTAATGTGTCTGTGTGTCAGTTTAAAGGCTCAGTTTGAGTCCACCCTGTTTAATTAAGAGTTTTCTCCCAATGTTTGCAATTACAGGTTTGTATAAACTAGAAGGTCAGCATGGATGCATATAATATACACATGCAGTTAGCAAAGTATTTAATGCATGTGTGATGAGGGAGGTGTCTGTGTGCACTTCAATTCAGGAAGCCATCTTTGTTTTTGTAACTTATCACTGAATCATGTATTATTGGATCCAATATAGAAAACTACACTGGTTAAAGCTTTGTGTGATTGTTAGTAAGATCTATGGCTTTTCACATGTCAATACAACCTGTATCAACAACAATAATGGTAATTTAAGTGAAATTATTTTATTTTATTTTTACTTTAGATACCCTGCATTTTATTTTAAAGACTTCTGTGTAGATATATTTGCTTCATAGATAGTTTGACCCAATAGTTACCCTATTACCTTGATAGCAGAGCATATCAGTGTTGTACTAGTGGCAACTATTTATTCTCGAATGTATCTTATAACATTTTTCAGAAGAAAGAAAAAAGAAAGAAAGAAAGAAAGAAAGGCAGGTGGAAAAGCCTGTCCTGTAGAGAGACCTGTAGGGCATTTCTTAATTAGTGACAAGGGAAGGCTCAGCACATTTTAAGTGGTGCTTAGCCTGGGCTGGTGGTCCTGGGCTCCTTGAGATATCAGTCTGAGCAAAGCCGTATTGAGCAAGCCAGTAAGTACACACTTCTCCACAGCCTTTGCATCAGTGTAGATTCCTATCTGGTTTGAATTCCTGTTTTGACTTCTCTCAGTGGTCAGTGTCTTGGGATATATAAACCAAATAAACCCTTTGTCCTGAAAAATAAATAAATAAAATAAAATTCGCTAGTCTCTACATTTGCTTGTATTCTCTTTATTGCTAGTCTCTGTAAAATTTATAAAACACTGTACTACCAAGGACATAAGCTAGTTATATAAGACAAAGTATATATTTTTTTAAATTTTTTCTTGCTTCAAAATATTTTTAGTTTCTGTCTCTCTGTCTCTCTCTGTCTTTCTCTGTCTCTCTCTGTCTCTCTGTCTCTCTGTCTCTCTCTCTCTCTCTCTCTCTCTCTCTCTCTCTCTCTCTGTGTGTGTGTGTGTGTGTGTGTGTGTGTGTGTGTGTTCATGTGTGCACATGCACATATGTGCTCCTTTCTGTATGCGTGCATAAATGCTAGCATTTGGCTCCCATGTAACTTCTTCTATCGTTTCCAGTTTTACTTTATTTTTTAAACTTGTTTTTCATTGAACTGAGAGCTTACAGTTTGCATATGCTTAGCTGGCTACTGAGTGAGGCACCAGGGATCCTTCTGTCATCTTCCTTTAGAGCTGGGTTGATAGGGGCAACCCACCACGCTGACTTTTATACAAGCGCTGGGGATGTGCATGCAGGTCCATATGCAGGCAGGTTACCCACTGACCTGTCATCCCAGCCTGCTTTTCAAAATATTAAGCTAATCATTGTTCAGTGTCTAGTGTTAAACCACATTTTACTAGTTATGTAAGCATGCTGTTTATATTTCCCAATATATATCAAGATTTATCTACTTTAAATTATCAATAATTAACTTTTAGGATATTCTTTATATTGCACTTGAGTAAACTCTGTGATATACTCTTCTTCCATCTGCTCAAACAACACAGGCAGCTCTAGTTGGGCACAGAGTCAACAGAGGTTTGAAACTGCAAGAAATAGTTTTGGACAGACTTGATGGCATCCACTTTCCTTTGACATTGCAGAGATCACAGAAGGCTCTTGTATTTTAGCAGGTTGCAACATATTATGCTTAGGGACACTGAGTAGCCTGTTGTGGCCTGGCATTAAAACAAATTCATTGATGTTCTTCTGTGGGACTACAGGCTGGCCTTTTGTTTATTATTGTTATATTTTATTTGTATAGATATCCCGCCATGCTCTGTGCTATAAATAGTGATGTTTTTATTGTTAGTGCAGTACACTTAATAAAGCTGCAGTTTTCCTGGCAATTAATTGTGCTGACAATCAATGCAAGGCTGCAGGCAGTGTGTTTATGTGCTGAGCTTTTGATGAGAGAAGCCCCAAGAAGTCAGGCAGTCAGAATTAAATACTCTGTTCAGACATAAAGCCACACTCTGTTCTTGGCTTGACCAAATAACAGTTGATTATAGGCTGAGCCCAGGCCAGATTTTGCTTGTAAGGTAGAGAATATTTGGTCAGCTTTGAGAATTAAGGTGCGACATTTATTTAAAATAAAGTAGCATGATAAAATTACCCTTGTCGGCTGTTTCTCAGGGTACAGTGAAGTTTTGATAAAAAATATGCCCTTCATTTGAAGTGGTCTAGCAGATTCTGAAGTCTTTTCCTTCTGACCAGATGTTATGGGACAATTTATTATTATTATTATTATTATTATTATTATTATTATTGGTAAATACAATTTCCATGGACTGATGGTGTATGTTTCCTTCCATGCTAAATAAAGAGTATCCTGCTGTAATCTCTACCTTCTACTTTTACATCTTGGCTCAGTGGATATTTAGTCTTTGTACAGTAGCACTGGCAATGGTATATCAAAAGGCTTTCATGATTGGAATGGGAACAGAACTTCGGAAGGAAATAACTTGTTGTAACTCTTCTTTGCTACAGTTGGGATATAGTTTCAAGTTTGCTTATAAAAATGTAATTATAAGTAGTCATTCTCAGGAGCCCAGATAAACCAGAAGTATTTTTTGTGCCTTCATCAGTATATCATTTGGACAGTAGTTAGTACAACTCAATTCTTGCTTACTAACTTCTTAGAATAAATAAATGAATGCTCATTTTAAGTTATACACAACTCCCTTATGTTTTATAGTCAAACATGAATCAAATGAGTCACTTACAGCATATAAATCCTTATTTTAGTAATAGAAACAAGGCTGGGGTTTTTTTAACATTCTCTTTTCAGTTAGAGCTCTTAAGTATTCCCATGCATGTCATCTCACATGTATATAAAGTTATTTATACCCAAGTATCGTACTGAGAACAAACTGAATTCAGAATAGGCACCAAGCAAATATACTGATTGAGTAACACCAACTGACTCAACAAGTGGATATTAATTGTATAATAAAACCCTCTTGTATATGTTGTTTTATATACTTATCTTGGTAGATTTTGTAACGGAAATTAAAAGTAATCCATGTGTGGTGTCCTTCTGGTTTACAGAATGTGATTTCCAACCATCCAATATAAGATTAGTGTGATAGGCATTAAATTTGTGAGTGTTCTGAATGCATGGAATCATAGAGAAAACCCCGAGCTCAGAATATAGGGAGGGTCAATACCTACAGAGTAGGCATTTCCATCTCAGGGAAGAGATGTGGGCTAGCAGGACAGCTGAAGGTACAAGCATTATCTATCACTTCTAGCAAATCTTTTCTTACAGAACCCAATCATAGGTGTTCTCCCCCATCTCTCCCTCTCTCTCTCTCTCTCTCTCTCTCTCTCTCTCTCTCTCTCTCTCTCTCTCTCTCTCTCTCACACACACACACACACACACACACACACACACACACACACACACATATACACACACACACACCTGGTGGAGGCACATTTTAAAAGGAACACAGTCCACTGCCAGCCAGCAACCTTTTCATCTTTGTCTCTAAAGCACTAATTTCTGCAACTGTAAGAAGGGCACAGATAGAAAAACACTTCCAGGTGAAACTCCTCTACTAGGCCAAAAAGGAAAGCTACACAGACAAGAGTAGACCTTCAACAGCCGCAGGGCAAAGTGCCTGCTTGAAGTGTTAACAACCGAACAGAACTCCCAGACCCTGCTTTCCACAACTAGACTAATACATATCAAACAATAAGTAACTCTATCAAACAATCTCTTGTTAAGTGTTAAGGACAGATTCCAGCTCACCGTGCTACAGGTTTTGACAGGGCTAATAAGTTAAAAACAGGGGAATAAAAGCACAGACGCACACAGAACACCCCTTTAGTAAAGTATACTTCAGTAGGGCCACTACCCTAAATGCAAGGCAATGCTAAGGTGTGTGTGTGTGTGTGTGTGTGTGTGTGTGTGTGTGTGTGTGTGTGTGAAAAGTGAGATGCACTGTGAATAAACCCAAACATGGCAGACTTCCAACCTTCATACCTCCTACTTAGATTGATTCCAACTCCTAATATATGGACTTACTTAAAATAATGGTGAGCCATTTTCCCTTTAAAATAAAAGGAAAAATCCTGGCTATGCTTGTTATTCTATACAGATGTCTAATGATCAAGACATAGGCCAGAGGAATAACAAGACAACACAATATAAACGACAAGGTCACCATTATAACTAGATTCAGATAGCAAAGGTTGTTAGTTTGATGTATTTTGATGCTAATTAATAAAATGCTCTCACACGTGGGCAGGACAAATGAGATAGGCTTGGCTAAGGTTCCTGGGCTGTGGGAAACAGAGAGAGTCTTGGGAAGAAAAGAGTCCAGATGAAAAGAGAGGAGAGAAAGGCCGCCATAGGTTAGGTGGAGAAGAAACACATGGCCAGCCTGGATGGAGGATTTGGCCCAGATGAAGAACATCGGCAAGTGTATGGGATTATAGATGGGAAGTAGCGTGATAGAAATTATTAGAAGCAGATGTCATGGGATCGGGGCAGGTATCCATACCTGCTCCACTATGGGGACTAGTTTAGAGGATTAATATTCCCCCTGCCCCAGATTAACTAAGCCTATTTTAAATTATAACACGTATCTGTGTCTTGATTGATTGGCAGAAAGCTCCTGGATCTTTTTTTGGCTTTGTTTTTATGGTTATGAATTCGTTTACAATAGGCTTAGTCATACTCACTCTTCTCCGCATCCTCTCAAAAAAAAGTTCAGGAAAAAAAAAGACAGAGAGCTGAGAGATATAAGACTATGTTATTAAAAACAAAATGAGAGAGAGAGAGAGAGAGAGAGAGAGAGAGAGAGAGAGAGAGAGAGACAGAGAGACAGAGACAGAGACAGAGACAGAGAGAGAGACAGAGAGAGAGACAGAGAGACAGAGAGACCCAAGGAGAAGAGTGAAGAAAGAAGGTTGTACCATCATGAATTATGTAGAAGAAAAACAAGTGATACTCAACGTGGGACAATTATTAGACAATACTGATAATTTAACAACAACAAAAGGTAGTAACATTATTGACAAGGAATATAAGATAATGGAATTACTGTGAGTAATGTGATAAAGCCCATTGTGGTGAAAGTGAACAAAAAGACCTGAAGAAAGAAAGAAGAGGAAGGACAAGGGGAGAAGAATGGGAAGGAGCCACATGAGGAGGAGTGGGGAGAGAAAGAGGAGGGAGAGAAGGAGAAGGGAGGGAGAAAGAGAAAGAGGAGAAGGAGGACGAAGAGAAATGGCCGACACAGAACCATGTTCATCATCTTATCAATAGGTTTAAAACAGCTAAAGAAAGAAGAAGAGAAATCAATAGACAGGACGTGAACTGAAAGGAAGAAAGTAAAGAGTGGGAGCCAGCAACTGAGCATCAAGCAGCTTCAGAGCATCGATATATGGAATTTTGATACAGCAAATATAGACTATATGTAAATACAACTCTAGAGTGTCATAAGAGAGTGTATTGGAGGAAATACTGAACTACTGGTTAAGACTTCCCCTCAAAATTTAGGACAAAGTGCAGACCATATGCAAGAACAAGAAAAAAGTGAGGCTCGAGAGAAGTTTCAGCTAGCACGAGCATGTATTCCTCTTGTAAGCCTAGCTCCAGGAGCATCCAACACCTCTGGCCTCCGCAGGCACCGGCACTCATGGGCAACTCACACACAGATGTGCATGCATAGACATAATTCAAAATAATAAGAAAATAAATCTTTGCTTTAAAAGAACATCAAAAAATGGCTACTGTAAAAAATAAAGGTATAGCTTAGCTTCCAATTCATGGTGCTGCTTGAGAAGGTCATGAGGTTATGTGGCTTTGCTGGAGGAAAGACATCACTGGTGATAGGCTTTGGGAGTTCCTAACCTCATCCTACTTCCGTTTTGCTGTCTGTTTCCTGCATGTGGGTGTAGATGTGATCTCTCAGTGTCATGCTCTAGATGGCTCCTGCAATGCCACCCTGACCATTATATTTGCTCCTTCTGGAACCATTAGTCAGAACTCATTCTTTTGTATAAGAAAGTTAAAACCATTAGAAGGTCAATGAAAAATGTTCATACCTGGAAACAATGCAGGAGATAATGTCCAACGTTCCAGGAGAATAAAGACAGAACAGAAGTGTGAATACACAATACACAGAATAATGGCACTACATCTTTAAAGCACCATAATAGGGCCTGGAGAGAAGGCATTTATCTTCTGCTTTTCCAGAGAACCCAGGTATAGTTTCCAACATTCAGATTGGTCTGCTCACAGTTGCATGTGTCTCCAGCTCTAGTGGATCTGATGGACAT